>NC_051318.1:37402998-37707237 GCF_015220235.1 Choloepus didactylus
AGTTCTCATAAATATAGTTTTCTCTGTCATGTTGGATTTCTGGTACTGCTGTAGCATCCCTAGAGACTGGTGCTCCAAGCCCTTGGCCTGCTGCACCCCCCTTTATGCAGTTCTTTTCCAGCTATTGTGAACTACTTGTTGCTTTCTCAACTCACTGTGCTCAGAGGAGGATTTACTGTGAATCTAATAAGGCTTAAGTTTCAGGATCCCTTCCAAGGCTCTAGAAGAGACCCACCAATTTTATATTTATAAATTTTGTAAATGATACCCCCCCCCCACCCATTGTACAAGTATCAGGTCCCACAAAGTCTGGATCTATCCATAAGCATGCTCCATGATGTCTCCATTTTCTCCTCAAGGAATACCCAGTCTGCTCTGAATCATGGTTGACTTGTTCATCTTTTAAGACTAAGATGTAACAGCCTCCTTTAAGAAGCGTCCCATATTGTTAGACTTCTTCACTCATCTAGAACATATTTGTTAGATGCTTACAATATGCCAGGTATGGCTCTGCACTTGGGATAGCAGTGAATATAACAGAAGTCTGCCCTCATGGAACTTATAAGCTAGTTGGGTAAAGTCAGATTCATTCGAGTAGGGCAGGTGGTACTTCTGTTACAGCATTCTTCTTTAATTGTCTACACACCTATCTCCCCTGTGGATTGTGAACTCTCTTGGGCAGGGACCATGTGTCATTTTATCATGGTGTCCCAAAGACCTGGAACAATACACATGGACAGGCTCAAAAAATATATCTGGAGGTAATGAACATATAGCTACTGTTCTGGTTTGCTAGAGCTGCTGTTATGCAGAATACCAAAAATGGATTGGCTTTTATAAAGGGGATTTATTAGGTTACAAATTTATAGTTCTAAGGCCATAAAAGTGTCCAAACTAAGGCATCAACAAGAGGATACCTTCACTGAAGAAAGACCTATGGTATTCAGGGTACCTCTGTCAGCTGGAAAGGCATGTGGCTGGTGTCTGCTGGTCCTTTGCTCTTGGGTTGCATTTCAAAATGGCTTTCTTCAAAATGTCTCTGAGCTTCTATCTCTCTTAGCTTCCGTCAGCTCTCTGCTTGGTTCTCCTGGGATGTTTCTCTCTAAGCACCTGGGAATCCTCTCTTAGCTTCTCCAGGGCAAACTCTGGGCTTCATTTCTTAGCGTCTCCAAGCATCTGGGTCTGTGTTGGCTTTTAGCTTCTCTTGGGGGCAAACTCTGGATTACATATCTTAGCTTCTCTCCAAAATGTCTCTCTCAGCTTCTCTGAGCTCCTTCTCTCCATGAGCTCTCTTAAAGGACTCCAGTGATATAATTAAGACCCATCCTGAATGGGTGGGTTCACACCTCCATGGAAATGATCTAATCAAAGGGTCTCACCTACAGTTGGGTGGGTCACATCTCCATGGAAACAACCTAATCAAAAGACTTATAAGTCTGCCCCCACAAGACTGCATTAAAGAACATAGTCTTTCCCGGGGTACATAACAGTTTCAAACTGGCACAACTACTATGCATTTGTATGCAAGGCAGGGAGACAGCTGTCAGTTTCCTGTGCCTGCTCTAATTATAGAAAAATGAGGATTCTTCCTTCAGATTTGACAGTTTCAAAAAGTTCTTGATCTGAGTGTGTAGTGAGAGTCATGTGCAAGATGGTAATGCAGGAAGCACCTGGCTTTAGAAGCCCCTACTTATCACAAGCTGCACGTCCCCTTCCCCAGCAACAATGCTTGTATCCTGTAGGAAACTTCAGAAATTTACCACTTTGAAAATGGATTAAGTTTCCATCAAGAATTTGATCTCAGTTACTCCTCAAGTAGGGGTTACAGCCACGTAGATAAATTAAGGAACTTCTGAATTCTTTATAAGCAGTAACAATGAATTTCTCATTTCTTAAAATAGAGTGCTCCAATATGTGCCATTTCCTCAGTTTGCTATTTCAAGAAGTAGCATACAGGATTTCAGCTTGTGTTAACATTTAATTCCAGAGACAGAGGCGAAGAAATGACTAGAGAGTTCAGGGAAAGTTTTCACATCCCAGGGAAGAGCAATGGAATAAGAGCCTTTGAGCTCTTCTTAAGGTTTCTGAGGCTTCTTCATATATGTTTGGCCAAAATTGAACTCATTTTGTGGGCAGATGCTCTCCAGGTCTGCCAGATTCCAGAGGAATCTTATTTTCCTGGCGCTGAGAAGATTCCCTGGCTTTTGATTGCCTGTTGATCTGCAGTTGCAATTTTCATGAATGCTGTGCAGCCCGACCCAAAGCAGCGAATGCTTTAGGAGGGAGTGGGTTTAGAGAGCCCAATAGGGAGGCTCATGAGCAGGTCATGTGAACCAGGTCTTTGCATCCAAAAGAGCTGCAGGGAAGTGTGATCACTGGAGGTTCGTTGGGCTGCCTCTGCTTGGCCAAGTAGATGGGGGCTGGTGGGGCCTCGATGTCAGGGGTAACCTGTGCCCTTGCTTGTCCCCTCAAGAGCAGGAGCTGCTTCTCCCCAGCCATTTTGATCACGTGGCCCCTTGCCTCAGGTCATTCCCGGCTTTCTCCTCCTTGGAAGCCAAGGTTTCAAGTCTTTGTTATGTAGCCACTGTGGGCCCTGGGCCTCCCAGTCTGTCCACCTCCTCCCCAGGGCTAGGTTCCAAATAGCTCTCTGTGAACAGCATCCTTTGGGCCTGCCTTCTCTCTTCCCCTTTGGAATTCTCTTAAATAGGCTGCCCTATTGGGGGTGGGTCGAAAGTGCTTCTCTATATATCCCGACCCTCCAACTGTTTTTCTTCTCCATCCTTCCTGACAGATGTCACCAATATGCAATTCAGTTTGTAATGTAAATACCTATTTGTGTTTTCTTTGGGCTTAGTTCCTGAACTTCAGTGTCATCTTTGTTTATTACACAGGTTCCTCTATGTTTTGTCTTTGTGAATGTCCCTGCCATCCTGGAAGGTGGAGGAAAGTTTTTGTAAACAGATTGGTAACAATGAATGTACATGGAGCTGTCAAAAACAAAAATCTAACATCATACTGTCTTACAAAATACATTTCTTACTACTAATAGCTGCATTTATTATGTGCCTGAGGCTCTGCAAGGTCAGCTTTACATACATTAACTCAGTTGAGCCTAACAACAGTCCCACATGACTGTAGAGCTCTGTTCTCTTAACTGCTCTGATTTGATCAGCACCTGTGTTGTATATATGGTTCTATCAGGCAGATCCATGTGTGTGAGAGATGAAGCTGTTATGGTTTGGGGGCCTTCTTTAAGAAAAAGAATTTAAAACTACAAATAGAAAATAAGGTATGAAAGTGAATATTTATTTAGAATTTGAAATCACAATAAATTACAATTTTTAAAAGTTAACCAAAACCATAAAAACCAGATATCCAGAAAGATATTACCAATTAAAAGCTTGACACAGCTCTGTAAAACTTTCTTCCCTACATTTTTTGGCTTTATCCTCTTTATCACCTCTTCATATGGCTATGATTTCGTATTATCCTTCTATGTCTCAAGAATAGATCATTCAGTATTCCCTTTATCATGGTTAGTCAGAAATTTGTATTTTATTATCGATAGATTAGAAAAATTTCTTCTGGCTATTTGGTATTGTCACATACAGTTCTAAGATTAGAAAATCTCTTAGCTTTCTTTCATATATTAGTTGCATGATTTGGGGGCATTCTAACTTTGTGTAGTGACTAACCTTAAATACCCCCAAATAGTGCTGGTGCTAAGCACCTGCAGACATGCTTGCTTTGCCATATGGCCTCTTATCCTGCCCCTCAGTGTCATGTTATTGGATCAGGTGACACAGTGGGTATATTCCTGGGAATCCTTCCAAACCCAAGATGCCTATCTAGCAACAATTAAACTATACATGGAAGTGTGTAGGGCTCCTCCTGGGACCTCGAGTGGCGTCTGTGCATGTGAGGAGCTTTAAGCTTTATTAACCTCACAATAAATATGACTCTGGCCTGTGGACTAGATGCTGACAAGGGTGCAGAGATAACAAGACCCAGCCCTGCCTCAAGGCACTCCCAGCGAGGTAGATGAGTTCTTCACAGGTCATTACAGACCAAGGTAGACAGGTACCGACCAAGGAAGCAGCCATTCAGAGAAGGAGAAGGCTACTGCTCAGTGGGTTGAGGGAGTTGGTGCCCCAGTTATGGGGTGCAGTACTATATATGCTGGGGCTCAAAAACTCTGCTTTTACTTGTTACTGTCATATTTGTCTTGGGTATAAGAGTTCTTTTTATAGAAAGGATTCTGCTGCTAAAATAAAATGTTTGTGGACCCCTGGCCCAAGGGACTGGTGGATGGTGGGTGGGGCATGTTTTCCTGGTGGAGGGGGAGCCAGGATTGTGGGCAGCCAGGAGCAAGCCCATGTCAGAAACAGTAAACCTCCTTGCCTCCGTGCCAGGCCCAGGGGAGTAGAGACATATGAGCCAAACCCTCACATCTCTCCAGCTCAGGGGGCTCCATTGTCAAGTTAGGGAGTTCTAAACTTGGTCCACCTAGAGAATTCTCATTGTTCCTTCTGCATTTTTGAAGCATCACTTCCTTAGTGAAGTGAGGACTCTTCACAACCCTGGATGACAATTTGCCCACCCTCCTTCCTTTGCTCTGCAGTTAACTCTACCAACACTTCTCACTATTTTGAATTAAATGCCCACCTCTGTCACTAGCCCAGGGTTTCTTGAGCTCAACCCCATGGTTACTCTCCAGGGAATTATAACCCTATCCCCAAAACTGTGCATAAAATTTTGGTTAGTAATGTATAAATGCATTTTTCTGGTGAGAGGGCCCAGATTCTCAAAGGGTTCTGTAACCCCCAAGAGGTTAAAAAGTTTAGCACTGGACTTGCTCCTTATTCCTTGTTCCTCTTCTGAATCTCCAAATTCTAACACAGTTCCTGGGGCATCATTGTAGACCACTGGTTCTTCAGGATCCCAGGGAGCACACGTTAAACACAGAATGCTGGCCCCCAACCCTGGGGTTTCTGATTTGGGCTTGGGGTGAGGCTGAAGAATTCACATTTGGAACAAGTTCCCAGGTGATGCTAATGCTTGTTCTCAGGACCACATACTATGTTGGTCAACCCCATCATGTTTAGGGAAACCACAGCATCCTTGAATACTCAAGATGCAAACTGGTGAATTCTTAAGGTTTCCCATGTAAGTGATCAAAACATGGTGTCGATGGCCTAGGAGCCTTCCATCCATGAGTACTGGTTGATACAGGTAATGCATTTCTTTTGGCGATAGAAAATCAAGAACTTGGCTCTTGGAGTTATGTCTCCAAGGGAAGAATTGAACTTAAGTATGTTTTGACGGCTTTAAAACTAAAGGCATGTCCGATCTGTGCTAAGCCTCATTCTGCAGGCCTGATTTCATTTTGCTGTTAGTGTGACATTCCTGCCACCAGGGATGCTGTAGGCCGGTCAATTCCTTATCCTGGGGCGCTGTTCCCCACTCGGTTAGCTCAGGAAAAGCTTTGTGGAGTTGCAGAACAGAACTTGAAACTATGCAGTGAATCATCAGTTTCAAGGAGAGTTGAAAATAGGCAATTATACTCTTAACCCACAGTCTAGTAAATATAGTAGTGACTTCCCACGGACCTGTCTCCCAGACCCCTCTCTCCTTTCCTTTCTTTTTTTATCTTCTCTCTCTATCTATATCTTCCTCCTTTTGTTTCCTCCGTCTCTGGGTCTTCTGCCTGCCTCACCCCAGGTGACTCTGTGTTTGTCTTTTCCTCCTCTGCATCTCTGTCTGGGTCCCTTTTCCTTTCTTCCCTCACCTGTCTCCATTCCCCAGTCTTTCTCCCCTGATAGTTGCTTTCTTTATTCCTTCTCAAGACCATGTGTAGAAGGGAGGTGTTGTGTTTGAATTAAGAGGCTTTTATCTGGTTCTTAATCTAGAGAGCAGGTGAGTTGCTCTCAGTTGACTCCCTTTCCGATTCTTTCCTGTTCAGTGCTCCTTGAAGCTGCTGCGGATTTTGCCCCAATCACATCTTTTTCACTTATTTCATTAAACAATCTAGGGCTTGTAGAAGTTCCAAATCTTTACAATCCTTGAAGATGTAAACATATTGCCTTTAACAGTCTGGAGACAGAAAATACACTAGTAATTGATCATGGAAATTAATATTAAAAAGATTAAATTGGAAAAAAGGGGTTAACAAGTAAGGAGTGAAGATAATTCTAAAGCATGTGTCAGCAAACTAAGGCCCTTGGACCAAGTCTTGCTGATGCCAGGCTGCCATCATAGTTTTCCCTTTTCTACTTTAACTGATTCCATGGGATGTCTGTATACTCTAGTGCTGATACTGACTTCAGAATTTAGGTAAGGGGAGAGAACTTTAGAACAAGTGAGGAAAGGTTTCATTCCTCATTAAGAAATGTCTAAGGGACAGAATCTAGATAGAGAAGATGCTAAATGATTATCTCAGAGGAGTAGGGGATTATCATGTTAACCTGTAGTCCTCAAGGAAAGTGCTGTGCAGATCATGGTATCTAAATTGGGCCTGGGGTGATAAATAGGATTTAAAAAACTATTGCTTTGTGAATAACTAATACGTGCATATAGCACAGAGTTCAAAAATAAAAAGGAATATAAAGTGAAGGAAGTCTCTTCTCTACTCCCATCTCTGAAGTACATAGTTTCCTTCCCCAGAGCTCCTCCCCTCCCCTCTCCTCCTTAATGGTAGCAGTGTAATTCACACAAACTTCTGTACTTCGTATTGATTCATTTATCCAACCAATATTTATTGGATGCCTATCATATGTTAGACATTATTTTAATGCTTGGGATACATCAATAAATAAAATAACCATAGAAGCTATATTTAAGTGGAAGAGGGGGTTGATAAACAATAAACATAATAAATAAGAAAATTATATATGACTTTAGAGGTAACAACTGCTATTTATGGGGCTGGGGAGTATGTGTGTATTGGGATAAGATGCAATAATAAATAGGATTTAGATTGATGAGGATAAAGTCATTTCATTTGGAGAGAATGGTATGAGTTGGCAGGAAGTTGGTGGGGGAAGATACGTTCAGAGGAGAGTCAACAGCTTAATATGCCTGTTTAAAAGGGGTTTTTGGGGGAACAGTGAGAAATGAGACTAGACTAAATATCAGATGGTTTTGAATGAAACGTTTTAAAGCTTTTAGGATATTCTATATAGTTAGTGAATGAAATGCCATTGAAAGTTTTTGAGCAAGAGAGAATGAGGAATGCATTGGAGAATAAAAAGCTATGTATTTGGGAGGTCAATGTTAAATATAGGGCTATTGCAGCAAGAAAGGTAAAGAACAACTTTTTGCCATGGGAAAGAAGTATTCATTTAAGTAGAATTCCCTGTGATAAACAGAGACATAAAAACTCTGGATGTCAACTTAAAAATATTTATAAAACTTCTTATGTACATTTTCTTTTTTGCTGGAGTATTTTAAAGAAAATCCCAGACATTATATCATTTCACGGGTGGGAATTTTGTAGCAGTGGTTAACACTGGGCAAATACCGCTCTCTCCTGCCACAGTAGTCTGAATGACGGTCTCCCCTATCCCTGTAGTGGTTGAGGGAATGGTGAGGGCTGGAGGAAGGAGGATATGCACAGCTGAGGGTCCCCTGGCCCAGCCTGTCGGTGGAGGCACCCCAGGGCTGTCATGAAGGAAGAGCTCCTTGATTCTGGGCTTCCAACCTTCGGTGGTGTGGTAAACATGTGTCTAGGTCAGGGGGGCCTGTATCTAGGTCATGGGGTAACAGTGCATGCCCCATTCTGGGTATGTGTCTATCTGACCTTTTTGTAATGTAATTTTACCTGACAAAGTTCTGAACTCTGTCCCTGTAGAAAGCTATATGCATATTTGGATTTTACTAGGAATATGCTCGTGGTAAGGAAAATGCTGTTAAGTATTGACAGTTATTCATTTTGGCAACAAGTATTTACTGACTGATTGCTATATATAATGTGACAAATGAAAATAAAGGAACGAGTCATTTTATTATATTGGATTAAAATAGTTACAGAATATATTTATTATATCTGTGGCAATTCTTCCTTTAAAAATAATTACTTTGCATAAATGTCTTTTTTTGACCTTTTTGGAATGTAAAAACAATTTAACCTTACAAATATGTTGTGGGGAGAAATTATCTACGTTTTCACTATTATAGCTTTAATTTTTTAAATTTTTGCATATTTTTTGGTTTGTCTGTAAATGTTTTATCTAATTATATAATTGTGCACTTATTTGCACATTGCTTTTTTTTCCCAACATGTCAAAACATTTTTTATAAAGTCTGCTTAAATCAATTAATTGAAATTAAATATGAGCATTTATACCTTGGGCAGAACGAGATGAATGCTGTATCAAGCAACTCCGGAATCTCGGCAGCTTAACGGAGTCAACAAATTAGTTCTTGCTCATGGGATATTTCAGTGCCTGTTTTAAGCAGGCAGCCTTATGCACGATGATTCATCAGAGACCCAGATTTCTTGCATCTTGGAGCTCTACCCTCCTTAGGCCTCAGAATCCACTGCTGGGTCCTGTGTGTGTGGTTAGCAGAGAGCCGAGGTCACGTGGGAGGCTCTTACCGGCCAGGATTGGTGGCGACCACATCCTTTCCGCTCATGTGCCATTGGCCAGAAGACAGTCACGAGGCCACACCTAACCACAGGGAGGCTGGGAACTGTCGGCTAGCTATTTTAGGAAGGAAAAGAGACAAGTTTTAGGGGCACAGAGCAGCCTTATTACAATTCTTAATTTGGATATTAAGTATCAGAAGTCTATAAAATATTCCTATATATAAATAGTCATTTTAATACATATATAGCAGTTGAGATTATATGTGGTTTTCAAAACCACTGAATAATGGTTTTGAAAAATGATCTCTCAGTACCTACTGATACAGAATTACTTCCAATAATGTCCTATAGATGTGCCTATTTAGCACTTAGCATACTGTACTTAAGTTAGTTTAATATGAATCTTTATCCCCCCCCCAGCTCAGTTGAATATGAATCTTTATTCCCTGCCCAGCTCAGTCTGTGATCAGTAAACACTGTGGCATTGAGTAGAGATAGATAAAAGAGGTTTTTATTTGGAAGACTAATTTTGGATATTGCTAGAAGAGGTGTATTCTCTTCTTTCTTTTCCTACCTCAGAGGTTCTCCCACAAACCCTAGTTTAGGTAGCATTTTTATTTTTTTCTGTTTACCTGGTTTTGGTCCAGCTCACAGTTTTTTCTGAAAAAAAGACTTTTTTATTCACGCTTTCCTGTGTGTAGGCATTAAATCTGTGTTTAGTTATTTCAGGATAAGTAGACAGGAATATTCTGAGCCTCAGAAGGGTTCCATAGACCCTTGTATAAAATAGTGAGTCTTGTGTTCGTGTTGAGGCCCTGGCCCAAGAAGGAGTGGGGCTAGGGCTGGAGCCAGTCTGGGCATCCATCCTTCTCTGCGGGCCAGGGCTGCCCCTAAGTACAGCAGCTCTAGGGAAACCCTAGGACTTGGGATGGGACTAACCTAGGCAGAGGTGACCCAGAAGTGACTGGAGGATGCACCACACTCCAGAGACTCCTTTGTGCTTAAATAACTAAATATTAGAAAGTGTATTTATAGTATCTTTTGAAAACAACTTTTATCTGTTGTTTCTATTTCTGATAGCAAAACTAACACTCTCATTGTAGAAAAGTTGGGAAACATGTAGAATAGAGCATATAAATTCTTTAATCTTAAAAATTGCACTTAGCTCTTTCTTAATTACTTATCTTTCTGCCTTCCAGGCAAAGCCAAAGCTTATTGAGCCACTCGACTATGAAAATGTCATTGTTCAAAAGAAGACACAGATCTTGAATGATTGTTTACGGGAGATGCTGCTTTTCCCTTATGACGACTTTCAGGTAAGTAACTTTTAAGCTCCTGTAAACAGAAACATGTGGCTGATCTTCACAGGCAATTCTTTTTTATTTTTATTTATTTGTTTGGTAGTTAATTTGTGGTTTTTAAGAGATGAAGAAAAAATTACTATTCAAGAGAGAAAAGTAATTATATTCTTCCAGGCATTCCTTCAGGGGTTGATATTTTTAATGGCATTATTTTTGATAGATATATGTGAAATAAGTGTTTGTGTGCATCCATGCATATGGGTGCATGTGGGCATGTGTGTGTTATCTTGAATAAAAGTGCTATACCGTGGGCTGATTTAGTGGATACAAGTGCCTCCTGTGTCTTATGAAATTTGTTTGAAGAGGAATCTTGCTTTTTTCCCTGAATGCCTTAGTATCTGAGGGACAGGATTTGCTGGGGAGGATTTTGTAATGCCTCCTTTTAGGATGGCACTTTGGGAGACTGCTTTGTTAGAGGCTCTGAACTGTCTGTGGGCTCACAGACAAAGGTTGATGGGTCAACTGTCTCTAAAGCAAATTTTAGAGATTCTGGTTTACAGTAGAAGTGAGAATTTTCATAAATGTTTACTCTTTCTCTCTTGTTGAGATACACATGTGCAGAACAATGATTATTCTTTAGTTCTTTTCTACAAAAAAAAAGCTCTGGGAATGAGATTGATCATTAGTGTGATGTTGCTGCTAGTTCTTGAACAGTTCCCCCAAAGAGCTAGGAAATATGTAGCTCAGTAGCTGCCTGCAGAGGACTCAGCACAAGTCCTGCTGTGAGCTGTTGTCTAAAGATAATGCTTGAAATCTTTCAGGTTGTAGCCTATGGCTAAATGACCCGCAAGAGGCTTTGAGGCCACTGAGGTGGGAGAACGATACTTTTTCTCCAAGAAACCCAGCAGTGTTGGGTGCTTGGCCACCCAGTGTCACCTGGGTTGATGTGGAGGTTCTGGCTGCTTCCCTTCTCTCCTGGGACCTGATCTTGGCTCTTCTTTCCTCTCTATCTGGATGCTTCTCTACCTGATGTTGTTACCATCTGTCTTGGTTTCCCAGGGCTGTTGGAACAAAGCACCACAAACGAGTTAGCTTAAAACAGCAGAAATGTATTCTTTCACAGTTCTGAGCCTGGAATTTTGAAATCAAGGTGTTGGCAGAGCTCTGCTCCCTCGGAAACCCTTACAGAACAATCCTTCTTTGCCTGCCAGCAGTCCTTAGTGTTGTTTGGCTGGCAGCTGCAGCACTTCACACAGACACCCTCCCCTTCAGCGTCTGTGTCTCTTCTTCCCTTCTTATAAGGACACCAGTATATTGGGCTGAGGGCTTGTCCTCCTCCAAGATAACCTCATCTTAACTAATTCCATCTGCAGTGACCCTCTTTCCAAATAAGGTCACATTCCAAGGTACCAGGGTTAGGACTTCAACTTATCTTCTTAAGGGCCATAAATTCAACCGTTAACAGCATCCAAGCCCTGGCTTCTGTGAACTCAGTTGCCTTATTATTATTATTATTATTTTTTTTTTTTTGAAGCTCCATTGATTCTTTGTTGTTTAATTTTAAAAGTACTACATGCTTGTAAAAAAAAGAGAGTGGGGGGCAGTATTGAAGTAATTGACATTAAAAGCTTCCCCACCACCTTCTCTCTAATCCCAGTCCCCAGAACATAACTCTTCTATGTGGTCTGTGTGTAAGAATTGTCTTTAAAAACTTCCATGTTTGGAATTGTAATTCTTGAAGTTTATTTTTCCCTCCAATTTTTGGAGACTCTGGTTTACAGTAGAGGTGAGATTTTTCACAAATGTTTACTCTTTCTCACCTGTTTGAGCTATCCATGTGCAGAACAATGATTATTTTTTAGTTCTTTTCTGGAAAAAAAAAAAAAAAAAGCTCTGGGAAGGCAACTGATCATTAGTGTGATGTTGCTGCCAAAGTGTGTTCCCCAGGTAAATGGTTTCAGATCATGTCAGAAAAAATCCCATGCTTTGAAACTTCACTATACAAATAGATGACACAGCTAAAGGATACATTAATGGGAACATCAGAATGATGTCTTTTGCCTGTGTTTTGGCAACAAATTTATTAGCATGGAAAGTAAAAAAATCAGATGATTACAAATTATACTACATCTTGACATATTTTTCCTGTAGTGCTCTCTGAGGAAGCTAAAGGTTATCTCAAGTTTCTCTGAGCATGAAGTATCTGTTCTTTTTTGTATTAATTGGAGAAACAAAGTTATTTTGATTTTTTCAACCTAGTATGTCCTTTTATTTGGTGGCCTGAGATAAAATTGCTTAAGAAACAAAGAAACAAGATACAGTTAATTTTATATCATCTTTTATCCCAGACACAAGGAACCTGTGTAACTAGTTGTAAAATCAGACGGTTGAACCTTTGAGGAAAAACCTCTTGTCTCTTTTGTCTGTAACATACTTATCTGGTGATACCAGGCACAAACATTCTAGGAAAGGCAAAGAATTCACCCACGTTTTGCTGACCAAGGATGAATGAGCAAGTGTTGTTTTCTGCTTTTGGAAAGTTTCTCCAAAGATTAAAGAGCCTCAATGTCAACTTTGATCCCTATCACAGTAATTGTGGTGGGCTCCAGTTAAGTTTGGGTGCCATTATTTGTTTTCTTGGAAACTGCCATATTCTAATCAGGTGAGGCCATTTGCAAAATTATTTTTTTGCTAACTTGTCTCGGTGTTTTCAATAACTGTCTCGTTAGCTGAATGAGTAGAATATTTTAATGATGCCATAGATTCTTTTTGTCTGTCCCTTCCCACCCTTCTTTGGTTTAGGCATAACAGGAGGGAAGTTACTGTGTTACAAGAGGTAGAGGGAACAGAATAGATCAGGGGAAGTATTGTATTTCATGTGGGAAAAGGATAATGAGTAGGTTAGGAAATGGGTTACATAGTGAGCAAAATGCATGGTGAGGATTGATTTACAATACTACACTTATTAATTAAACAATATTAGCTAAGTATTAAAATGTTAGGACTTTGTGTCAGTGTCCTCCAAACTTCTTCAGAATGATAATTTATTAAAATATAAGTATGGATAATGATATTGCATTTTTTTTGTACATTTCACCCTCCACATATACAAAATCCTACTAGTATTGAATATGTGTTGCTATATTTAAAATTAGTAAAATTATTTTTAACATTAGGTAGTCTTTTGTTGATTCAGGAAATAAATATGAGTAGAATTTATCACATATGGAAGTGCCAGTTACTAGGTTTGTAAAACTGATTGCCATATCAGTGATTTGGTTTGGTGGAATTAGATAATTTCTGAAATTAAAATTTGCAGGTGAAATAGGATCTTAAAAGTAGTATACTTTCTAGTGGTTATTGGAGCTTTATTGTTCTTTAAGTTTCATGACCTTATAAAGTTCACCTGGCATAAGTCTAAGAACTTACTTTTCTATGAGCAAAATTGTAGGTAAACTTTAACAGTAGGATAGAAGTGATGATCTTTTTGATTAAAATGTTTTAGATCAAGAAATGTAAGTTGTCACTTAAAAAATACATATCTTTGCATAACTGAATATAACGTCCAGAACTCCTATCTTTCCTTTAAGAAATGTCAAATTCGTTGTGGGGTCTGTCAAATCATGATTCTTCTTCAAGTGGAAGCCCTTTATGAAATGAAGTTTTTGGTGATCTTCTTAACTGTTGCAGTCAATCCACTGCTTCTGCTTAAGCTCCTTGTGGCACAAGTTATTAATGTTTGTACAATTATCTAAAATATTAGAATATGAAAAATTAGTAAATAGTAAAAAAGCTTGTTAGTTGGCAATTTATAGATACTACTCATATTTTTAAAAAATTAAGACTTTGATCTCTTTGGTGTAAACTAACTTGGGATGGTGTTTGTATGGAAGGAATAAAAAGAATATGCTATTAAAGGATTTCTGTGGTACATGTATGTGAAACAGATGTCATCCTTAGAGGTATATGTGAAAGTCAGGGTGAGGAATGATTTCTCAGTTACTCTCCCTACTGAAATTTCATGGTGTATTATCAATATAAAATCTCTTGGAAGAGAATTTAAAAGAAAAGATGGGAGTGCTGAGCAAAGATCATTAATAATTGGCAAATCCTAAAAAAAAAAAAATTCACTTTTGGAAATGTTTAGGTAGAGGAGAATCTTTGAGTGTTCTCAGCATTGTATAGAAAAATGTGGCTAATTCATTTCCCTTTAAATAACATCCTGATTTTTATTTTTCCTCTGGTTCTTTTCCTATTCTACTTACATGAGACTGATAATAATCTGCAAACCACTGACCTGAAAAGGAAACCAAGCCTGCTATTTACAAAGGGCCTGGAAGCCCCTAATCTCATTTCCCATCTGTCCTTTTGAAAAGAAAATATTTTTTTCCACAGTGTTTTGTCCTTGCTTTTTATTATTGCTGCCAAAAAATAGTACCAAAACTTTGTTTTTGGCTTTTTATTCAAAAGTATTCTTTTTATAAATTCCTCGAAATTTCTGTCAGTTGGAATTCAGTAGCCAACAATGTAACTTTCCAATGAATATTGTGGTTTCTGGGATATTAGTTCATGTCTCGGATTGGATCTACCTGAAAAATCTGGATGAACATTATTTCTGAATTGACATTGGCCAGACATTCAGGAGATGAGAATTTTTTAACTCTAGTTCAAGTGTTGCCTTTTATAGAAAACAGTGACAGATAATTCTATTATCAAATTATCAAATAGTCCTTAAAAAGAAAAGCTTATTTTTCAGTTAGCACTGATCAGCTGAATTGAAGAGGGTATTTATTTGGCTCATATTTATTGTTACACTATGTTGTGCAAAGGGCTCAGCTCTGTGAGGTACTTGGGACTATAAAGATTATAAGACAGGATTCCTGCTTTAAATTGTTCAAAGCTTAGTAGAGGAAGTAAAGTCATGTATTAATTTTGATAATATAACAGAAGAAAAATGCAATCAATGTTATGACACAAATCAAGTCTCTTGAGAATTTAGTCTAAGAATACTAAGTTGGAGATTTTAGTAGGAGTTTGGTGTTAGCAGGCCTTTCAGTGGTTGAAAATACAATAGTCTAGCCTAAGATGATTCATTCACAGAAATACAAGAGCAAAGAGGCCAAGAGTGTGATATTGCCTTTAGGGGACTACATCTTTGGAGAGTGCCTTCACTTTGGAAAAAGGAGTGTGGGGAGTAGAGACAGAAAGCTCAGGGGGAATAAAACTGGGAAACTTTGAGGTCTTGGAAGACAAGGAAGGGGAGAGTCTGATAGGTGGGAGCAGACAAGCATGACCTGCTTTAGTGGCTGGGGTCTGGAAAAAGTCATTGGAGTTGATAACTAGGACATCATTGCCTGTGGAAACAGTTTCTAGCCAGGGGTAAAGAGGTTCGAGTGAAATCTTAGGAGAGAGAAGGAATCACAGTGGCTCAGAGTTGTAATAAGGTCTGCGAGAAATTTTTTTCAGGAATGGAGAATGGTGAGAATGGACAAAGGAGGGAAATCTTTGAATGAGAGAAATTGAAGATGCGAGAGAACATGGGGATATGTTTTGAAGGAAGGTTCTTTAGCGGGTATAGGGGATGGAATTAAGGGTCTTTGAGGGAGAGTTTAGACTGGGAAGAAGGAAAGAAACTTCTTTCTCTGGGTGGTAAGGAGAGGATTGGGTATAGAGAAATTTAGTGGTGGGTTGAGCTGAGGGAGGTAATGTCAGGTTTGCCAACATTGGGTGCAGCTTGGGAGATGAAGATGGAGGCTTTGGAGAATGGGATGGAAGGGGGCTAACAGGAAGTATCATCAATTAGTGTCCCCACTGCTGTAACCATGGCCACAGCCCTTATCCTTTCTTTCCTGGATAAGTGCAGGAGCCTCCTATCAGGTCTTCTCAATCCTATCCTTGCCCTCTTACCATCTGTCCTTGGGAGAGTAGCCAGACTGATTGTCTAAAAGGTGAGTCAGGTAGTATCACTCTTCTGTTCAGAATCTCTCAGTGAAGACCCTACAGTGGCCTGAAGGACCCCCACGATCTTGTCTACCCTTTATTATCTCCCTGAACTTTTTCCCACTCATCTCCTGGATTTGCACCTCCCATGCTCTCTCTGTTTTGGCCACACTGGCCTCCTTGGGATTCTTCTATCACTCGAGGCAGTCTCCTTCCCTGGGGCCTTTTTTCACCAGTTCCCTCTGCCTGGTTCAGTCTTCACCTAGCTATCCCTTATCTCCTGCAGGCCTTTCCCCAGATCTCACCTACTCAGTGAGGCCATTGCTGACTCCCATCCCCTCTACCCCTTTGGCTTTCCTGTTCCCCTTTACCTTGCTTGGGTTCATTTTTTTCTCTCAAGATTGCTTATCAGCTTCTGTGTTTATTGTTTACTCCTATAAATGTAACCTTCATGAGGACAGCAACTTTAGTTTTGTTCATTGATGTTTCCCAAATGTATAGAACACATGGCATATGGCAGGAATTCAGTAAATACCTGCAGAACTGAATTGAACCATTGAATGAGAAAGAGAGAGATGGAATGAATTATCACTCAGGAGAGGGCTCCTTCAAGCTAAGATTTTGTTGAAATCAGTTAGCCTTATTGGGAATGTCAACAGCCTGGGAAAAGAGGAGAGAAAGTAAAGGACGGGGTTATTTGGGCTAAGGGGGTGGGGCAGGGGGATGGTTGCAGGTCCAAGAGTGAGAGGCCAAGGCACTCAAATGCTTCCCATGTACTCACAGCAGGGTGGGGAGTTTCCAGAAGTGGAAGGTGGACAGAGAAGAAAAGACGGGATCCTGAGGATGAATGAGCAGAAATCCTTGGTGTGAAGTAGTTTGAGGTATAGAAATTGGCACTCAGAGAGGGGCCATTTCAGTGTTTGAGATCTCTAGGGGACCTAGGTGACTTTGGGTGGCTCACAGCTAAGGAGAGTCAACATGTAACAAAGCATTAAATCGTTTGGTAGGGATTCAGTAAATTGATAGTTGTAAAAACATTCGGTCCAACTATTGGGCCTACTGAACTTAAATGATATATAAAAATTGAATAGAAATAAGCAATAAGTTATGGGTAAAGCCTGTGTTCAAGTTTGCTAGAGATGCCATTATGCAAAATACCAGAAATGGATTTGCTTCTATAAAGGGGATTTTGTTAGGTTCCAAATTTACAGTTCTAAAAGCATTCAAACTAAGGCATCAACAAGAGGATGCCTTCCCTGAAGAAGGCCAGTGGCTTCCAGAACACCTCTGTCAGCTGGGAAGACATGTGGCTGGCATCTGATGGTCCTTTGCTCTCGGATTGTGTTTCAAAATGGCTTTCTCCAAAATGTCTCTGGGCTTCTGTGTTCGCTTCTGTCTCTCAGCTCCTGTGCGTCCTTGCTTCTTTCTCTCAGGGTATTTCTCTCTAAGCATCTGGGGCTCCTCTCTTAGCTTCTCTAGGGCAAACTCTGGGCTTCATCTCTTAGCTTAGCATCTCCAAACATCCTTCTGTCTGCATCTCCAAGTGTCAGCGTCTGTGTTGGCTCTTAGCTTCTCTTAAGTACTCCAGTGAACTAATCAAGACCCACCCAGAATGGGTGGGGTCATGTCTCCAGGGAAATAATTTAATCAAAGGTCTCTCCCACAGTTGGGTCAGTCACGTCTTCAAGGAAACAATCAAAAGTTCTACCCAACAAGATTAACACATAACACGTTCAAACCGGTACAGCCTGGCAAGTGGCTATTTTGAACATCTAATCTAAACTTGATGATTCCAAGGCTCCTTGGAAAAAAAAAAAAAAGCAGAAGGAGGTTAATTAGGAACATGTAGTTATCATTATTATATTGAATGATTCATTTGTTCTTTAGTTAATTCATTTAACTGGAATCATCCTATTCCGCTCACCACATTTCAAGAAATACCAGCATTGGGCTGTGCCTGTTCAGGTTATTTGCCTAAACTGAAGAAAGAAGAGTATTCAGTGAGGGTGAATATTGCTTCTGAAAAAGAGCTGTTATACCAGATTCCAGATCAGCAACCACAACAGTATATTGAGGACCATCCTTTTCGCATGAAGGTGGTATCACATAGGATAGGATGACTATCTGGCCATGTCCCCCATTGTCCGTAAGTGAAGTTCAGTGCCCCTAGGTGGGCACTCCCATCTTCCCCCATGGATCCATGAGTATCCCTCTGAAGCCCTTGCTCTCTTACAGCCAGAGGATGCTCATTTGTCATTAAAGAATATGTGGGTAGCTGTGCCCCCCTGCTCCACAGCATACAACTCTAGGTGTCATGTACAACTCTAGTTCATGTTGTATTCTGTTATGCTGAGGAGAGTGCAGCATTCACACAGAATACAGTGTGATGCTACCCTGGGGAGCTGGAACTCAGTGGAACCACTGTGCCTTCTGCTAAAACAATTATAGTAGAAGACTGCCATATTGATTTTTATGTTTACAAAGTACTGTAACCATTTTTTTTTTCTCCATTTTGCCTGAAGAGAACCTGGTGAGGGAAATAGATTTTTTTTCCCCTCTCACTGTAGTGGACACTTTGTTACAAGAGTTTTGTTGGCAATACTGACGATCAAGTGGGGAGTTGAGATGAACTACAAAAATAAGTAGAAGAAGTAGAACACACTGTATAAGATAATACCTGCTCAAAAGAAATAAATCTAAGATTTTATTGTCTTATCAAGTAGAATAAAGGATATTAGATGAGTTCAGTATTCTATCACTGTATGCTTTTGTTCCCCATGTCAGTTCACATTCTTATTCTTTTTTTAAAAAAAGTAATATTCAGCTCACATTTTAAATAGGTCAGAGAGAATGGTAAAAGTTTTGTAATTGATAGACCTGGGTAAATGCAGACCATTTTTGTAACTAATGTAAAGACAGAAGAACAATATTATCTACCCAGTTAAGATACATGTCTTAGGATTTTAAAGATGCCTGGCAGTCATGAATAGAGAAAGATTCAAACCAACATCCCTGAATGTGTGTATGAGATCCAGAGAGGACAAATTCATAAACTTCAGTGAAGTCTTCTGACATCAGAAGTACTCAGATCATAGGGTATTCCCCATCTGCTTAGCATTTTTTTCTGCAAAGCATGCTCTCTGCTCCACTGTGTTTGAAATAAGACTTTGGATGGCATCCAAGATGCTGAAATGCTGTTCTGACAAGACCAATGTGGTGCTGATAAATGCATGGAGGGATTTGAATGAAATGATCCTCAGTGCATAAGTGAAACTTTATATGTGAGTGAAATTTTATACATGAACTGTGGATGGTCTATGAGGGACCTAGAAAGGTCACTGGTGTATTGCAATAGGTTAATAATGGAAATGTTTTATCATAAAGCACTTTCACCATGCTAGGTGTTCACACAAAGATATTGTCCTTTTAGCAGTTAAAATTCATTCTAAGGTAAGACATATGGACACATACTCAGACAACTAAAAATTAAAAAAACAAAAACAAAAACAAAAAACTGCATTTCCTTACATCCTTCTCCAGGTTATGTTACTGAATGAAATGCAAATAAACCAGAGGGATGGCAGACATTTTAGACACCCATGAGAGTGGCAAGACCCAAGATTTTGTTGTGTGAGCACTAGATTTTATCCCCAGGTCTCTCTGTTAGTAATCTGGTCTTTTGGTAAGTGATAAACCTTCCTAAAACTCAGTTGTCATGGTCTCTGTTTCAGGGATAACATTTGCCCTCAGATTTGGATTCTCAGGAGAGTTGTTTGCATACTCTCGCTGTTATTCTTCTGTAGGCAGAGGGAGCTGGGTCTTCCTCTTCCCTGGGTAACACTGTTTTATTTTGGGGATGTTCCTGTTTGCTGATGCTGCCATTATGCAAAATAGCAGAAATGCATTGTCTTTTATAAATGGGGTTTATTTGGTTACAAAATTACACTCTGAAGGCTATGAAAATGTCCAAACGAAGGCATCAACACAAGTATACCTTCACCGAAGGAAGGCCAATGGCATCCAGAAAACCTCTGTTAGCTGGGAAGGCATGTGGCTGGCATTTGCTGATCCCAGGTTGTGTTCCAGCTCCTCTCTCAGCTCTTGTGCGTTCCTCAAAGTGTCTCTCTTGGCTGTAGCATCTCTGAAGTCCTTATGTTTCTGAGCTTTTATGGGGCTCCAGTAATTAAATCAAGACCCACGCCGAATGGGCGGGGCCACACCTCCGTGGAAACAATCCCATCAACAGGTCACACCCTAATCAAAGGTGTTACAAGTCACATCTCCATGGAAACAATCAAAAGGTTACAACCTAATCAACACTAATATGTCTGCCCCCATAAGATTGCATTAAAGAACATGGTGTTTTGAGGGGCCTAATACATCCAAACCGGCACAGGGGGGTGACAATTTGGGGGATGCAAAACGAGGCTGTGTGGAGCTGGCTGAGACCCTTAATAATGGGGAAGCTGGACTTGCCACTTGGATCCTGAGACCAATCTGATTTTATGGATACTTCACTATCTAACTGCACCATGGTCCTTATGGAGTGATGAAAAACTGGCTGCTTTGTAGAACAAAACAAAACCAAAACACACCCCCCCAAAAAAAAATAAAACAGAAAAACTTGTTTAAAAATGAACTTAATTGCTGAGTTTCATTATTAAAGGTTCTGAACATTTGACTTATTTATTTAGTTATAGACCACTGCATTTGAATAGGAGATCAGATGCTGTACAGTTTGGAGCAGTTGAGAAGGTAGCAGGACAAAAATTTTTATGGCTTTCGAGGTTTTGAAATGATAAATGTATATGACTCTTTAAGAAACAGAATATTATCCATTGATAGAGGCTACGTGATATCTGACCATTTAGAAGCCCAAATGACCTCACTAAATAGAAGACTCCCCATTTTTAAATCCTTATTGCTCATTGATTCGATAAACATTTATCTTGTTCCAGGTGTTATGCTGTGTATTGGAGAAACAGAAAGTCCCAAGTTTTCAAGTCTAGTAGGAGATAGAGAAATGTTTCTGAGTAATTTCAGGAGAATTACTATGGAGGGCCTGTGAGCTGCAGGAGCCCTGAGGTCAGTACCAGCAACTCCGTAGCCAGCAGAGGGGCCTGTGCATAAGGGAATGAGAAATCTTCCAGTGGTGGTGAAGGTTGGAGAAGGGCAGAACAGGAGTCCAGAAAAGTAGACAGGTGGGTCACGCAGGGTTTTAGGTGAGGTTGAAGAGTTTGGATTTTATTCTGGTGATAGTGAGGAGTCATTGAAAGAATTGATCACATCTGCTAAGACCCTATAGCCAAATAAGGTCACATTTGCAGGTACTGCAGATTAGGATTCAACATATCTTTTGGGGGGACATAACCCACTATGGCATGCATACCAGTAAGGATGGTAAGAACCCCTTGTGGTTCATATAAGAGAGCCCTAAATTGAGTGTATTGTAGTGAGGATGAATAGGAGGGAGAGTCATTAGGAGTCAGTGACATCTCCCAGGGTGACACTGTTGAGTGAGCCGAGAACTACAGCCAGGGATGGGAGCTTGGGGACTGTGAAGGAGCCTGTGCAAAGGAGCAGTTAGAGAGGCAGTTCGTAGAATCTTCTGTTTTGTGAACCCAGGCTCAGAAAGTACATAGGAAACAATACATTTCTCTACCCATATCAAGGATTGGCCCTTGTAATGTTTTAATTAGTACCTTGGAAATCGTTTTTTGATAAATTTCTCCAGTAAATGAAATAGAATTTCTTCTCTCAGACCCTTGTCTTGCCCCGTGCTTTTGTCTTTTTCTTAATTATTAGCAAATTAAACATTGAGACTCCTCAGGAACTATTTCCCTGAAGATGGAATTGTCTGATGTTAATAGAACATTGTGAGTCAGCTGCCAGAACATGAACTGTGAGATGTGGGGAACGCCCTGCATGAATTTTAGTTTCCAGCCTAGCTTGGTATTGAATCTTCTCAAAAGCAAGTTATACGCTCTGAAACAAATACTTCTGCCAGATATTTGGAAAGGTTGCATTACTGCTGTGCTCAGTAAGTCAGAGCAAGGTTCCCCGAGTTGTCTAACAGTAATATTTAATATTGTGCTAGTTATAAAACATTGAATGTACAGACAAATACAACCAAGCAGAGTTCCAGCTGATATCAAAGGGACATAACAGACTTGCGAGGTACCCTGCGGCTTGGCTCCGGCCTGGAGAGGAAGAGAAGGAGCCGTTGGGAGCCATATATCTAGCAGGGTATTTCACAGTCCGAGATAACTTCAGAACATTAAAGTGGCCTCTGTCTCCGTTTGGCCCAGTTGAGTACCATAAAAATTCAATTCAGGGCTTACTCATGTAGTGAGGTAGATGGAACAGGCCCCAGGGACGCCAGCCTGAAGATCTCCATCTCTTTTGGACCCTCTGGACTTTGCTTTGTGACCCACCTACTTCCTTCCCTTCCCTGAGCTTCGTCCCCCTTCCCTCACCCTTCCTGCAGATGAAAGTACCCTTATCTCCACAGATTAAAGTACTATTTCTCTGGCAAATGCATAAAACTCAAAAGTTCAAAGGGATAGTTTTGCTACGCAAATTAAGACAAACACAAAAAACAAACCAAGTATGAGATCCTTTTTTATGGAATTACAAAGAGGCTGGGGGGTGATTGCTAAGCAAAGATGTTCCAAGCTTTAGCCAAGGATAGGTTGGAGTTGGCTCAGAGGCCTGAAGGGCTTCTCTGCTCTTGCAGGCTTTGTCAGGGTGTACCTCAAGCCCTTTTCTTTCTCTCTTCTGGCCATTCTCAATCCTCAAAGAAGATTGTAGGTACCTAGAAAAATTCCCCTGCACGGTCTCCACAGCTGCAGTCATGTTGTTATGACCCAGCCTTGTCTTTAAGGGAAGCTTGTTCACTTCTTCTACTTTAATGTCTCAGCTGGTTGGTATATGGTGGCCTCACCCTTAGTTGGTTATTCTCGGTCCCAGATCTGAGGAGGTGCCGCCCTGTACTCCCCATCTCTTCCTGCTTCAAAGCCCACACTCCGCTGAGCTGCTGTGCTGATTTCTGCCTGAGGGAGGACACTCCCAGCTGTCTGCTTTTCTGGGCAGTAGAGATGGGGAGAGGCCGGGAGAGGTCCAGACTCCCTGACCACAGCCGCTGGCTCAGGTTACAGCCCACCCACTTCTCTGGGATATTGTCTTTAGCTCATTGTTCAGATGGTCCCAGGGGAAGGGTGGGGCTTTCGTTTCAGTCTATTAATTAAAATCTTATGAAATAATGATATTTGAAACACACAGTGTATATGTATTCTCCCCCCCCCCTGGAAATTAAGAGGGTTGTTTTGTTATAGGTGCCTGCCCATTGTAAAGTGGGTAATAGAAAAACCAGTTGCCATATGGGTTGAGAGAGTTAGAAAAATAAACAGTGACACAAAACCATGTTTTTGTTAATACTCATGCCTATATTTATCTGCATAGTGAATCTGTCCCTGCTTTTGATCCAACAACTCCTTTCAGTAAAAAAGAAGTGGGGTTATATGATTATAAATCAAAGCAAATACAGTGTTCATCTTTTTTTTCCTGGATGCATTTTGTTTTTTAGTTTCTCACAAAGCAGTTCTTTTCACTCAGATAAAACATTTGAGACTTAGAATTTCATAGTCACAGAACTGTGGAATTTTTAAACCACAGGGGTGTCATGGAAGTGTTACAGCATTGTTATAAAGTGACCTGAGAAATGTCCTCAAATTGAAAGCAGATTCAGAACCACTATATTTTGGTTGCTCAATGCAATTTATTTGCTTGCTTAATCCAAGCTAACAATACAACCAATACACAATAACCAGTTCAAGCGCATGCAACAAATTTAAAGGTGGAGAATACCGGATTCTTTTAAAGTCAAGGTAGGTGCTTTGAACTTGTGGTCTCGGGAGCTGGTCCGATGCAGCCATCTGCGGGAGGTGCTGGTTGCAGGGCAGCAGTGAGGGCATCGGTGCAAGCCCTGTAGCACAACTTGGACATTGGAACAAGGAGTCAGAGTGAGTGGGTATCAGCCTGCCTCTACCTGATGCTTACCAAGTGGCATCTGCACTGGGTCAATGCATGTTCTCATCAAGAGAGTGTCCTTCTGGCAGGCATCGAGCCAGTCCATACCATCTCCTGTCAGAAATGTCTGGTTATCACTTGTTACAAAAACGTGTTTTCTCAGTTTGTCAATATTTGTCAATATTCTGATTGAGAGCAACATGTTTACAGTGTTTTTGGTATTCAAGATCATCAGTACCATTTCAGGCCACATCTGAACAACAAAAGAGGTTCTCTGAGAGTGACTCTCAGGCACAACTATAAGCAGGCTTTGCAATAACAGGCTTTATAAGGGCAAGCTCCAAGATTGAGGGGCTTGCTAAACTGGTACACTGGTAGTCCCAAAGCTTGTGAGAAGATCAGGAATTCCATAGTTGGGGAAATTTAGTATTTCCACATTTTTCTTCAGTCCCTCAAGGAGGTTTTACAAATACTTTTTTATTCTCTGCCCAGATGACTCTGGGATGTATCAGGGCATCATACTAACCTATACAAACCAACAAGATCTTACTCCCTATTTCAAGGTTCCATGTCATTATGGTGTTTGAATAAACTGACCATACAAGTTAAATTACATAGTGTGCTACAGAAAATATAAATTTTGCACCAAATAAACATCTCTTCCTTTGGTCTCATACAAAATTTGAAGTTTTAAAACATGGTCGATATTGTCCTTTACCCTTTAGTTTGATTTTCTTAGTCCTAACCAGATCAGCTTCATTCATGTCTCTTTGAAGCCTGACCTCTATTTCAGGTTTTTAAACAGTTGCTGTATGGGGTAATGCTGACTTTCATAGCTGAAGAACCCTAGCTCTCAGTCTCAGGTGGCACACAGATACCAAAGTTCCAGGGAATGACCAGGTTACACATTAAGAGCTCAGCATCTCAGAATTTAGAAATAACCGCAACAACTCAGGAATAGATGTGACTGCTCTAAGAGTTTAAAATCTAGGAAACTTTACAATAAGCCTTCCGCTGATAAACTATGCTCTCAAGTTCAGTTCTCAGAGTTTGCACATTATAGTTACTCCATATTAGTGAGGTGTTATATTAGTCTTTTCATTTCTGGCTTATTTCACTCAACATATAGCCCTCTAGGTTCATTCACCTAGTTGCATGCCTCACAACTTCATTTCTTCTCGCAGCCCCTCAATATTCCATTGTATGTATACACCACAGTTCACCCTTCCATTCATCAGTTGATGTACCCTTATACCACTTCCATCCATTGCAAATCATGACCACTGCAGCCATAAACACCAGTGTGCAAATGTCCGTTCATGTCCCTGCATTCAGTTCTTCCAAGTATATGCCTAATAATGGGGTTGCAGGATCATATGGCAACTCTATACGTAGCCTCCTGTGGAACCACCACAGTGCCCTCCAGAGGTGGTGCACCATTCTACTTCCCCACCAACAGTGATGAATAGGTACAGTTCTCTTTCCACATTTTCTCTAGCACTTGCATCTTTCTGTTTATTTGTACCCTATACAATCCATCCTAAGTAAACAATCAGTGGTTCCTAGTATAATCACATAGTTATGCATTCACCACCACAATCTGTATGAGGACATTTCCATTTCTTCTGCAAAGAAAGAAGAAGAGGAAAAAAATGGAGAATAAAAAATAAAAATATGAAATGAAATAAAATAAAAAGGAAAAACATGAACAATAACTCCAAGAATTCTATACCTCTCCCTTACATCCCCCTGTTATTGACATTTAGCTTTTGTATATTGCCTTTGTTACATTTCATAGAAGTATATTACAATGTTTCTGTTAACTATAGACTCTAATTTGCATTGATTCTATTTTTCCATATACCGTCCCATTTTCAACACCTTGCGATGTTGAAGTTCATTTGTTCTCCTTTGTGTAAAAGCATTCTTATGTTTGTACATTTAATCACCATCATTGTCCACTTTAGGTTTTGCTAATTATACAGTCCCAGACTTTATCGTCTATCTTTCCTTCCATTTTCATACATATCCCTAGCCGTCCTCTTTTAACCATACTCACACATAGCTTTATTCAGTGTACTTATGATATTTTGCTACCATCACATAGTAATCTGCTATCCATTTCTGTATCTTTACAGTCAATCCTGTTGAACATTCTGAACTCTTTCAGCATCAAATGCTCAATCTCTACCTTCTTTCTATCTCCTCATAACCTGTTTTCTCAACTTTAACTCTCAAAGTTCTCTCTCTTTTTACCCTTACCGATAGTCTTCATTTCTACACTCTTTTCCAAACCTCCCTCTCCTTTCTTTTCCTATCTGCCTGTAGTGCTCCCTTTAGTATTTCTTGTGGAGCGGGTCTCTTTTTCACAAACCTTCTCATTGTCTGTCTGAAAATATTTTAAACACTCCGTCATTTTTGAAGGACAGATTTGCCAGATAACAGATTTGCCAGATATATAAGTCTTGGCAGTTTTTCTCTTTCAGTATCTTAACCACCTCCATGGTTTCTGCTGAGGAATCTGCATGTAGTCTTATCAAGCTTCCCTGGCATGTGATGGATTGCTTTTCTCTTGCTCTTTTCAGAATTCTCTCTTTGTCTTTGACATTTGACAATCTGATTAATAAGTGTCTTGGAGTAGGTCTATTCAGATCTATTTTATTTGGGGTATGCTTTGCTTTTTGCACCTGTTGTTTTATGTCTTTCATGAGAGCTGGGAAATTTTCAGTGATTATTTCCTCCATTAGTCTTTCTGCCCCTTTTCCTTTTCTTCTTCTTCTGGGACACCCATGACATATATATTTGTGTGCTTCAGATTGTCATTCAGTTCTCTGAGACCCTGCTCATATTTTTTTCATTCTTTTCCCTATCTGCTCTTTTGTGTGTAGGATTTCAGATGTACTTTCCTGTAGTTCACTAATCCTTTCTTTTGCCTCTTCAAATCTGCTATTGTAAGTTTCCATTTTGTTTTTCATCTCTTTTATTGTGCTTCTCATTCCCATAGGTACTGCTATTTGTTTTTTCACAGTTTTAAGTTCTTCCTTGTGTTCGACCAGTGTCTTCTTTTTATTCCTCGTCTCTTTTGCCGTATCTTCCCTCAACCTGTTGATTTGATTTTTAAATTGATTTAGCATATTTGTTTGAACATCTTTAAGTAGTTGTTTCAACTCTTGTATCTAGTTTGAAGTGTTAGTTTCTTCCTTTGACTGGTCCATATTTTCATTTTTCCTAATGTGACTCATAATTTTTTGTTGGTGTCTAGGCATCTGGTTTCCTTGATTAGTTTATTCTAGAGGTCGTTTTTACTGTTTTACCTAGGATTTTATCTTTGGTTGGCTTATTCTCTATCTGTGCTTCAGCATTCACTTCAACTTATTCTAGACCTCTAACATAGCTTCTGGTTTAACTGTACCTGTAACTTCTTTTTTTTTTTGAGGAGGGTTTACCAGATATGACCGACCCTACTCAGATTTTCCCAGACCAGACAGTCTCAGGTCTCAGGAGGAGGGTGTAGTCAGTATCAAGTTTCCCTCAGAATAAGACTTAGAAGGTAGTCAGACTTTCCTGTGAGGTGTCAAGACTCTGTGCTTTTTCCCATCCTCCCCAGCAGGTGGCACTTGTCAGCCTGCAGCTCCCCACCAGATTAAAGAGGTGTGGTGCCTTTAATTCTCAGCAGACCCTGTACCTGCCAGAGGTATGGTTGAGAAAGAGGTTGAAGCAGAGGGAGGGCTTAAATTGTCTCTGCCCTCCAGCCTCTGGGGTCTGAATTCTCTGAAAGAGGGCCACCATTTGAGCTGGGCCCCACTCCACCTTTTCTTGGGGAAGATACACCCTTTAGGGAATTGTTCCTTCACTTGACTCCTTTATCTCTCAGACCTATCGTAACTCCACCCCTGCCTGGGTCAGAGCTGACAGTTGAGAATGCCTGATGCTTTCTCTAATGAGCTACTTAGAATAGTTTTATAAAAGGAAAAAAAAAATCCCCTTTTCAGAGCCACTCCTTAGCCCCCAAGTTCACCAGTCAAGAGCCAGAGTTGGTACCTGCCTTTATGTGACATTTTTCTTGGGGCTCAGCCCTTTTCCAGTATTCCGAGCTCGGCTGACTCCAGAAGCCTCTGTTTTAGTTAATTTATTTTATTTTATTTTTTCCATCAGTCCTGCCTCCTCTCTGCCAAGATAGACCCCAGGGTTCCTTTCTTGCTTGCTCCGAGTTTATCTGTGCTCGTAGCTTGTATTCAGTAGTCTAAAATTGTTAATTAAAACCACAGTTGGAGAAATGTGATCTAGGCTAGAGGAGCTGGAGAAGGGGGGGGCAGGGGCGCAAAATAAGGAGATGGGTAGATTGAGCAGCCAGAGAGGCCGGAGGTAAGTGACTGTAGAAATTGGGTGGACCCGGAGTCCAGAGGAATTGGGACTATGACTTATGCTTATCTCTTCAAGTACATCATCATTGGAGACACAGGTGTGGGCAAACCATGTCTCTTTCTGCAGTTTACCGACAAACAGTTCCAGCCTGTTCACGACCTCACAATTGGTGTGGAGTTTGGTGCCCATGTGGTCAACATTGATGGAAGACAAATCAAACTGCAAATCTGAAATACGGCTGGACAAGAATCCTTCCATTCTATCACCCATTCCTACTACAGGGGAGCAGCTGGAGCACTGCTGGTGTACGACATTACAAGGCGTGAAACCTTCAGTCACCTCACCTCATGGTTAGAGGATGCCCGGTAACGCTCCAGCTCCAATATGGTTATCATGTTGATTGGGAATAAGAGTGACCTAGAGTCCTGCAGGTATGTAAAGAGAGAAGAAGGATAGGCCTTCTTCAAGAGGAGCTTGGACTTATATTCATGGAGACTTCAGCCAAAACAGCTTCCAATGTTGAAGAGGCCTTCATTAACACAGCCAAAGAAATATATAGGAAGATCCAGCAGGGTTTATTTGATGTTCACAACGAGGCAAATGGTGTCAAGATTGGGCCCCAGCAGCCAATTTCAACATCTGTGGGACCCTGCACCTCTCAGCAGAACTCTCGTGACCTAGGGTACAACTCTGGCTGTTGCTAAACATCTGGCCTGAACTCTTTTTTTTCTTCCTGGAACAGGTTCAGATCAACAGGCTTAAAGGAAGAGGTCTTGTTTGCTTTGGCTGAGAGCGAACTCTTTCCATGGTGTGATGATTTGCCTTTCCATTTAAAGACCAGGGAAGAATTTGGGCCCTTACTAACCTGTCCTTCTTCAGGGATGGGAACATTCCCTACAGATTAGGGCTCTTCTCATCTTCCTATTTTAATTTCTAAAATGTTAGAATTATAAAGTTGTCACTATCGTTCAAAATTTTAAAAATTATTTTATAAGCATACACAATCTGCTTCCCACCAAGAATTAGTAACAAGGGTCAAGGACATTCTGCTTGAGCCCTTGAGATTGCTGGGATCTAGCTGACTTGGGTGACAGATCCTCTACCTAGGAATTTCATTGAGTCTAACTTCCTTGCCTTTGGGGGTCCACATGCCACTTCCTGAGAATTCTCATAGAAGGCGGTTCCTTTTATTTTAATTGCTCAAGGATGCTGGGTACTTCTCTACCATCCCACTGCTAGTTTCTTTCTCTTAGAGTAACTCCAAAACTTTTGAGAACTGTAGAGTTGATCCTGGACCTCTGGTCACTTATAATCATTACCAAAAGGAAATTTTCTTTCCCTGCTCATTTTGTTTTAGGGACCTAACATTGCAGTGTCTTTCATCAGATAGACTCTTACTTCTTACTATACCTATTTAGACTTTATACTCTAACCAAGCTAATCTACTTACTGGACATGACATATTTATTCCCACTTCCATGCCTTTGCATGTGCCCTACTCACCGCTAACATTATACTTGAAGTCCAAACTTTTTCCTTCAGGAAGTTTTCTGTGACTGACTAAGGATTTCTAAACAATTATTGCTATAGTACCCCTTAGCTTTCGTATATTGTTTATATTTATTTATATTTATATTACCTTATAAATATGTCTTGTAGTTGTTTTGTGGGGGATCTGTTCCCCCATATAGGTTGTAAGCTCCTTGAGAGTAGGAACTATGTCATTCCTTTATTTTTGTAAATGCAACCCCCCCCCCCGCTTTCTTCACAGTGCCTAGTGCTCATTATGTGATCACTGAATTTGACTGACTTAAAGACTTAGAACAGGTTTGTTTTAGACTTCAGAGGAAACAAAAGGCCTGAGAGTCATTGTTCTAGTTTGCTAATGCTGCTGGAATGCAAAACACCAGAGATGGATTGGCTTTTATAAAAGGGGGTTTATTTCATTACACAGTTACAGTCTTAAGGCCATAAAGTGTCCAAGGTAACACATCAACAATCGGGTACCTTCACTGGAGGATGGCCAATGGTGTCCAGAAAACCTCTGTTAGCTGGGAAGGCACATGGCTGGCGTCTGCTCCAAAGTTCTGGTTTCAAAACAGCTTTCTCCCAGGACGTTCCTCTCTAGGCTGCAGTTCCTCAAAAATGTCACTCTTAGTTGCCCTTGGGGTATCTGTCATCTCTTAGCTTCTCCAGAGCAAGAGTCTGCTTTCAATGGCTGTCTTCAAACTGTCTCTCATCTGCAGCTTCTGTGCTTTCTTCAAAGTATCCCTCTTGGCTGTGGCTCCTCTTCAGAACGTCACTCACAGGTGCACTGAGTTCCCTCTGTTTGTCAGCTCATTTATATGGCTCCAGTGACTCAACTTAGACCCACCCCAAATGGGCAGAGCAACACCTCCATAGAAATTATCCAGTCAGCATCATCATCTACAGTTGGGTGGGGCACATCTCCATGGAAACACTCAAAGAATTCCAATCTAATTAACACTGATAGGTCCACCCACACAAGATTACATTAAAGATAATGGCATTTGGGGGGACATAATACATTCAAACCAGCACAGTCATCTCTTTGGTAACTCTCAATTTCTTCTATCTGCTGACCCTAGTTCCACATTGCTCCTCTCCCTGTCCTCTCCCACCCTTCCCTGGTTCTTTGCCTCCATTCCATATAGCATACAGTGAGGCTGCCTGCTTCGAACCAGTCAAATAAGTGGGTACTTAAGTCATGCTCCTTTTCAAGAGCATATAACATTATCTTAGCCAAATTTGCCTTTGCCTTACTCATCATGTGTCCTTCTGGGTCAATTGCTATATCTTATTGCCTTTGTTTCTCATTCTCTTTCACAGAACTGAGGTCTCATGAATTTTTTCTAATTTTTTGTTGTTGATGAATTGTTTCATTATTAAATATATGCACATATCCAAAACAAAAACAAAAACAAAAAAACCACGGTTTTAGCTTGGTTGAGCTACCTTCCCTTGCTCCTAGTAGAAACTGCTTCTTTTTCCCACAGGAAGTATTCCAAGTCAGCCTGCCCTGCCAGTGGGGGAGGGGCACTAGCTCTGTAGTTTGGGGGCTTTACTTACAGCCCTTCTACCCATTCCAGACTGGTGTATGATGTGTGTCCAGTCATGGATGTCCCCTAAACAGTTGTTCCAGACAGTTCCTGGATATTTACTACCTGCTCTAAAAGTCTAACTAAATTCCACACCTTCCTATGCCACCACCTTGCCCCGCCTCCTAATTTTTAAGATGTGTTTTATCTGTGAGATTTCTATGCCAATGATTGTCTGAGAATCTAGCTGTGTTTAGATTTAATTTTCAGATCCGTATCACACTACAAGTTGTGAAAGTTTTTCCCTCCCCCTTTCACAATGTAAAAATAATGTATTTTCAAACATAGGAATGGGACTGATATTCTTTGAATATCAAAGATTTTGATGTTGATTTATTTAAAGTGAATACAGACTCATCTTTTAGCAGAAATATAATTCTAAATGATAAAGTAGAAAAGAACATCACAGTCATGAAAAAAAATTTAAGTTCATTGTTCAGAAGGGCTTTAGTGTTCATGGAGTAAAAATCTCCTGGTATTGATTTGGATTCTGTTTTAACCAGATAAACAGAACTACAGAAATTTAATGTGAATCAGTTTGGCATAATGTGACTTTTAATACGTGAAATATGGAGAAATTATAATAGGACATTCACTTATGCTTTAGTCTTCATTTTCCTTCACAGGCCAGAGAACTTGTAATAATAGAAAAGAAAACCTTTGTAGGCAAGTAATGAATGGTTAGTTGTTGGTTCCTGTTTGTTTCTCCATTTATTGCTTTATTCATTCATTCTTGAAACGTTTATTGAGTACTTAGTACAGAGATACAATAGTAAAATATGTCTCAAATGATTTCTCATTCTGGTAGGGGAAAGAAAAGGACATGTACCCGCAGGAAGGTTTTGATAATGGAGTCAAAGTGGAAGGCTGACTCACTATTCAGATTGGGCCTTGCAAGGAGATTGAGAGTAGAGGGGTGGGGTGGGATTACAAGGTCATGGAAGTCCAGGATCAGATTTCAGTTTTGTGAAGTCCAGAGACTGGATTTGATCGATATGACCAGAATTGTTTAGGGACAGCAAGTCAGAGAAACTGACTTGTAGCAGCCAAATCCACAAGAGAATGTTGAACCAGAATACTATTTTCTTAATGTGCGTTGAGAACTGCAGCCAACAAGAAGATCAGGGTATGTTCATTGGTTGTGTGTTTTCTCCCACTAGAAAAGGCTGAATGGGAAGCACATTATAAACAAGTGGCTTGGTGAGGCTGGACTCAGAAGAAGGGAAATGAGTTGGAAGACCTTGGCACGTGATGGGATCAAATGGTGACTACACTCCATGCTATTGGTGCCAGTGGATTCCAGCCTGATGGGTCCCAGCTGTTCTTTTCAAATGGTTATAGCGACACTGACAAAATTCCTCCAGCCGTGCAAGCCCCATTCTTTCTGTTGGCCTATTCTTTTCCCAGATGAGTAAAGACTATTGATTGAGCTATAGATTGGTGGAGGTTTTACTATTGTCGTTTGTTGCATGTTCTGTTAGAGTTCTAGGCAGTTTTGCCTTTGACATAGGAGATATTTTTAGTTCTAGGGTTTGAAGGATTTTTTTTTTTTATTTTGCAAAGAGCTAATCTCATTTATTATGTCTTGATTTTGTTCTTTTAACTTTTCAAGGGTAAGCTTATCTCCAAGTTTCCCTTTTTGTACTAAATGCAACTTGTACTCATCCTTTACATTGTAGCTTGAACATCTTTTCCCCAGTGCACTGTTTCTTGATGTCCTCTTCTTCCAGTCTGATATAGATTCCCCTCCTCTTTTCTCTCTTACCATCTTGTGCTTACCCCTTCCATGATACTTATAACATGATAATAATTTATTTCCTTGTCCTCTTTCACCAGAGTATAAGCTCTGTTAGAACAGCAGCTGCATTTTATTAAACATTGTGTCTCCAGCTGCAGGTTTAGTGTCTGGTAAGAAAGTAGGGACCTGGTAAAGGTTTGGGTGAATGGATGGATGGATGATGGGTAGATGGGTGGGTGGAATGATATGCTGAGTCCTTAAATGATCAGTAGAATACCTTTCAGGAAGAGAAGCCTTTGCAGGCTACTGTTAAGATCCAGCAGACATTTTTCTCTATCTTAACCTGCATTAACCCTGAGTAGAAGGGTGATAATAGAAACTAGTTTGTAACTTACCATGTCCCCTCAATGCTTCTGTCCTAACTCCCTATGTGTAGTTAGTATTTGAAAACTATTAACATAAAAATGGAAGTATTCTTCAGTACATTAATTTGGAGATGTTCCTAGTCACTTACAATCTTGTTTCAGTTATCTATTGCTGAGTAACAAACCCAACCCCAAAGCCTTAGTAACTTAAGGACAACAGTTTATTTATTTCTTACAATTCAGAAATCTGGTTGAGGCTCAGCTGGGGGATTCTTCTGTGCTCCTTGATGTGTACAGGGCTGAAATGTCCAAGCTGGCCTCTCCACTACATCGTGGTGCCTCAGCTGTGGCTAGGGGCTGGCAGGGCATCTTCCTCTCTCTGCATGGCCTCTCCATGTGGCTAGGTTGGACCTCCTCATGGCATGGAGGTTGCAGGGTAGTAGAACCTCTTATATGGTGGTTGGCTTCCAAGAGGGAGGAAGTAGAAACCATCAACTCTCTTAAAGGTTAGGTTTGGAACTGGTACCTCTTCACTTGCATTTCCTTTCATTGGTTGAAGTTAGCCTAGACTCAGGGGAGGGGAAATAGACTCTACCTTTTGGTGTGAAGAGCAGCATGCATATACAGGGAAGGAGAGCAGCTATCTTTGGAGATTATCTAACACAGATCTAATATTATGCATTTCAGGATAAATATAAAAATTGCGTTTATGCTAGATATGTACTAAAGAAGTATGTCTAGTTTAAGCGACAAGTTTTAAAGAATTATATTATGTTTATTTGAATGCAGTTGGCAGAAAAGGCTCTCGGCAGAAAACTATGCTTTGCAAAATCAAAGTTAGGAATTGATCAGCAATGATTAATTTGTAAACACAAGTTAAAGATAAGAAACGATATACTATCTGATCTATTAAAATTCAGGTCTCTCGTTGATGATTAAAGTTGGTTTTGTTTTTTTTAAAGTGAGAGCACAGTGGAGCTTTGATTCATAAGAATAAAAAAGATCCATTTCCTACTATTTTTCTCTCCTTAATGGGGTGTTTGGGAAAGTGTCATGTTATTAAAGCTTCTTGAGTTGGTAATTCCAGTATGAGAATTTTCAAGAAATTTTCTTTCTTCTTGGTGCTTCTATGGAAAATGGGCTAAAATGTCTTAGTTTCCCAGCTGCTAAAACAAACACTATATAGTGGATTGGCTTAAACAATGGAAATTTATTGGTTCACGGTTTTGAGTTTAGGAGATGTCCAAAATTGAGGTGTTAGCAAGGTGGATCTTCTCCCTGAAGTCGGTGGCATTCTGAGGCTGGCTGCTGGTGATCCTTGGCTTTGCCTTTATGTTGGGTTCCATTGATTTCTGGCTTCCAGCTTCTCATGGCTCTTTCTGTGGCCTTCTCTCTAAGGCTTCCAGTAATTGGATTAAGACCTATCCTTATTCATTTGAGCCACACTATAGCTGAGGTAACCTCATCAAAAGGTCCTATTTATAAATGGCTTCACACCCATAGTACCAGTGCTTGGGAGCTGAACATGCCTTTAGTGGGGGATGTCATTCAGTCCCCGATAGTCCTGTTTGTTGACCTGAGCCATTTCTTGAATGTTTCATAAGTACAAAAATTAATTTCAAAAATCTTGAAAGACCCAAAAAAGTCACGATGAAGGACATAGTAAGTAGTGATATAAAACATACCCTTCTTTGAAGCATACAGAATTTCTTAAACAATTCCCCCTTATTGGGGTCATACTTGATTCATAACAATGTTGACACTTTCTTTAATCAACATGTTGCTTTGTAGTTCTTTAAAAAATAGATTGTGCCTCTGTTAGATGCTTTCTTTCACTTATCTCTATGACGTTTCATGAGAATAGATGTGTAATAAAGGTCACCTTTTGTTTATGATATTCACAAAGAAACCAATACCTGGAGTCTTGAAAGCCTTCCCAGAGGCAGAATGGGTTCATAATGCAAAGGACTTTGTTGAGAATGGAGTCCCTTCCTTTCCTTCATTTTTCTTTCTTTTAAAACAAGGAAGCCTTATTCCAAAAAATAGGGCTTAAGATTACTTTCCAAGACAGACACAGCACAACAAGATAAAACTAAATATAGGTGAAATAGACACAACAGAGGGAAAATATAGGCAGGAAATAAAATTAAATTATATGCCAAATACATGCTATGAAGTTCTCCACCTGTGCTGGAGGGGCAGGGATCCCAGATTTGAGACAGGCTTCTTCCAACAAAGGAGAACAGGAAGTAGCCATAAGAGGTGCCTGGAGCTCCCAGCTTAGTGATTAGTCACCAAGAGCCAACAGAACAGACTCTGTTAGAAGAGTGCTTTCATATATGCTGTTTCCATGACTGTGACCTATTGCTAGTATCCAAGGATTATTTCCCCGGGAGAAAAAAATCTAGAACATACCTTTGTGAATACTGAGGCCCAATTTCCTCTTATTGGTACTCTGCAGTTCCTTCCAAACAATGTTAATAGGGTTGGATGTGCTGCTGCCAAAAGTCATGATGCATTTCATTATTAAAAATGAACATGTAAGCCACCTGAAATAAGAACAATTAGCATTCCCAATTCGTTGATCCATTCAACAAATACTAATTGATGACCTTCTATGTGTCTGGTTACTGTGCTCTTAGTGAACAGGAATGGTGGTAAAAGGCAATTAAGGCAAGTCAAAGGTAATATCATGCACTAGATCAAACACATGGTGGGGGACCTAGGGTCTATGAAGGAGGCCTCTTACCCTGCCTTGGGGGAGCAGGAGAGACTCCCTGGAGGGATCACTGTGCCCTAGATCCAGAAATAAGCAGGACTCATTACTGCCCTGCAGGGCTTTTGAATGTTAGGGTACCAAATGGAATCTGTGTGTGTAACATAAGAGGGAAGTGCCTGCCTTGGGGCTAGGCCCTGCTGCTGGGCTTTCAGCTAAGCTCTCAGGCCGGCTCCTTTTTATCTTCATTTAATAGAGTCTTTTCCTTGTGCTTTTATAGACTGCGGTTCTCAGACGACAGGGTCGATACATATGCTCAACAGTTCCTGCAAATGCCGAACAGGAAGCACAGAGCTTATTTGTTACAGAGGTAATGTTTTTTTCCTACATTAATTTACCTGTCGTTTTAAGGCACTTTTTCTCTAATCTCCTATTTCTTTGAGTTTTAGTGATATTTTCAAAAAAGTGTTAAGAGAGGTAATTGCATTTTATGATGGAACTTTAAATATGAGAATAACATGAAGTTTTCAGAGTTTGAAACTTGCACAGAAATGTCAACAGGTGTCATTTCTGACCACGAAATGTGAATTCTACACAATTTATCTCATAGTCTTAAAGTAAGGGATAACTTGTAGATGAACTCATAGGAAATCTCTGTAGGAAACTTGAATCTTTGTTACTGTTACTGAAACTGTTTCTGATGGAAACCCAGCACACACATTTATGTATTCATGTACTTTATTTATATGTTTATATTTTTAAGTTATTTTCAAGACTAGTTTAATATTCATCAAGTGCCAGGTGATAATAAGCAGAGTCTGACTATTCCTCATCAGTGACATTTAATAATATGACTATAATTTATTCTTCCTTGAACATTCAAATAATAATTATGCTTTTTCTTTTTTTTTTGATGTGTGGTGTGTTTTTTTTTAGCTCCAGGTATTTTTAGGTAGGATGAACTAATTAGGAATTTTAGTTTTGTGTCTTGAAGTACTCCTTCATTTAAAAATAATGGGTATTTATCCTCACTTTTCTAGTTTCTATTTAGATGATAAATTTGCCTATCAATAAATATACCCACTATAAGGAAACCTTGCTTTTATAAGCCAAGACCAGTTAAAATAATGATATTTCATTTTCACCAATAATTTTGAAAAATTAAATATGCATTAAAATTTAAAAGTGTGTTCTTTCATCCTTCCTAAAATGTAAAATTCCAGACAAATACAGCCAGAAATGTTTATATATATAGTCATAAATATTTATTTTAGAGGGGAGGGTGGGCAATCTACAGCTCCCTATCCTTATCCCATGCAAAACCCAGCCTTCAGCCTGTTTTGGTAGCTGTTGCACACCCATGCCATTTGTTTACATATTGTCTTTGACTACTTTCACAATAAAATGCAGTTTAGAGTAGTTGCACAAGAGATGGTGTGGCCCGAAAAGCCAAAAATATTTACTATCTGGCCCTTTACAGGAAAGTTTGCTGGCCCCTGTCATAAAGCATATAGGAAAATTATTGATTACTAACTCATTTCTCCCAATTGGTTAAAAAATCTGATTTTTGTAGGATAACTCTCCATTAAATCCTTTAATCACTGCAGGTTGAGCAATAACTGCTTCATTGTATGCTTCAGGAGCCAACATAACCAACTCCTTTTGGGACGGTTCCACTTGGGTGGAGTGAAACAATACTTCCTCTCCATCCCGTGATCCAGAGCAGAATGACCTAATGGCTTTAACGAGAAAACAACTTAGAAAATCTTTCAACAAAACTTCAAAATATTATTACATTTCACAAGTTTTTGAAAGGTTAATTATGTAATCAGTCAGTCAGTTCCCTGTCTTTTTGGAGATACAATGCTCTGAATATTGATTTCTCACTGAATCCATTATTTCCCAGACTTTCTATCTCCAGCTAAGGCTGTGCCTTATTCTGTGCCTCTGCTAGTGCCTGCTACCTAGACATTCAATAATGATGGTTAAATTAATGAATCTCTAGGTACTTATCTGGTTAGCTATATTTCTGAGGTTCCTTATAATTTAAAATGTTTAAACTTTATAGTTATTTTTCTTACCCATTTTTCTTAAGATATTAGACATCTGGGCACTCAGATGTTCCATTCATATATGTAGTCGTCATATATAAGTTTGTGCTTAGTTTTTATTTATTTTTTAATTGGGCACGTACATTTTATCCTTAAGAATGATTTTATTGTCCCGTAAGAGCCTTTGGTGGTACAACTTTCTATTGCACCAGAAAAATTAGTTGTAGTGATTAATGGAAAACCACTGTGGCCAGGAAGGTTTCTGTTCTCTCTGACTTGGCCTCCAGAACAAAGAGAATAGGGGTGGGGTCACAAGGCTGAGTTATACATACTCAGGCCTGCCTTAGCTGGGCTAGTGGAACTAGGAGCAGTAGTGGGAAGATCCAAAACCATAATTCTGAAATCATATTATTTTTGGAATATAATTCTGAGAGTGGATATCTCATGGTCTAAATGTAAAAATGCTTTGCAAAATTAAAAAAGCATTTGCAAGAATAAAATGTTTTAAAATATTTGTAACTGCATAGCAAAGAAATTGAAAAGTTGGTAAGCTCCCACATCTAACTCTACTTTTAACATTTCTCTGCGATTTATTCTACCGCCCAGGATGATTATATAAAACACTTAAACTGCCTTCTTTTTGCAGCCTAGCAAATAAAGTGCTTAGCATAGATCCTGGTACAGCTCTTGTTGCTGTTATTTTCATGAATTTGTTTGTATGTGTGGCTGTGGGTGGAGGGTTGTTTCAGAAGGCCTTTTAGGCATAGGTTGTAAAATAGAAAGATTGGCAATATGAACGGTGAAGTGAAGTAAGTGGGATAGAAAATTTGGTCATGATGCTAATTACAGCCAGAGTCAAATAAACGAGGAAGACACAAATATATTTACCAGTATATTAATTTATTCATTCATCCCTTTGCCATACTGAAGCCTTCATAGGTATATACAGTCAAGAATTAACTACAGAAAATCATTTGAACTAAGCTGATGTTAACCAAGTCAAATCTGCATCTACTGATTTTAACTCATTCATATTTGAAGCTTTGGTAGATGAAGCCTTATAATCTTTAGACTCTACATAATACTTGATGGGTCCTCATGGGAAGATGAATGAAAGACACCATGCTGGGCCATTAAATCTGTCATGTACTGAGATAGTTTAAATGTAGTCTGTATAGGTTAGTGTAGCTAATAGAATCCTTGGCATTAGAATGCTCTATATACACACATACACACACAAAAGTCATGTGCCCCTCTGAAATGTAATTTAATGTTTCTTCCTGATAAACTTTTGTCGCTTATGAGTTGAAGGGAAACTGAGGGTAAAATAGTGCCATTTAATAAAGAAAACAGGGAAAACTGAGTGAAAGTTTAATTTTATGTGATAATATTGAGTGATAGAGCTGGTTGGAGTATTAGTTAATTCCATGAAAGCATCTTTAGATCTAAACTAGCAGAGGCCATAGGACTTCTTAAGAACCAAGTGTGCCTAAGGCAGAAACAGTACATTGCTTTGTAATTGCCAGGGAGGTTAGGTGAAATGTGTCTTTGTGTAAAGTCTACTCTCAGATCATTAATGATGATAACTTAAGTGATAGCTCTCCCAAGATTCATGTTTCAGTGGATCAAAGTTTTCAGCTTCACAAGAAGTCACTGATTATAAAATTTCAGACGTTAGCTGGTTGATGGGAAAGAGTTTTTTTGATGTTTGTATGGGTGTGCTTTCACAAACCTTCCCAAATGTTCTCCAAAAGTTATCACATAGGCAGTTATGTATTTTAACTATTGCATTTCTTTTTATTTGTCCCCACTTATGCTTTCTATATTTTACCCTCCTTCCCCACTTCCCAATAGTGCATCAAAACCTATAACTCTGACTGGCATCTTGTGAATTATAAATATGAAGATTATTCAGGAGAGTTTCGACAACTTCCAAAGTGAGTAAACTGTCAGACCACACAACACAGGGTAATACAGAAAGAAAAGTTCTTTGTACTTGAAATGCTCAGGGAGTTATGTAACTTTATTTGTAATCAAAGTATTTAGAGAATATATTTCTAGATGATTTGTATGTATATGGTGTAGCTATTGCTTACAGGGCCTTTGATCATAGGAATCAAACTAGTTTCCTATTACTCTGGTATTGGTAGGTGGTAGTAAACATGTGGATGGCTTAATTATGCCCAGTGATGTTTTCCGGGGTGTCACTGATAAAATATAAATAGTTGAAATTTCTTAAGTAAGATATAGAAAACAAAGAAATGGAAGTGTATTAAAATATGCTATAGAGTGTGTTAACTTAAAAAGAATATTGTGAAGATATTTTATATTGAGTAAATTTTATGTTAAAAAATAAGTAAATCAAGGAATAAGCATTTTCCCAAATTTCTTTCCTCCCTTTAAAGTATTAACTTGTTCAAAAATATATCAAAAGCAAATATGCTTAAAGATTGGCTAGTAGTGGTTAATATGAACCTGGGATAGTTCTCTCCTTGAGAGGATATCTGTTATAAAATGGTACATCCTGAAATGACGCAGTTGGCAAATTTAACTATTAATTGATTATGAACTAGCAGATGATGGGTTGTGTTTAAAAAATAACCATAGCCAGTGAAAATTAATATATTTCCTTTGTGTTTGTTGGATCTGTGAGTGTGGGAGAACCTTTTATACTATTCTCAGCGGACTTAGCTGTTTATTTTTTCTATTTGTGTGGTTCAGCCTCTCCTACAAGTGTTCAGCCAACTTCCCGATTGTCTCTTTTTAACCTCAGCAGAGAACACTCCTTTCTAGCATTATCTTCTCCAGATGGGTTTGCTCTTTAGTTCTATGTTTACCTAATACTCATGTGGGGCTTTAAAAATTCTTCCCATTTGATTGGATTAATCTATTTTCATTGAATGCCTCACTCATATACTATTCTCATGGTTGAAAGGTAGTCTTAGTCTGTAAGATATAATGTCTATAAACTGTACTTTTACTGCTGGTAGATTTTATCCTTTGGCATTAATAAGAGCTCCCTATCGTGGGATGAGAAAGAGAGGGAGTATAACAGGGGTTAAAAACATAGATTTGGTAGTTTGCCTGATTCACTTATTTACTCTGCCCTCAAGTTATTTAACTTCTGTAAGCCTCAGTTTATTCATCTCTTAAATGATCTTAATAATAGTCCCTAACATCTGAAGGGTTAAATGAGATAATGCATGTCAACTGCACAGCATGGTGCCTAGCACATAACAACTGTTTCATAAATACTGCTTCTGTTGTTACCGCTGTTGTATTTTTGTTATTAACACCATCATTAAGATTGTGGTTTCTAATCACTTGAAATGCGGTCACACCATGTTACATTTTTCTCTCAGAAACACCATATTAAAAGATATTCTACCAAATCTTTATTAATTATGACCAACCCACTTTCCCATTTTTAATAGACATTTCTAACTCCCAGCAAGCTATGCTGTCTTTTCCATGTAGCTTTTTGGAGCTCTACAACTCAAGCCTCTAGGGTCACTCACTTGAAAAGCAATGGGATAGGTTATGTTTATTCTTTATGTGAGTGAACTGGCTTTGGATTTATTAAATGCTGTTTCCTCTGATGGACGAAGAAATGCAAAGATTCTTCATTGATTAGGCAATTATAGAACATATTTTCTTTTTTCTTTTTAAAGCAAAGTGGTAAAGTTGGATAAACTTCCAGTTCATGTCTATGAAGTTGATGAGGAGGTCGACAAAGATGAGGTGGGATGATTGCTTGCTATTGTTTCTCTTTTCACTTTAGATTTAAAAAATGATTTATTTTACAGACTAAGAAAATTAATTTGAAAATTACCAACATTTAGCTGAAGCAGGAAATTGAATGTTTCTTGAAACAGGGGAAGAACTTTAAAAATGTATTGTTTGATTCGTTGATTGAAAAAAGGTCTTTGTTTCTGCCTGGCTGCTTAGCATTTCATATGTTCTTCTGGTTGTGTTTATTTGTTCTGAGATCATTTTCAAAGACTTGGATCAAATTTGGCTACATTGTTAAAAAGATATGAAAATGACTTAGATCTTAAATTTAGGTTGTTTTTCAGCAGGGTATCTTGAGACAAACTGGCAGCCAGTAGATTTTAAATGATTGTTTCTTCAATGATTGCTTTGAGTGAGCACTGAAGTACCCAGAGAATCTGGTTTTAACATGCCCACTCCCCCTAGTACTGGGGAAATGATTATGGCTGGAGGGTATATAAAGAGATCAGAGCATTAAACTGAGTATGTCCTCTAAGCAAGGGAAACCAATAGTCAGTGCTACCCACCTCCACATTTCTCACTCTCTCTTCTCAATATTCGCTATCCTGTAATGAGTTTAGTCTTTTTCCTTTTTTTTTTTTAATTGCCTGCTGAACCATAACACCAGCCACTTATGAACTTTAACAGTGTCCATAGTGGCAAATTATTTGAGAAGCCACCAATGAAATAATTCTGGCAAGATTAAGTAGTTATTCAAAATAAACAAGAGATGTGTTAAGAACTTGATTATTAATCATAACAGGAGGACCAATAGAAATAATGCATGTAAAAGCACACAGTAAACTATGAAATCCTAGACAGCAAGTTATTTCCAATATTGCCCATAATGATAATAATAACAACAACCATAAAACCTCTGGTATTAATATTGAGATGTCCTAAGACAGGTCTTGCTGCAATTGTCTATCTGATTACAAAAATAAAGTTTATAATTAGAGGTTAGTCTTAGGAGGTATGAGCGGGGTAACCTAACACTGTGTGGCCCTCTCCTCCCAAGGTACCTTTTGAAGAGTGTATTGGCCACAGCCTTAAAAGGGCAAAAGAATCACAAGGGAGCAATCTTAGAGCATGGGTGGAAAGGGTCAGGGTCCCAGTGTGGCAGAAGATTTGCCAGATTGTTTGCATATGTGTATTGTTCATCTGTCTGTTTATTACATACCCAAATGGATGCCTGACATTTTTAGTAGCTGTGGCAGCTCCATGCCCACCTCTTTAAGCTCAGCTCTCACATCTTGTGGTCAGAACTTCAAGAAGCATGGTTCTTTACTTCTCTGACTGGTCCCAGCCCCCTTTCTTCTAACTTTCCTTCTCTCCTATCCCTGTTTGCATTCCTGCCTAAATTCCTGCTTTTTTTCCTTTGCCCCATGATTTAACGTATTGCTTCATATTTCCTTCCTTTCTTTATTCACCTTTCCCTGAACTAAGCCTCTGGGAAGTTTTCCAGGTATTTGCTTTTGTCCCTCAACTGTAAGGGAAGTGTAATTCGAAAACATTTTTTCATGCAACCGGGCGAGGCCTTACAGCTTGAGTGGGCTAATATGGTATGTACTTTCTGTGGCTCATTAAGCACTTAAAAATAAAAACTTGAACTGGAGCTAGTTTTGCCTTTTAATGGAGTAGGGTTTTCATAAACTTAGACTGGTACCTCTTTTACTGCTAAATGAACTTTGAAGTGACCTTTTGGCATTGGCCACAGATGATTACTCCAGTAAAGGGGCAAATGCCTTTCCCGTTGATCAAACTCAGAGCAAACAACATGAGGTAATAAAGGGAAATTGAGTGTGGTGGTATTTTCTTTGTCTCCTAGGATGCTGCCTCCCTCGGTTCTCAGAAAGGTGGGATCACCAAGCACGGGTGGCTGTACAAAGGCAACATGAACAGTGCAATCAGCGTGACCATGAGGGTAAGGAGGCTCATCACCCCTTTTTCGCCTGTGGTTAAACCCTTTCTGCTATAGGTCTTGAGAATAATGCTCAAAATGAATGAACGTGCTATTCATCCTGGCAAAAATGACATTGTCTGGTTAGTAAGATGTGTCCCTGCTGATAGTACCACCATTGGTACAGACCCATCCGCTCACTTCCTCTCAGTACTCTCTGACCACCAGCATGGAGAGACCATCATTTAGCTGATGTGAAGGTGTAGTCATTGACACAGTCTTCCTTCTCTATATTAGCTTAAAAAATGATACTTGGTACCTCATAGAACATCACCAAGAGACTATTTTTGCAGGTGAAGGTATATTGTGACACAGGTAAAGCAACAGTTGAGGACTAAAGGGAATGGTTAAATTCCAAGAGGGTTGCCAAGAGAAAAATAAAATTAGTGCAGAAAACTATTCAGTGCAGGAGAGAAAAGAAACAAGGGAAGATAGGTAGAGCAAATAGGGAGGTGAAAATTAAAGAAGTAGAAATTCAGTCTCTATTAATCTAGAGGCAGGAAAATAGTTCCTATTCTGTGTGAACAAGAAACCCTGGGGAATTTAGAAAGTTTACATCCTCCTGTGTTGCAACCCAAATTGGAATTCACTGCATTGCTTTTGGTATTTATGGAAAATCTCATTCTGTGTGTAAGAAAAATGACGCATGGATGTTAAGTGAACCATTGCCTCAGAACTGAAATGCAGCAAGACTACTACATGTGACGGAGAGTCAGCTCATCCAATTACCTGGTTCACTGGCTATAATTAAATTTGTTTTGGAGAGAACTAAAATTGTTTTTGGATATGTTTATACATCAGTTATTGATCAAGATTGTGATTCTTTTAATTTCAAAAGAATAGCTGTGTGTGTATTTTACCCCCAGTCATTTAAGAGACGGTTTTTCCACCTGATTCAACTTGGTGATGGATCCTATAATTTGAATTTTTATAAAGATGAAAAGATCTCCAAAGAACCAAAAGGATCAATATTTCTGGATTCCTGTATGGGTGTAGTTCAGGTAAATATTTTGTTTTCCTATCTATAAAAATATCATGTTTGAATTTGCAGTTTAAGCAAACACTTCAAAAAAATGTGAATATTTTGCCAACTCATAGAGACAGAAAGTGGATCATAGGTTTCTGGGGAGTGGCGGAGATGAGTTACTGTTTAATTTGCAAAGTTTCTCTTCAGGGTGAGGAAAGATGGTAATAATAGATGATGGTGATAGTAACACAACATTTGTGAATATAATTAATACCACCTGGATTGTAAACTTGAAAGTGGTTAAAATGGGAAATTTTATATTGCATATATGTTACCATAATAAAAAAAATTTAAGTAAATATTAGTGGTAGAAATGTAGTATCTAACTTTAAAATGAGTAAAGGCTTGATTTCATCAACTTAGAAGATAGCAGGTTTTACACAGAGGCAGCATTATGTTGTAAGCATGTGCATTCTGGTGCTTGAGTTCTTGTGTTTAAAGCCTGGCTTTTAGCTGTATGACCTTAGACTGCTATTTAAGTTTCTTCTGCTGCAAATGATAATACTTAATAGGCTAATTGAGAGGACTGGATGAGTTAACATATGAAAATATTTAGAGCAGTGCTTAGCATCTAGTAAGAACTCCATGAGTGTTGGCTTTTATCTCTTCCATCATAGTACTGTTGGCTGTGTGGTGTGTTGATCAAGGCTGGTTTTTAGAGCCAGACTGAGTTCAAATCTCTGCTCTATGGTCATCAGATGTGTAGCCTAGGAGATGTTATTCAACCTCTGTGCCTTGATTTCCTCATTTGTTAAATAGGGATAATTATAGTACCTAATATGGTTACTGAAAGGATTAAATTATAAACAGTGCAGGCACAGGCCAGCATTCAAAGTCAGTATGAGATATTTTTGTTATCATAGTGTGTTGCTGTTGTGGGATTATTCTTAAATTTATTTTTAATTATATACATAAAACATGAGTGTGTTCTTACTGTAAAAAATCAGAGGATACAGATAAAGCCCCTCCTGACTTTCCTTCCCCTATACCTTTTCTCTCCTTTTCCCAGCTGCTGTCACCTGTTCAGTTTGTGTTCTTCCATACCTTTTGAGGGTTTTCTTTGAAAGTAGATTGCCAGTTTCCCCATCTCATCATCCCTTCATCCTCCTCTTTTGCCCCTGCAATTTTCAGGAAGATTTAAGGCAGCAGCTTAAAAGGATACGTAAAACACAGGATAGCATGAACTTAAAGTGGGAGTGAAAGAAGAAAAATGAGGAAGTGGCTAGAGTAGGGGAGAGAAAAAGTGGAATTAAGCTAAGAAAAAGAAACATATGCTTTAAAGACCTGATGCCTGCTATGGTAGTCCACAGACTGGCTTCACACTTTCTAGCTTGGAGACCTGTTCAGTTTCACAGTTGGACTGTGTGCTTAAGATACAAACAATCCAATTAGTCAGAATCTGCCCAAGTAATCTCAGAATGAAGATCATTCAGGCATTTCTCTTGGGGCTCTCATAAAGAGGGCACTGTGTGATTAGTGAACAGTCTCCTTGACAATTTCCTCACAATAGATGCAGTCACCGTTATCAGAGAATTATCATTAAAATGACTCAATATTGGCTAATGACATCAGCCCCAGACTCGATTCTATAAAAAAGCTTGTTTTGTGGGGGCAAGTTGATTAAGGTCAGGGGCACAGCTCTCTGGTCTGACTCTCAGGTATACTTGTTTATATATTTATGTGTTTACCTAAAGTAAATTTTATTTACATCAAACTAATACATTCACCTAGTTTAGATAGTCAAATAGTGCTAAAGGGCAGCACTGAAAGTACATTCCTGCCTGCATCACCCCCACCTCACCCACCTCCCCATTCCTTAAGGCAACCATTATTAACACTTTTTCACTGTTTCTTCCAGTTTGCCTCTGTTTTGCTAGATGTTTGTCCACTGTTACTTCTTTATTCATTAATTTTGTTCATTATTTAATGACTTCCTATGATGGTAGATGAGAATTTTAGCCCCTGTCATCCATCTTCTGCTCTAATCTGGACTAATTGCTTTCTCAGCCTCTGCACAACTTTCATCCTGGAAATTCCCTTTGCCTTCTCCCCTTATTGGATTCCTTGTTTCCAGGACCCCTGAATCTTCCTCCTTCTTGGTTTATTTTCTTGTTTGGAAGGAACACACCTTCCAGTAGCTTTCTGAGAAGTTGTGAGCAAGATGTTAACTTTTTGAGACTTAGCATATCTTCAAATATCTTTATTTTTATATTCACACTTGGTTAATAGTTTGACTGGATGTAGAAATCCAAGATGAAATCATTTTACCTTAAAATTTAGAAGGTCTTCCAGAATTTTCTAGATGCTAGTGTTGTTTTGAGGAATCAGATGCCATTCTTATTCCATATTCTTTGTGTTCTTTTTCCATCTGGAAACTTTTAGAATCTTCTCTTTATCTTTAGTTTTCTGTTGATGTTTCTATTTTGGTAAACTTTTTTGTTGAAGTGTAACATTCAAATAGGGAAATGCAAATAATGAATGTGTGGCAGTGAATTTTTGCTAGGCTTGAATCTTTTTTATCTTTTGTGTTGAAGACTCTGGGAGAGTTCTTATTCTGGAGATTTGGGGAAATTTTCTTGTAGTTTTACTTTAATATTGTCATCCTTTCATTTCTCTAATGTTCTTTAAAATTCTCCCTCTTTTTCTATTCGTCCTACTTCCTTGGAGGTTTCTTCAATACTATTTCTTTTTTCTTTATAGAATTTTTAAAATCTGCTCTCATATAATTTCCAAGAGCTCTTTCTTGGAAAGAAGGACATATTCGGGAGGAGGTTAAATTTTCATTTTGCTCCCTGCATTTCCTATGGTTTGTTTAGCCTCTCTTTCATATTGGAGGATGTTCCAAAAGTCTAGGGATCCTTGGCCATTTGTTTAAACCTAAGCGTGAGGAACTAGAGAGTGATGGAAAGCTCAGTGTACATGGATAGGTCTTGTGGACTGGTGGCCCTCACTATATGAAGTGATCAAATGGCCAGCCAGCCTTTTTGACTTTTATACATATTAGCATCTGTAGGTGTTCTCACTAGGGATATTCAGTTTCCTCCGAGTAGGATCTTCTGGTCTTTGTCTGGCTGCAGGCCTTTTGAAACTGAGCAGGCAGGGCAGCTGGGGAGTAATCAAATGATTACTAGCCCTATGTGAGTTGTTTGGTTTACAGCTGAACATGGTGAATGTACTTTCCTTGGCACTTGTTTCCTAGTCTCATGGAGTTTCTATCTACATGTCCATGGTGTGGTATTAATAAAGTATTCTAGGGGTCCTCTTTACAGATTTATGAAGTGCTTTCTTTATATAGTTTCTTCCTCGTGGGCACTCTGTTCCCCACATTCTAGTCAAATTGCCTTCCTGAACTCCATCTGGTCTCTTCAACTGAGCAAGACAGCTGGACTTGGCGTTGTCTCCCAGCAGAAAGCTGAGGTGCTGATAGGGCTCCCTGAATTTATTTCCCTTCAAAAGAGGTTTCATAGGCTTGCACTGCCTGGTGTCTGATATCTGAAAACTGTTGTTTCAGTCCCTTTTGTCCTGGTTTCTAGTTGTTATGTAGGAGTGTAAGTCTAGACCCTGTTACTCCTTCATAGCTAGAAGTTAGGGGTCCAAAATCAGATGTTTAAAAGGGCCATACAGGTAAATTTAGTGAAAGAGGTGGCCTTGGTGTAAAGTCACTGGGAATTCTGGGCACTGTGATGAGCTAGAGCCTAGGTGCCTCTTTAAAGAGGGTCGCTGCCTCTCAGTTGTAGCTGTTACTTTGTAGAGCTAACTCGTCAGTGTTGCCAGATCATCTGTTTTTTTTTCAAGAAGTACAAGAAATACAGAATTTTAGTTCAATCTTGTTATTTTAATTATTGGTATTGAATTTTAAAAAGCAAAATACACTTTGCAGGACACACAAAAAAAATGCTGGAAGCAGTGGATGGAAAACAAGACATCTACCTATAGGCTAGTGTGCTAGTTTGCAACTTCTGTCACAGAAGAAAAGAGGGCCTGCTGGGCAGACCATACATGTTGGCACATGAAGGTGTATTTGAGCCCTAGGTCAAGACTATAGCACCAGTTAATGCTCATCAAAAATTATTTTTCATTGATATCTAATCAACATGTAGATGTTTCATAGCAGCAGCTCAACCCTCAGCTGCCACTGTGAACAACAGGGTGATATGAAAATATGTTTATTGCCAGTGTTAAAGTTAGGGGTACCACAGTGAATTATAAACTTAACCCCTTGTGGAGGATTCCCAAGTAGGAGTTTCAATTATATTCTTAAATTAAGAGGGATTTTAATTAGTTTTCAGCTGAATTTTCTGGCATTGACCTAACAAAGTTTAATATTTGGTAACCTTGCTTTTTAAAGTAGGAAGTAATTGTTTTGTTGTATAAAAGAGTTTTGTTACATTTCTTCATGCTTACATGTATAGATGTTTTGTAAGTAGAGCAGCCCTGGAGTTAGCAGGGCTATCATTTAAGTTTGTGGAATGCATTTCAAAATCTAAGGTTCTGACTTCAACAGGAGTCTCTCTTCTCTTCAAATTCTTTTTTGCAGGGTGTGGCTGATGGTGTTTTGCATTTAATGAATTGTATCTAAGCCTTCAAAAGTTTAAAATAATTTACTTTTTCATACATGTCTGTTTATAAATTAAGCCCTAAAATCTGCGATTTAAGTGTTTTTTTTCTCTTGGACATTATGAAAACAATTGGTTGGTTAATGCTATTAGTTTGAAGAAATGCTTTAACTAAATTTTCAATAGCCCTGAAAGAAATAGGGTTTAGAATCTTAAGTCCTAAAAGTTATTTTAGGATCCTTAAAATTTATTACACTTATTTTGCAGATGATGAAAATGAGGCTTAGTAAAATGAATAACTTAGAATCAAGGCCAAATGTTCTTTCCCCACCTTTAACTTTTTGTTTTCGTAGATAATTGTGAATATGTGAAGAGTGTTGGGGGCAAGGGGTTGGGAGCAAACTCATTTATTTTATTTGACTTCTTCTCTGTTTCTTGCCTTGAATTGAAGTTTAAGTGACGTCCAGGGTGGCAATTACCGAGCCCACAGCAGTCTGTGCGCAAGTTTGTGTAGCTTTGCCAAGAATAGCACCCTCCTCTGTGTTTCTAAGAACTGTGCTGCAGAGAACACGGGCAGATGCTTGGAGGGATTGTCCTGTCCCTGAGACATATGCTGAGGAGTTTATAGACCTGTGCATAGCCAGCTAGAATTTTAGTGGGGTAGGTGGGAGTTTGTGATTTCATGTTTTTCAGCCTATACTTCTAAGAGACCCTGTCAGTGTTGTGCCAGAGTTGAGCCTCTGTCCAGTGCAGCAGTTTGCAACCAGGAGTGATTTTGTCCCTCGGGACATTTGGCAATGTCTGGAGATATTTTTTGGTGGTCATGACTGGGAGGGTGGGAGTTACTGCTGGTATCTTGAGTAGAGGTGGGGGATGCTGCTCAACATCATACAATGCACAGGACAGCTCCCCACAATGAAGAATTCTCCAGTCTCAAATGTCCATAGTGCCACGTTTGAGAAGCACTGCTTAATACATGTGGGCTACTGTGTTTATTTTTTGAGCCAGACACACTTTCATGGGCATCAAAACTGTAGGCTTGAAGGAAGGCTATATAAACATGGAGGCCAAATGTGTTTTGGGATTCATAAGTGATTACAGAGTTCCAGGTAAGTTAAGTGAAATGTGTTGATAGGTAATGGTTTGCTGTAGAAAATGTAATTCCACACACCGCTTCATTGAGAAAAATATGAGCTAGAGGAATATGAAACTTTAAGTGAAATTCATTCATTCAACAAATATTTTTCAAGTGCCTACTGCTTGCCAGCACTATTCTAGAGACTGAGGATATAGCGTTGAACAAAAGAAGAGGAAAATCTTTGCCTTTTTGTAGTTTTCATTCCATTAAAGGGGAAGGACAATTAACAAAAATAAATATGTCATCATTGGGGGTGTGTAGGGAGGGAGCTTGCAATTTTAAATAGGGTGGTCTGAAATGCCAAGGAGATAGCAGCCATTGGTAAATAATTTTTACTCTAAGGCAATCAAATTCTTTGAAAATGTATCATTTTATCATTTTTGCATTTCAGAACAACAAAGTCAGGCGTTTTGCTTTTGAGCTCAAAATGCAGGACAAAAGTAGTTATCTTTTGGCGGCAGATAGTGAAGTGGAAATGGAAGAATGGATTACAACTCTAAACAAGATTCTCCAGCTCAACTTTGAAGCTGCAATGCAAGAAAAGCGAAATGGAGACGCTCATGAAGGTAGGTTGGTCCACCTTGCCCCCTGGCACGCATACTCTGCAGGGTATCTTTATTTTTGCTAGGCAGGTAAAGGAAGGAGACATATATATTCCACGTGTGCATTGGAGGTGGACAGAAGTGAGCTCTTTACAAATATTCTGTTGGTGAAGGTTATGTCACATTAGAATTTACTACCCTGACATCATTTTTTTGGGTAAGGATACAGTAAAAAAGGAGGAGGTTTATGTAATGAGAAGAACCAAGACTTTGGAAGCAGAAAGGAAGACCTGGATTCACATCCCAGTAATACCATTTTTCAGCTATGTGATGTTGAGCAAGCTACTTAACGCTTTCTGAGCCTCAGCTTAATCAGCTATCAAATGAGAATAAACATGAAACTTACTGGTCAGATGGGAGAGAGTAAATAATGTAATGTACCTGGCATGGAGCCAGCACTTAGTATCGTAGTTACTGCTTTTGTTATTAATAATATCCTTTGGATTTTTCAAGACAAAGTTAGGATGAGTGGAAGCCACGGAGTAAATTTGTGGGAAAAATCAGCTAAGTTTTTGACAGTTCATTTCAAGCCCTCAGGTGATTCTCAACCCTGGCTGCACACTAAAAATACTGGGGAGCTTTTAAAAATCACTGTTTCCTTGGCCCTACCAAAGATTCTGATTTAGTTGGCCTGGGACAGGGTCTGGGCAGGTCTGATTTTTAGCAGATATACATGGATGTGGCCACATGGGCTGTTGTTTATAGCCTGTATCAATTCTAATCAGACAGTGTCCATGCTGTACTGGCTACTAAATATTTAATGATCACCCTGGGCCTGGGCATCTTTTTTTTTTCTTTTTCTTTTTTTTTTTTTAACCCCTGGGTGTTTCTAATGTGCAGCCAGGGTTGAAAACCACCGAGTTGGAGGGCACATAGAGAGCCTTTGTCCTCCTGTTTCAAATAAAATATTTTCAACTACTGGTGACTCAGGTTATCTGTTTTACCATTTTAGATGATGAACAAAGCAAATTGGAAGGTTCTGGTTCCGGTTTAGATAGCTACCTGCCTGAACTTGCCAAGGTAACATAACCTTAAATGTTCTGCTTTGGTAGAATGATATTGAAATATTTACCATTTTATGGGTTTATCCAGAATGGAATCTGTTGAAATCATTAACAATTACATTGTAGTAAGTCATTAATAATTACATTGTGGTTACTGCTTTCTATTTCCTGACCTGAATGTGAGATGATGTGAAATATATTACTGACGTTAGTGTTTTCCAGGGTGTTCCCTACAAAGTATTGCCTTTTTATTCTATTTATTATTTAGGTGTTTACTTCCTATAATATTTATTACTGCATCTCAAATTTTGAAGAAATAACCAAAATACACAGATAAAATGTTTCCATAATAACATGGTACTTGCCAACTTTATACATATATTTCCCTTTATTCAAGTTTATGGACACGATTCCAAAGCAGTTGGATCTGTGATCATTTTGCCACTAAACCAAAGAGAATTTGCTGAAGTTATATAAAAATCACCGATAGAATCTTTGCTAACATCTTATTTCCTAGGTCACTTTCAATGAAAAAAAAAAGTTGTATCTGTATTCTATAATTTTGAGAAGCTTACAGTTACTGAATGCACAAAGAAAAACAAAACAGCTCTGTTTCTACCGCTCAGATTCAACACTGGTTACTATACTGTCATTTTTAGCTTCCATTTTTTTTTTTTAAGAAATAAAACATCCATAATAGCTGAATTTCTTTTTAAGTACCATCCTTAATCCCATTCCTTTCCTCCCCTGTAGCAACAGAGACAATCCCTATTATGAGTTTGCTGAGATTGCTTCCATTTCATTTATATACTTTTACAAAAAAATCTGTCAAACTACGTATATATAATAGTGTTTTGTATGTTTAAAATATTCTATAAATGCTAACATACTATATGTATTCTCTTTATTTGCTTTTATTTTTTAATTCAGCCTTGTTTTTGAGATTCATCTAAGTTGGCGTATAGATCTAGTGCATCCCTTTTATTATGTTGTATAAACATTTTATTTTAGCTGTTCTATTATTTCCAATGCTACAAACAATGCTACAGTGAGTATCCTTATTCTTGTCTCCTTGAATGCATCTGTGAATGACTCTTTTTTTAAATGAGAGAAGTATCTTTGTCTTCCCTGGCCCTTTAGAGTCTTACTCTATTATTGCCTTTCTATTTTTTTTTTTTTTTTTTTTTTTGAGAAAACAGTGAAGTAATGACCCTAAACACCCACATCTTAAGTACTGTAATAGAAACATGGTTTATCTACATACAATTATAAATAGAGTAGCATTCAGAATTGACCTTTATTTTAAGACAGCATGACTGTTCTAAAATATGAAGTCTCTCCCTTCCTGGCTAGAAATTTAGACATTGTTTTTCTTCGGGATTTGACTGTTACCGCAGTGTCTTTTTAGCACCTGCCTATTACAGTTAATTTTAGTGCCCCTCTTGAAACCTTCTAATAGGCTGGGAAGAGTTTTGGCTTGTGAGTCTGTGTTTTTGATGTTATGCACCTCTGTGTTTCATATTTTACATTGAGATTTGCTTCTTTGTTTTTGAATGTTTTAGGGTTCATAATTTCTCAAAACAAAATGTTTGAACCATTTTTGAATTTAGTTTTTTGTAGCAGATAATCTATGCAATACAGTCTAAAATTTAGAATCTTTCTACAGTTAGTGGTGCACAGAATTGACACCTAGGAGAAGATTTACATTATTTGAGTCTAATGTTGATTAATTAGAAATCAGTAATTTCTCCTGTGAATACATACAGGGGTATAGCCCCTCATCTTTTCTATCACTGTCTGTCCCTACCTGGCCAACATAATTCAATATTCCTGGATTCTAAGACCTAGGGAGATTTTTTTTTAAATAGTACCTATATAACTTATATTTAGAACTATTTTCAAACTATGGGTTACAACCAAGTTAGTTGAAGTCATTTTAATAGTGTAATTAATTTAATTGGTTCCAACTCCAATTTCGTACTTTTTTGTTTCATGTTTTAAAAAATTAAATTTTTTACTAAGATATAACTTACATGGAGTAAAATGCTCAAGTATTATTGTACATTTTGATAGATTTCACATCTTTGACCCATGTAGGCATTATCCAGATCAAGATCTATAACATTTTCAGTACCCATCAGACTCACTTCTGCCCCCTCTGCGGTGATACTCCCATTATTTTGCCCTCCATCACATAGATTAGGTTTGACTATAGTAGACCTTCCTATGAATAGAATCCTACACAATGTACTCTTTGTACTAGGCTTCTTTAGCTCAACATTATGTGGCCCACATTTAAAAACAATAAATGGAATGGAGTTGAACAGAGAATGAGTACATTGCCTTTAGTAGTCATAAATATTATTTCAATTGTATGTGTGTGTGTATGTGTGTGTGTATCTCATATATTTCTTACTGTGGGTCATGGTCAAAGTCTAAAAATGCAACATTATCAGGGACTGCTTTTTTTCTCTGCTTGCTTTCTGGTTTTTAAAAAGCATTATTTAAGCATTCAGAAAAGGCAGAAGGTAATTTGTGAAAGGGAGAATATTTTAAAATTAAGTTGTATGGTCATTTACTCAACATCTTGCCATTGAGTTTGTAAGGCACGGTTGTCTATCAGCACTGCATTTTTGACAGCCTGTTCAGTTGTATGCAGGGTGGGGGGCCAGGTACAAACTGGAGACCTGTGCCCAGCTCTCAGCCCAGTCACAATCCAGAGCCCCAAGTAAAAGTGTGGTTTTGGCTGTGTATCATCTCTTCTCCCCCCAACCCCCCTGCTCCCCCCGGCGTGTCTGGGGTAGAAATCATTTGTACCTGTTAAGAAAGCAGGGAAGTTGACTGGTAACCTTTGGTCCAGTTTTTAAAAGCAGTGGATTCCTGTGGTTACAGAATCAGAGCTTGAAACATGGGTAGGAGGGGTAGGGGGTGAGGGTGGAGGGAGAAAGGCACAGGCACATGTTTAAGGAGGGAGAGTTTAGTCAGAGGACCAAGAGGTAAAGCTGCCAAGTACCAGGGAAGGAAGCTGTAAGAGAGGGTTGGAGGTGGGAGGCAGGGCCATAGTTAAGTAGGAATTGCAGAGAAAAGGAATAGAACAATTAAAGAAGATAGAAGGTAGTTGAAGGTGGAGTTTAATCTGCATTCCATCTTTGGTCAACTCCTCTTTCTGCCTCACTCATCCTGTTGCCCCGGCTTTTGTTTTCCACAGTGACTAAGATGTAACCAAACAGGATATGATTGATGGGAAGTTGTTTTAGTACAAAAATAACCAACGTCTCATTCTGGAACATTATAGAGAGTCCCCTTATTTATGGTATGAGTGATGTGGACCTAGGTTTCAGAATATCTTGTATATCTTGGAACTTATGTCTTCGTACATTTAGTACTGAACATCTTTATTGTTTTCATATTGGGGCACATGCTGTATCTACCCTAAATCTGTTCTTTTCCTCCCATTGTCTACTATGGAACCAAGCATACATTTTGTTGTAAATGTAACAGGACTAATAGTATCAAATAAAGAGTACTGTAAACTTTTTTTTTAATTAAATACACAAACTGTACTTGAAGTTTGTTAATTGATTTCTTCTCTAGAAAGTCAAGGGTAACATGGGCAGGTTCGTAAACTCCGTTACTAGTTATTTAAGGCACCAACCATAACATCTGCGTTAAGAACGCATTGCTCTGCTCCAGCGTCTGAGATCACAGTGTTTACCTTTGTTGAAGGACTCAAGCAGACAATTCAGAAGTAGGACACGTTACCAACTTGTACTGCTGGTTTTGCAAGGAAATGTCATGGCAGTATACAGTATAAAGCACATTCTTTTGGTTCTGTTAAGTAGATTCCACTTGTACATGTTCTAGCACTTTTACTGTGAAAAATAAGGAAAGATTTTAGGGAAATGGAGTTAGGATGTGAACCCATCCCCATGTGGAGAGAGCCTACCTCAGCCATAGCCACAACCACATGTTTTACTCTATAAACATGAACAGATTTGTAGGCATGCCCCTTAACCTACATAAGCCCTAAAGGTCCCATAGATATCATCAAGATAAACTTTGTTGTGGCAAGAGATTTGAGCCACCATCATCTTCAGCATTTTTATTCAGAAATGGAAATGGAGTCCAGGTGAGGCTAAGTGCCACAGCCAGGTAATGACTGAGCCTTAACTGGAACCCAGTTTCTCATTTACCATTCTGGTGGTCATTTCATGTTGCTAGACAGAGACAGTTGGTTAAATATAGTCATCTTAGGGTTTGGTTCATTGCTGAGAACTTATTGTAACAACTTCATGGTGAAGAAAATTAGGAAGATGTTTAATTTCTCATTGGACATGATTAGACTTCAGTCAGTCACCAACAGAGAAGACAACATGACTTTCTCCACTGTGGCTGTCACTACCCCACTGAGTGGTGAGATGTGATTCATGGTCTTCAAGGAAAGTAGCAGATGAGAGAGGACATTCTATTCTGACTCTATAGACTTCATGGAGAATTTTGATGATTAAGAAGAGAAGATAGATTTAGAGGCACCAGGCATGAGAAATAATGAGGTTAGAAATGACTTCTGTGTTTCAAATGTCTTAGAAGCCTTTTCTCTTTCCATTCCCAAATCCCAGATCTCCAGCCCCCATCGTTGTCACCATATGTCTGTTTCCCTCCATGCCTCCTCTTCTTCTCTCCATGGCTTCAGTGTTGTGGCCCCTGGGATTCTTTCCTCTGACTCTCTTTGCATACTTTCCCCCAGGTGACCTCATCCATTCCTAACTAAGTTCCCACCTCTATGCTGATACCTTCCAGAGCTCTAATCCCAGCATTCATCTCCCTTGTGCTCGAGTCCTTTCTATCTATCTGTCTACTGGATGTTTCTGCTTGGAAATCCCACAGGCCTCTCCAAACCCTACTTTATCATCTCCACAAGCCTGCTCTTCTTCCTCAATGAATAGGTTTAACATTCAGCAAGCTACAAGCTAGAAATGTAGGATTTGTTATGGGTCTTGCTACAAGTCTAGGAGGCTGTTGGGATTACCCAGGAGAGATCATGTGGGCCTCCTGCTCTCACCCTTTATAATCCACTGCCTCAGCCCTACCCAAAAGATAAAGATCTGGTTATTTTATCCCCCTGCTTACAATATTGCAGGTGTTTCTGGATTCCAAATGAAATCCTCAATCCTTAACAAACCCCAGATTCATGTCTCTTCTCATTTTTTCCCTCAAGCCTAACCATTTAATAGGAATGAGTGATTTGCTCATTGCTCAGGTGTGACTTGCACCTGTTGTTCCTTCTTCCTATAACGTCTTTTTCTCCTTTTCTGTCCAAACATTCCCTATCCTTCAAAGTGGGCTTTCCTCTGGGAGGTCTTGCCTGACTACGTAGTGCAGATTTGTTCCCACTGTATCTTACACTTTTGTCATTTTTGTTGCCTGTCTATGCTCTGTCTCCCCAAGTGGAGTTCCTTGAGGGTAGCGACTTTGTTCCATTCATGTACCTGGAACATAATAGGTGCTCAGTAAGCATTTATTGAATAAATCAGTAATGCCCCCTCTTGATTGCCAGAAGCTCTAGCAACTGTCCTTCAGCATCTACTGTAGTTTCCCTACCTAGTCATTCAAAACATTCCCTTCTCTTCCTTTGCTTGAACCCTCAATCCTAGAGTGGATCTAAATCCTTTTAGTCATCTGGGCTCATTTCCACCCTCAGTATCTTTGTTCATGCCATGCATCCTTTTCTTTCAACCTGAGATGTTTGTCTTCTCCTGTCACTTTATGAATGTTCTATCCCTCATTCAAAGCCAATTCCATATTCCATTACTTTCTGAAGCCTTTCTTGATAGTTTAATGCTTGTTCTCTCACTTCTTTGTATTATTTTTGGCTCTCCAGTTGCTTGTCAGCTTCCTAAGGGCAGAGATCATATTTGAAATTCTTTTTTTCTGCACAGAGCTTATTTTGTGGGCTACATACTTATTAGTACATACTTGTTCAGTGAAATGTAGTTGCCTCTTCAAGATGAGGCACAGTTATTTAGCAGCCTGACTCTGCAGGATGGGGCAGTTTTCAAACCTAATTGGATATGTATGTGTAATAAAAAGATTTGGGTTTTTTTTTCCCCCTCTATGTATGTTATTTAGAGAAGTTGTAGGTTTACAGAAAAATCATTTGTGAAATATAGAGTTCCCACGTACTACCTTATTAGTAACACTTTGCATTAGAGTGGTATATTTGCTACAATCGATGACAAAAAGGATTTGTTTTAATGTAATTTTACTTATCCTTCAGAGTACAAGAGAAGCAGAAATCAAACTGAAAAGTGAAAGCAGAGTTAAACTTTTTTACTTGGACCCAGATGCCCAGGTAAGAAGTATTTTAATATTTAAAGTTAAAACTAAGAATGGGGAAGAAAACCTTTGACTGGGCTATTTTTTTGTTTTGGATTGATAAGCAATATAATAATAGTGTAGAAAATTTTGGGAGAAGAGGAAAGATTAAAAACTACCTAATAATCTCATCACCATAGCATGACTATTGTTAATATTTGATATTCAGTAAAGTTCCTAAGAACTGAAAGAGATTTATCCTAAGACATTCTCAAAGCCCCTTAGGTCCACAAAGAATGTGTAATTTACTCCATAAAATAGCCATCACTGTAGATGCCCAGTAGTCAGTGACAACTTTCTAACTAGCCCAGACTCAAGTCCCATGCACAAGTCTTACACTGTATGAGATCCACATCTGTGTTCCAACAAAATCCAAAACACCTGCATGGCATGCCATCAGGATTTCCTACAAATTGTAAGCAGTTCATAAGGTTACTTGAAGAGGTCAAAAGTTCTACTGTATTTCTTCCCATTCACTAGTTGTCTTTTTTATTGACCTCCTTTTCCCTCTTTAACTTTAATCGTATTTTTCTGTGTTTCTTCACAGATTTCAGAACCATAATTTTTAAGTTCTGCATAATCATCTGTTGTATAATTAATAGATCATTTATTTGACCATTATAAATTTAAGTGTTTTCCATTTTTTAACATCATAAGTAACACTATTGTGAGTGAGGAGTGTATACAGCTTTTCCATATATTAGATGGAGTCCATTGGATACTTTTATAATGGGTTTCTTTTTAATGGGCGCCTAATACATATGTATAATTACAATATTTACATTTTTATTTTAAAGAAGCTTGACTATTCATCACCTGAGCCAGAAGTGAAGCCATTTGAAGAGAAGTTTGGAAAAAGAATTCTTGTGAAGTGCAATGATTTATCTTTCAATTTGCAATGTTGTGTTGCAGAAAATGAAGAAGGACCCACCACAAATGTAAATTTCCTTTTAAAAATAAAGATTTTTTTTTGGTATTTAGGGTTTTCAGTTGCCATGCTGTTGGGGCATGAAGTTCTAGTTCTTGGTATCAGAGAGGTGCTTCACAGATAGTTGTTTAGCCTTCAGGGAAAGAATGCTTATGACCAAGGATAAGGAGGGAAGTTTTATGTTCAGCATTCTAGGAGAGGGTTTTCTTCCTAGATGCTTGAGGAGCACAGGTGTTTGTTTTCTGTAGAGCATCAATGAAGTGGCAAAGCACATAGGTGATAATATTATTTTTTATCTCCTAAAATTTTATAACCTAACACTCTGTATGACAAAAGACATGAGTCATTTGTGGCAGCAGTTGTTAGTAGGTCTCACTATTTCTTCTTTGATAGCAGCATTTTTTCTTCCTTACAGTTTGAGCAATAGCGATGGTCTGCATTGTTTTGTTTTATTCAGGTGGAACCTTTCTTTGTTACTCTATCCCTGTTTGATGTAAAACACAACCGAAAGATTTCTGCTGATTTCCACGTAGACCTGAACCATTTCTCGGTGAGGCAGATGCTGGCCACCACACCTGCAGCTCTGATGAATGGCAGTGGGCAGACCTCACCTGCCCTGAAGGGTATGCTTCAGGAAGCCGCCATGCAGTATCCGAAGCAGGTGGGGGCACAAGTGCTGCTAAGAGTTGTCTTGCACATGCTATGTAAATATATCGAAAATGCCAAAATGAGACCCTGTAATGCACAATGGGGCTATATTTGACTGTTAGTGAAATTGACAGTATATAAATATAATTAGATAGTAAAAGCAACCTGAGGGATAAGGAGTAATTTTTAAAATTTATTTCTTTATTCTAAACATCTTCCTAGTTGCCTCCCCTACAAATAGATTTTTTTGAGCAGATGCTGGGCTATTGATCAGTTAATCAGTTTGGCACAAGGTGCTTCTTCATAACTATGCTGTTTCACTGTTTTTCACAGGTTTAGGAACTTTTATGTTCATGGGATTTGTTTAATATGGCTATGAATTCTACTTACAGAAAAAAAATTGTTTGTCCTCTAGGGAATATTTTCAGTCACATGTCCTCATCCAGATATATTTCTTGTGGCTAAAATTGAAAAAGTCCTTCAAGGAAGCATCACGCATTGTGCTGAGCCATATATGAAAAGTTCAGACTCTTCTAAGGTATGAATGACTTTATGCTTTATGTGATAAAAACCAAAAACAATTGAAATTTTAGGTGACTTTATGTTGAAAGATTAATACTTAAAGAATCAAAATTAAACCGTATTTATATTCTAAAAGATACAGAATGTTCTTCGTGTATTTAACTTTACATGTTATATTTCCTATGAAAAGTACTCCTATATGTAAATAAAATGCTTCATTTGGCTAATCTATCTTGATATCCTAAAATAATCTGCAAGGGAGTTTACCAGTTTAATAGTAAACCTTCTTGTCATTAAAAAAATGCATGAACTATATTCAGATAGAGTTCATTTTACTTGGATGTGTCTCTGGGTTCTGGAATTACATTTCTGTCCATTTACACTCAATTATGAGTTTCACTGAGTCAGTCCTTAAGATAAAATGACTATTGTTTTAGGTATTTGTGTTTTAAACCTAAGAGGCATGATTTTACAAATGTATCATGAAGTTGTCACCAGGGAAAAATGTTATCCAAGATAAGAATACATGTCATATACTATGCCTATAATAAGAAAGGACATGTGTGTGTTTTTTTTTCAGAAATACCTATTAAAGGCCCTTTGCATACACTAGAAAGTCAAGACATAGGAGATTATAATTTGTTATATGGAACAAAGAATTTCCTTTTCCAAAGAAACAATGTTGTGAATAGAATTTATGTCCTATAAAGACATAGAATATTGTGTATTTGTGATGGAAAAAAAATAGCATACAAGCCAAATAATTGAGTGGGTCTGTCTTTTTCTTGTTTATGGTTTTTTTTTTTGTTGCTGGCAGTTGCTGAAAAAAAAAGGGGGATTAATTAGAAAAAATTATAGGCAACTGAAAATTCTATACAAACTCTGAAGTGAAAGTGACTTTGGGAACTTTTCCAGAGTTTTAGCAATGAATAGTCCTGGTCTTTTTTTTAATGATAGATTAGTACCTTTGAAGCAGATGTTTTTTTTTCCAATTTGATATTGAATTGTCATCATATTACTTTTCACTCTCAGCTGTGAGCAGCATTTTGTTTCGTTTTGTTTTTTAAACTTAAAAATGGAAGGGAAAGAGGGAGAAAAAATCTCCCAAGGTAACTGAGCAAGGATTAGTATAGAGAAGAAGATTGAGGAAGGAGAGTACGAGCTGGAGAGAGTGCATGCCTGCATGTATGTGTGCACCTGCATGAATGTATTTGTCTGAGTGGAAATAATTGAGCTGGGGCAGTGAAAGAAGAAACATGAGAAGATTGGAGGCTAGGAGATGATTTTGGCTCAGGTGGTCTGGCTAGGAAGTGTCATTGATTCTGGTCCACTTGTGTTTTTGTCCAGAGGAAGCTTGGTTATGATGGCAGAGATGGTGTATCTTTAGGTTGAAGAGGGAAGAAAAACATACAAGATGTGTGATACATTTCCTAAGTAACGTTCGTTACTTGGGGAGTGCCTGGCTTTGGACATACTATAAAATTATTAAGTGAAGGGTATTAGAAGGAAGTCCAAGACTTCCTTTCATATTTCAGAAAACTAAGATATAGAAAGGTTTAGTATCACACAGCTATTGTGGCCCAAGGGCACCTGATAGCATCTTCTACCTGGTTAGACTTACCTATTGAGTGCTGTGGTGCCTGCCAGTTTTACAATATTTTTAGTTTTTTTTCCTCTAATTTTTGTAAGAGGTCATCTGAGAGATGGCCTCTGATACGTGGCCTAAGGAGCTGGTCACCAGTAGGAATGGACACTCCAGAGTCTCTGACCTACATTTACTGAATTGATTCAGAGGTTCCTCTCATTTTTTGAGGGCACATATATCACAGGTGTGTCCACCAAGATTGCAGAATGCTCTTTGAGTAACATTGTCTGGTAGTCAGAAGACCTGGGTTCTGAGCACCTAATTAACCTGGGTACCTTGGACAAACCCCTTCACCATTCTGGGTTCCATAGATCCCATAAGGATGAGGTTACTACCTGCCCCCACCCCCAACTTCCTTGCAGGGTCAGTGTTAGGGTGAGCTAGTGTATGATACTGTGCTGTGGTCTCCGTAAAGCACTGGACACATGTAAGACATTATTCTCGTTTGTTACAGTTCCAGTCAAATAAACACCCATCCAGCCAGACACATTGCTTCCATTATAGGCCTTTTTGGCTGATGAAGGCTGGTATAGTTTGGTCTCGGAAGAAAAGCTGTTTTTATTTTTCTAAACCAGGTCTTTTATGTTTTTATTAATAATCAATGAAAGCCCAAGATAAAATTTTTTCCACTGACTGTGTGTGCAACACATTTCCAAGGCCCATTCAAGGCAACTTTATTACTTCTGGCTGCCATATGCACTGTTTCATATTTGGCATCTCATATTGGTGCAAAAAGCACATATCGCTGTGCATTAAACTTTACACTGTACACTGCCCAGTGTCCATTGGGCCTCTGTTGAAGTCGCCTTTTCCCTCATTACATATAGTATGCAGAGCTCATCCATGTGTCTGTTACTTCATGCAGTCATTTCCTAACACCTTCAAAGCATTAAATTAAGGGGAGATTAAGACTCAATTGTCTTACATGAGGTACAAGATGTTACAGACGAGTTTTTTTTTTCTTTATATCAAAATTGTCTCTTCATGTTCTCTAAGATGATCTAGAACATCTTTTAGAGTAAATTTTTGTTTTGGAGGAAATTTTTATGAAAAATCTCTGTTGGTGTCTGCCATGAATAGATTAAAAAAGAAAGGGAGGGAGGGAGGGAAGGAAGGAGGAAGGGAGAAGGAAAAAAGGAAAAGAAAAAACCCAGAGGGCAAAAATGCATTTTTAACTTGGCCTTTCAAACATATTATGTTCTTTCTACACCCTAAGTAAATCTGAGTTCTAGTCCTCATTCATTGCAGGGAATAGTGAAACTTATTTGAAGTCTTGTGTTTTAACTTTAAATTTTATGCAAATATTGTATTTTACTTCAGAACATATCTATTTATTGTTAAAACTTAAAATAATAGTTTCTATGAGGAAATGTTTAACTAAAATTGACACGCCAAGGAGGTAGACCGTTTTACCTATGACCACATAGACCTGAGATGCCACTAACTTGTCCCGGGGAGGCGGCGTAAACATGCCCCACTTAAAGAAGTAAGGGAGGGTTTTGAGGATCTTCTGATATTTATTACAATCCAGATTTATGTTATCTCTTTCACTTAATGAAGGCAGCAATTCCCACAGCATGATTAGGGAAGAATCATGAAGTTCTGTAACTGGAAGGGATAATGTAAAGTATAGCCAAGTCCTTCATTTTTCAGGTGAGGGAAGTCAAGCCTAGAAAGGTTTGATGACCTACAGGATCCCACAGCTGGTTCCTCTTTGTCTTAGATACAGACAGCTCTATTGCTCTACTTCTGAGTCTTCTAGTTCAGTATTGTCACACTTGGTGGTGCACACAGATCACCAGAGAGCTTGTCAAAATGCAGATTCTGATCCAGTAAGTTTAGAGTGAGGTCTGAAACTGTGTTTTTAACAAGCTTCCAAGGTGATGGTGATGCTACAGGTTTGCAGAGCACTCTGGTTCAGAAGATACTAGAGCACATTTCTCAAAATTGGTTTGACTTTGATGTACTTAATTAGAAGACCCTTCAACTTCTACCACTCTGACCTTTAGAATCAATCGAACTGTGCATTGGTAACTGCAAAATCACGGTACAAGCAAATTTGGGAAGATTATGTATCATCTGCTTTAGCTATAGGGGTACCGTTGATTAATAATAGAACTGCCTTACATATATGTCTCAGTCCAAAGCAAATATGCTTTGCTTTGCACTAAAGTGTTAATGAGTTAACCCACAACAAACCAAAATTGACCATTAGGAAGTGAAAACAGCAGTCAGCAGTAATTTATTCTTAAAACTCCAGAATATAGAATTGAGAACCCTGGCTAGCTTAAGTCAGCACCCATAATGTCTTAGTAATGAAGACCTGTCTCCCAGATTGTGGGAATTTGCACATTAAGATCTATAAAAGCTTAGGGTTTTCATTATTGTTCTCATTAAATTCTAGTATTGTGATATCTTTTGCATGAATACCAAAGATTACTGATTACAAATAACTCAGTGGGCTAGTAGTAATAAGTAGCCCTTAGTCGTAAAGAACTGTTAAATTCTATGAAATAGCATGTTTATTACCTGTGAAGACCAAAGAAAAGACATGCATTTTGGAAACAGTCCTCATCTATCAAAAGGAGTCCCAGGTGTTGTGGTCCGTTCTTTGAGAGTCACTGTTAGAGAATGCATTAAACAAAAAAGTCCACTGAGTATACATCCAGTCATATTCTTTACTGTAGGATGCACTTTTTTGTGCATCTGGTACTATGCTAAGGGCTTGTTCAATGAACATGTGATGATGGATGGCTCTGTATATCATAATTCTTCCTGTCGGTGGGATACGATATCTCATAACTTTATTCTTATGTCTTCAAGGTTGCCCAGAAGGTGCTAAAGAATGCCAAGCAGGCATGCCAGAGACTAGGACAATACAGAATGCCATTTGCTTGGGCAGCAAGGTAAGGGGAATGAATACTTTTCAGAGTGAGAGAGAGAGAGACATAGAGAAAGAAACAGATAGATAGATGCGTACATATATAATAGACATATAGAATGTCCAACCAGCCAGCCTATTTTGTTTGAATTGTTCACTGAAAAAGAGAATTAGAATATGTAAAGTGGAAAAATAAATAAGCTTCAAATCTAAAAAGCATTTATTAGACCATATTTCAGTGGAGCCACAGAGAAGGAAGATGCTGGCTGGAGCGTAGGATGTTGGAACTGGCAGGGTGGACAGGAGTGTTTGCAGCAGGGCTGGGATTCCAGGTCCCACTCTTGTCTCCAGCTGGAAATGAGGTGGCAGCCCAGTGAGGCCTGCAGAAAATCTTCATTTGTAGTCTACTTGACTGTGTATGTTGTTTCCTGAGCACAGGCCATTTGCTGCAACTGTTTTCTATGTAAATTGAGTTAGTTTTATTCATCCTCATAAATATCTTCCATCTCTCTAGAAAGTAAGATATTGGCTGGCTATAGCCAATGGAATAATAATAAGTCTTCATATAGAAACCAGAGTTAAGTTATGGATTTATTTTGGTCTTTTGAAATCCCATTTAGAAATTTTGCTTTGATATTTCAGGACATTGTTTAAGGATGCATCTGGAAACCTTGATAAAAATGCCAGATTTTCTGCTCTCTACAAGCAAGACAGCAATAAGCTCTCAAATGATGACATGCTCAAGTTACTTGCAGACTTTCGGAAGTGAGTTTCAAGGTCTTATTTATTTCCACACTCTGTGGGTGGGGGGGAGTTGGGGAGGGAGCAGTGTTAAATTGCTCAAGTGTCATAGGGAGTGTTGAATGGGGACAGCTTACGAACGCCATTATAGGCCATGCTAACGTGTGTGGAACTTTTCCGGAAGTCCTTGTGAAGGGAGAGAGGATTTAAAATCTGAAGAGTAACCTAGCTAATTTGAATTCTATAAAGAATCTTTACAGTGGAGCTGCAGAGGATGGGTTGAGGCTAGAAATGAGCCTAAGCAGGAAGGAGACAATTGAGGAATCTTTGACAGGGTATGACTAAGGCCTCAGGAAAGCTACTGCAAGTGGGAATAGGAAGAAGGGACAAATTCAAGTCATGCCAAAGAGGCAGAATTGATAGGCCTTGGTTTCCTGACTAGGTGTGAGGGTGGAAGGAGAGAGAAGTGGGTTGTAGTTTAATAAGATAAGTAACTCCAGGTTTCTGGCTTGCGTGATGGATTGATTCATAGTACCGTTAACTGCATGGGTGACTGGGGGGAAAAGATAACTTCTGTAGTATTTACTATTTGTTCTAAGTGCTTTACCTATAATGAGGTACGTAGTATTGCTGTCCTGTATTATGGAGCAAGAAAGTGAGGGAAAGACCAGTTAAGCAGGGTGTCCAACATTGGTTAGCCAGTAGTAGGTGGAAGTCAGTCTGGCCTGAGAATCTGTATTCTTAACTGCTGTGCCTCTCCATCTTAATGTGTTCACGTCTGAACCTATAAAATTGATTTCCTTTGCTAGAGAGATAGATTTTGGAATTTTTTTATGAGAAATATCTGGGAATGCGAAGGAAATGGAGGTAATGAAAGGAAAAGAACAATTAAAAGCCAGGTACTAACTATTTAAGCCATAGATACCTTTCAGTCTTATTATTTTATTTTTTTAAAATACATGTCAAAGTAACAGTATTATCAGTTTGCCTAGAACTCAAGAATGGCTATTCGCTTTCAGTTTTTACCTTCTGCTTACATCTGTCTACAAATGGTAAGAGTGGCAGAAATGAGCCATAGAAACAGGCTCAATAATTTCAAAAACTTAGAGATGCATGTCTCATAATAATCCAATAATTTGTCCTTGTCAACAAGCAGCTTTAGCTTTAAAGATGACATGGAGACCCTTATTAAGAGGTTTTAAAAAGTGGAGGAGAGGGAAGAAAATCTTAGATGGATCAAGGTGGGTCTTAATGAAATCAAGGAAGAATTTTCAATGTTTTTTTCAATCAATTCTGTGATTCTTTATTGTTTTGATATCCCCCCTTCTTCTCCCCCCCCCCACACACACATTTTGGGCTTTAATGGCAAATGTAATCCCAGATTTCCCTTCACTAAATTAATTTCCTTCCTTCTACCAATGAGATTTGTAGTTGGTGTAGTGAGCAACCTGAGGTGCTCGGTGAGCACACCTACTGGTGGATTCTGCATGAGCTTTCCCCAGCTCACTAGGTCTGTTAGAGCTGGAATAGATGAAGATGCAGGGGTCAGACCTCGCCAAGCTCAGCCTCGCCGGACTCCTGGACCACACAGGGCGTCCCTCGTTGCAGGCCGTCAGGTGCCCTGGTAAGGAAGGAGGGACTGGTTAGAGCTTGTGTCTGGATCCCAGATGTATTATTTTTTAAATAACAGAGGTTCTTTCATTTTAAAAAGTAATACCAAAACCTAGAAGATGGCAGCTAGGTGAGACAGGGCTAAGGAACACCTCCTTGGAAAACACTAGATAAGGACCAGAGAGTGACCCAGAATACCGGTTACAGCGATGTGCCAGCTGGATGAGATCTGCTAGTTCCTAGGGGCTGTATACTTGGTGAAACTGAGAGTCTGCATTCTGAAATGAGTGAGTAAGCTGGCTGGAAGTCCCGTAGCCATGTGGCAATCCGGGGAAGGCAGGGTTTGGCGTCTGGAGACCAACAGGCTCTTTTAATTAAAAAAAAAAAAAAAGATAAAAGGGGAAAAGCCAGGAGCGGCTGCAGGTGCGATCGTGGGAAACACGCAGTAAAACACAGCAAGAGGGGGCTGGGCCAGCCTCTCGGTGTCTGGCCTGGAAGATAGCCCACTGCAGATATTCCTGGGGCCGGGGGAACGGAGCAGAGAGCCAGAAGCCAAAAGAATCCCCACGGCTAGCAGCTCGCTCCCAGGAGGGCTGGATAAACTCCTGCCTGGGGCCGTGCCCACAGCCCAGAGCCCGGCCAGTTGTCCCGGAGCTGGGAAAGGGGAACTGTGCGAGGAGGCGGGTGTGGAGACGCCCCGTTTGGCCATTTTTGCAGAAGGCTGAAAGCGAACTGGCTTGGCCCAGCAGCCCGGGGCTTCCCTTGAGGGACAGCGTGCGCTGATGATGTAGCACAGCATTACCTCAGCAGAGGTCCTGGAGGATCGCGGCTGGGTGGGGGGACCTGCTCGGAGATCCCAGAGACACCACGCCAAGTCCGGTGGTTTGTGGGTCATCGAGAGAGAGGGGCTGAGGCTGAAACGAAATGAAGGCTTGTACTCTTGTGGCGGCCTTGAATCTCCGGGAACCGGGGGATTTGAATACTGAGGCTGTCCTTCCTCCCTGACCACCCGTACAAGCACCCCGCACTCAGGGCGGACAGCTCCAGCAACACACCCAGGCTGAGTTCTCCGGCTGGACCCCACAAGAATCGTTTCCCCATATAACGCGGGGACAAGGTGGAGAACTGACTTGAGAGGTATAGGTGACTCACAGACGCCATCTGCTGGTTAGTTAGAGAAAGTGTAAGTCACCAAACAGTGTTTCTGAAAAATTAGATAGGTTTTTTTTTGTTGTTGTTTGTTTTTTTGATTTTTTACAAATTAAAAGAACCCTGTCGAGCAGAGCAAATGCCAAGAGGCCAAAAACAACAGAAAATCTCAATGCATATGATAAAACCAGACAATATGGAGAATCCAACTCCAAACACACAAGTCAAGTTATCAGAAGAAATGAAGTTCCTCACGAAATTAATCAAAGAAACACAATCGAGGAACGAAAGCTTGGCAAAGGATTTAAAGGACATCAAGAAGACCATGGCCCAGGATATAAGCTACATAAAGAAGACCCTAGAAAAGCATAAAGAAGACATTGCGAGGCTAAATAAAAAAATAGAAGATCTTATGGAAATAAAGGAAACTGTTGGCCAAATTTAAAAGACTCTGGATATTTACAATACAAGACTAGAGGAAGCTGAACAACAGCTCAGTGTCCTAGAAGTCCACAGAACAGAAAATGAAAGAACAAAAGAAAGAACGGAGAAAAAAATCAAAAAAATCGAAATGGATCTCAGGGAAATGATAGATAAAATAAAACGTCCAAACTTAAGACTGATTGGTGTCCCAGAAGGGGAAGAGAAGGGTAAAGGTCTAGAAAGAGTATTCAAAGAAATTGTTGGGGAAAACTTCCCCAACCTTCTACACAATATAAATACACAAAGCATAAGTGCCCAGTGAACTCCAAATAGAATAAATCCAAATAAACCCACTCCAAGACATATTTTGATCAGACTGTCAAATACTGAAAAGAAGGAGCAAGTTCTGAAAGCAGCAAGAGAAAAGCTATTCACCACATACAAAGGAAACAACACAAGACTAAGTTGTGACTACTCAGCGGCCACTATGGAGGTGAGGAGGCAGTGGCATGACATATTTAAAATACTGAGAGAGAAAAGTTTCCAACCAAGAATACTTTATCCAGCAAAACTCTCCTTCAAATTCGAGGGAGAGCTTAAATTTTTCACAGACAAACAAATCCTGAGAGACTTTGCCAATAAAAGACCTGCCCTACTTCAGATTCTAAAGGGAACCCTACCAACAGAGAAACAACAGAAAGAAGAAAGAGATATAGAGAATTTTAACAGAAATATATAGTACCTTACTTCCCAAAGCACCAGGACACTCATTTTTCTCTAGTGATCACGGATCTTTCTCCAGAAGGGACCATAAGCTGGGACATAAAACAAGCCTCAAGAAATTAAAAAAAAAAAAAAAAAAAAAAAAAAAATTCAATATAAACAAAGCACGTTCTCCAACCACAATGGAATACAAATAGAAGTCAATAATTTTTGAACTGTAACTCCACTATTTACTTCCTACATGATATAAATTACACAAACCCTAATGACAAATCAGTGGTTTTGAACTCAATGTAAAATATGTAATTTTAGACAACTATATAAAGGTAGGGGAATGGAGGAGTATAGGAACATAGTTTATGTGTCCTATTGAAGTGGAGGTGGTATCAAAGAAAAACAAGATTGTTATGGATATAAGAGGTTAATTTTAACCCCCACAGCAAACACAAAGAAACTATCAGAGAATGTAACCATAGAGATGAATTGTAGAGTTCGGGTTAAGAGAAATGGGGGACAGTGCGATGGGGAGTTAAGAAATGAGGGTGGAGCTGCTGTTTGAGGTGAAGGGAGATTTCTAGTAATGGTGGGAAAGAGCATTACAACATTCTAAAGATGATTAATCCCACTAATGGAAGGCTAGGGAGGGGGTGGAATGGGAAGATTTAGGCTGTATATATGTTCCCACAACTAAAAAAAAAAAAAAAAAAAAAAAAGTCTAAATAGACGATTGAATGCCAAGGATGAACTTGGATGGAATTAGAGGATAGAGGACAGGTGGCTCAAAGGGACACAGTTGAGGAATAAGGTAAAGGAAATATAGAATGTAAGCTTTGTATCATTGTTGAACCTGTTGTACTTCTTAGCTGCGCTTAATGAGATTGCATAAAAGAATGTTCTTGTTCATGGGAAGTGTATACGTGAATTACAGTGTATGTTCAAGGATGTGTGCAGCTAGCTCTCATATGTTCAGAAGACAGAGCAATAGATGATGGATGATAGATAGGGAGGGAAGGAAATAGTGATGTGATAGCATGTTAAGGTTGGTGGATTGAGCTATTGGGGGAGGGGGGTCAGGGTATGATGGAATTCTTTGTATGGGGTTAGTATTGTTTTTGCAACTGTTCCTATAACTTTGAATTTATTTCAAAATTAAAAAAAAGTAATACATGTTTGTTATAGAAATTTTGAGGACAGAAAAATAAAAGGAAGAAAAATGGTTTTACCTATAGTTTTACCCTTCATGGAAGACCATGCTGAACATCTGGGGACATTTCTTTTATGTGTATTTAGTTTGTTTTATGTGGTTGTAATCATACTATAGATGTAATATTTTCCTGCATAACATTCTGAAGATATTATATGTTTTTATAAATATCATTTTTAATGAGTCCATAATAGTCCGTGGAGCAGGTGGACTGTGGATTATTTAACTCTTCTCCTATTTTGGACATTTAGATTGTTTCTTATTTTTCAGAATTATAAATAGGGCCACAATTAATTAATTGTCTTATAAAAACCTTCTCTGATACTGGGTAATACATTGCGAAGCAGTGATTAATGTCTTTGAGTTCCAGGAAACTTTCAATCTTGTTTTCAGAATACAAATTTAACTTTTTGAAAATCCAGCCACCTTTAGTTAAATATATTGTAATATTTTCCCTCACTAGAATACCATGCAACTATTAATAATGGTGTAGGTCTATATGAGCCCAGGAAAGTGATTATTAGGGAGAAAAAGGTATATCTATATGACTTCATTTTTTAAAAGAAAATATTTTATGTATTTCTTTTTATGTATAAATGAATAAATAGGTATATAGCTAGTTAGATGGGAAAATAGGCATAAAAATATTCACATAGGACGTACACAAAAATTTTAATCATGCTTATTTTCTCTGAGGGATGGGTTGATAGGTGATTTTTCGCTTTCCACCTTATAGCTTTCCATCATTTTTTGCATGAACTTTTTTTTTAAACTAACATTTACTTTTATATTCAGGAAAAGCAGACAGTCAATAAAGCTTTTTAGATGTGATAGAATTTGGAAGCCCTGTGTCAGAAGTTACTTCCTAAACTGATTAGGTTGAAATGTCCCCCACAGTGGCAGCTTTTCTGAGATAGCCAGAGCTCATGGCTGTGTTTTCTTCAGTGGAGGCTGGAGGGGGTGCTTTCAGGGTTATAATAAAAAGGGATCTGAGGGCAAAGTCAGCCAGCAGTGAACATAGACCTTCACTGGTTCAGAACACAGGAAGAAACCAAGTGTGGATTCTTCCCGGCACACCACACCTTTGTGCCTGTGCTCCTTAAGAAGGATTGGGTGGGAAGAGCGTGTGCTCCAGGTATAGAACCAGATGAGATACTAACAGAGGCAGAACATGCAGTGGCAGTAGCCGATATCCTTAATATGAATCTAAAGAAACTCCAGTATCCATTCGCTATTTTCTTCACAATAGAGTTAGGGAAATGGAAATTCTTTTTTTTTTTTTTTTTTTTTTTTTTTTTTTTTTTTTTTTAAACTTCAGCTTTGCTGTTTTTCTTTCCTCTTTATTTTTTGCAGGGAATAATCTGATATACCAGTGGCCTGACCACACAGATTGGATCCAAAACTATCATCATTTCTGCTCTCATTATTATCTCAAAATGTCAGTTAATGCTGGATGAGAAGAATGTTCTCAAACTGCCCCAGTCCTTACTAAATAGCTGCCAAAACTAATAAGCCCCTTTTTCCTTTTTCCTTTCATTAATTACCAGGGGATATGTTCCAAGAATTAGGAAGAAAATAGTTCTGTCAGATGGTTTGTATTACTGACATATATGCTCTAAGAATTATTTATATAAGAATAAATAGTCAGTGTTTTTATGCAGAAAATCTGAAGGCATAAAGGCAAAGTATAAAACTAGAGCATATTCCTTAAAATGTAGACCTTTTTTAATACCACTACATTTGGGTACTTTAGGTAATAATAATATCAGTTATTTGTATATAAGACTTACTGTGTATATGTGTTTGTGCAGTTATTTTCTTAGGATCCTCAGTTTTGGACAAGGAGGAAAGTTTCCCTCAGTCTTTCCTAGTTTATGTTCACATTCTTGCCTCCATTCCCCTTGATTACTTGACATGTAATCAAGTCAAGTGGGGCTACCCGGCATTCTCTAAGCCCTCCTTGTAGTTTCACACCACCATGCTTTTCCCTCTGCCCAAATTGTGCACCCTTCCTGCCCCCACCAAACAGCACACAAATCACCAAAACATACATCACAAATATTCCCCTTTTTCTTTTCTCTCTCTGAGAAAACCCTACCAGTCTTTCAAAGCCCAATTTATAACTCACTCCATGCTGGGAGACCATAGGCAGGTTACTCAGCTTCTTAGTTTAAGTTCTTATTCTTTTTAAAGGGAGGATAATAATAGCCTCTGCCTGGGGAATAAATAAAAATGCATGTTAGGTGCTTTCTCTCACTGTGAATTCTAGTCTCATCTCCTTATTCCTTCTCAATAGATTTAAATATTCTATATTGTGGATGATGTGAGAGTGATAAAAAATATGGTGCAGTGTTCTAGTTTGCGAATGCTGCCAGAGTGCAAAACACCAGAGATGGATTGGCTTTTATAAAAGGGGTTTATTTGGTTACACAGTTACAGTCTTAAGGCCATAAAGTGTCCAAGGTAAGACATCAGTAATCGAGTACCTTCACTGGAGGATGACCAATGGTGTCTGGAAAACCTCTGTTAGCTGCAAAGACACGTGGCTGGCATCTGCTCCAAAGTTCTGGTTTCAAAATGGCTTTCTCCCAAGACATTCCTCTCTAGGCTGCTGTTCCTCAAAAATGTTACTCTTAGTTGCACTTGGGATATTTGTCCTCTCTCAGCTTCTCCAGAGCAAGAGTCTGCTTTCAACAGCCATCTTCAAACTGTCTCTCATCTGCAGCTCCTGTGCTTTCTTCAAAGTGTCCCTCTTGGCTGTAGCTCCTCTTCAAAACGTCACTCACAGCTGCACTGAGTTCCTTCTGTTTGTCAGGTCATTTATATGGCTTCACTGATGAAGGCTCACCCTGAATGGGTGGGGCCATGCCTCCATGGAAATTATCTCGTCATAGTTATCATCTACAGTTGGGTGGGGCACATCTCCATGCAAACAACCCAATCCAAATGTTCCAACTCAATCCACACCAGTATGTCTGCCCCACAAGACTGCATGAAAGTATACTGCCTTTTCTGGGGGGCATAATACATTCAAACCAGCACATGCAATAAGTTCCTATTCTTTCAAAGGTAGAAATAATTAGGAGGAGGTGAAATAAATTGTTCTTGGATACTTATATATAAAAGTGTCGTTAGGAAAAAGCAGACTGTTTCTGCCTCATGGAAGTAAATACAACTTTGTAGTTGCCTCTGAGATTTTGTAGAATAGATTCAGATCTGGAACACTGCAGTGTAAAATATTTCAAGTGAAATATTTGTGATAGAAAGGTACAGCAAGACATTCTATTTCAAGAAAATATATATTTGCATAGAAACCCATGGGAGTAAGGGTAGATGCCACAGAAGAACAGCCTATCACAGTGCTCAGAGGAAATGATTATTAAAGAGTGTTTCTGACCTCCCTCCTTCTAGAAGAAAAGGATACTGTGTTTATGATACATGCCGCACAGTGGGCACAGAGATAAAATGTAGGAGTAAGGCTGGACTATACCAGGACATGTTTTGGCTAGGAGTCTTTTTAAAATTATTTTTATTTTAATTTTTTAACTTTTAATTTTAGAGTATTTTCAGACTTACAGGCCAGTTTTAAAAATAATACAAACCCCATAGAGAGAACTCCAGCATATCCTTACCTCCCAGCTACCTAAATCTACCAATTTTAACATTTTGCCACATTTGCCTTATCAGTCTATCCATCTGTCAATCTATCTGTCTGCCTATTTATTTATCAATTCATTTTCTGAACACTTGAGTGTAGGTATATACATCATTCTCCTGGAACACTTATTACTGCCATGTGTATTTCCTAAGAACAAGGATATTCACTTATAATCTTAAGTGCAGTTATCAAGTTCAAAATGGTGATGGCCAACCAGAGAGCCACAAGGTCTTCTGCTTTTAGGCAGCCTTTTTCTTGATTTGGTGCTCATGTGTTTCTGCAGTCCTTTAACTGTTCTGCCCATTCTTGCTGGTTGTTCAAAGCTTCTGTTCGGGAGATGGAACTCTGAAGCATCTCACTCCACCATCTTGAATGGACAGGGCTGGCCAGAAATCTTTTAACTGAAGGCAGAATGTGTGAAAAATTATCAACTTGCCTTCCTGACAGTTTCATCTCTCAGAACTTCAAGGAAGATATAATGGGAATTGCTAATTTAAACTCACTTGTAAAGAAAAGACAAGGGGAAATGAGAGAAAGTGATTCTGCAACTTCTGAACTTGTGATGGGCAAAGATGGATATACTCAACATAGTTGCTAGTCATAGGGTAGCAAGAATTTAGATTTTTATGGAAATCTTGATTCAGATGAACAGTATCCCAAGATATACTGGGAAGTTACATATGAGATTGTTTAATAGATAACATTAATGTCCTAGGAATCTTTAAAACTAGAGTTAGGAACTTTTTAAAAATGGGAACAAAATGCTGAATCTATAGGCCACTGAGTTTTGGTGGTCCTTGGCAATGTTCTAAAAGAAATTATTTAACAGATGGCTTGTGAAAAACCACCAGGCAGCATTTTGTTTTCTAGGAATAAGTCATGTCATATCAAACTAGTTATCCTTACCACTTTTCTCCATCTCTCTTTTTAACTGGTTACTAAGCTCGGACAGTAGCCTTTGATAGAGTGTACATACCAGGCTATTCTATGAATAAATCAGAGAAACGCTGTGTGCAGGAGAGGACAGTCGTTCAACTGCTAGAGTAGCCAGATGCAAGCAAGTGTGATTAATGGGCTAGTATCAGTCTGAAGATGGGTCTCTAGCAGTTTGAGAAGGAGCCTGTTCTTGGCAATATCCTGTGCAATATCTTCATCAATGACATTTATGAGAATGTAACTTGCTGATTAAATATCTTCATTACATAAAGCTATTGGGAATATCTAATACATTCAATGTTAAAATCTGGATTTTGGAAGATTTTGACAAGCTAGAAATGGCTTAATATGAAAGGATGAAATTTCAAAAAGACAAAAATAAAATCCTATACTTCAGGTCCAAAAACATGATTGTATATATACAGAATGGAGGAATGCGGCATTATAGTAAAGCATGTGGAAAAGGATTTAGGAGTTGTAGATGATTGTAAATTTAACATAGATCACCAAGATTGGCATGGCTACTCCAAACTAATAGCATTTTGGCTGCTTTGTCAAAGGGTATATTGTTCAAAACCACAGCTGCTACTGTACCCCAAGCTGGTCAGACTATCCTGGGTAGGAGCTATGCAGTTGGGTACCATGATGTAAATGGGGGCATTTTTCAAGGAGAGAATGGCATTGGCAGAAGGTGCAAAAGAGCTGAGAAAAGAGGACTGGAGAAAGGTGGGAAAATTGTGTTTAGATGGTTGAAAGGTGTTACATAGAGAAATATAGCTAGGCCTATTGATGAATGGACATTTCAGGGAGGCAGATTTCACCAAATGATGATGAAGAGCAGTGTGGAGATGGAATGGCTGTGTTGAAAGTTTCCTTAGCACCAGGAATGGTTGAGGCAGCAGCAGTGCTTGTTAGGAATATCAGGGAGGGGGTTCCTGTATTGGGTGGAAGTCAGACCAAATGCAAACAATAAACATCCCTTGAGCACCTACTTTGTACCCATTGTATTGCTAGACACTGGGACCTAAGATGCCTTCTAATTCTGAAATTTGATGATTCTAAATGAGCCAAATATTTTTGGTGAAGAAAAAGTGGATCTGGAATACTTTTAACTATAACCATCTTGCTGAAATTCATAATCTAGACCTGTGCTGTCCAACACAGTAGAAAATAGCCACATGTGACTACTGAGCAGTAGAAATATAGCAAGTCCAAATTAGGATGTGCTATATGTGTAAAATGTACATCTGATTTTGAAAATGTAGAATTAATATTTTTATACTGACTACATAGTGAAGTAAGATTTTAGATATATTGGCCTAGATAAAATGTATTATTAGAACTACTTTTACCTCTTTTTACTTTTTTTTAAATTGGCTACTAGAAAATTTAAAGTAACTTTTGTGGCTCGCATTATATTTCTCTTGGAAATGCTGCTCTAGAATTCAGGTTCTAGAACTAACCTAACTTATCAATGTTTGACTTTTCTCTTCTTCTGTTTGTAGACCGGAGAAGATGGCTAAACTCCCAGTGATTTTAGGCAATCTAGACATTACAATTGATAATGTTTCCCCAGACTTCCCTAGTAAGTGTAAGTTCTATGTGATAAACAGACAGAATTTTGTTTGGTTGGTTTTTACTTCAATTTGGTTGTTTTTAATATCTTTTCAGATTATGTTAATTCATCTTACATTCCCATGAAGCAATTTGAAACCTGTACTAAAACTCCAGTCACATTTGAAGTAGAGGAATTTGTGCCCTGTATCCCCAAACACACTCAGCCTTATACCATCTACAACAATCACCTTTATGTTTATCCTAAGTACTTGAAATATGATAGTCAAAAGTCTTTTGCCAAGGTGAGTGCAAAGATTGAGATTTCACTTTTGATCTCAAACTCTTAGGATTTGGCTTGCCTTGTTCTTTTATTAGTATTTATGGATTCTGATTTTTTGTTTTGATTTTCTTTTTTTGTCCTTAAATGTTGCTTCAGGCCAGAAATATTGCCATTTGTATTGAATTCAGAGATTCAGATGAAGAAGACTCTCAGCCTCTAAAGGTTTGTTTTTTAATGTATGTTCGCATCCATACTCTGATTTTTTCCATTTTAAAAATGCAGTTGCATGATATTGCACAACTAAAGGAATTTAGCCCATTTTAATTGACACAAACCCCCAAAATATATGACATTATAGTATATAACCACATATGCTGAACCTTACAGAGTATGAAATGATTATGTTCTAGCTTCTCATTTCCTTTTTCTGTTTTGTGATACTTTTTAGGGATGAATGTTTCTTTTTTTATTATTTAAAAAGTTTTTTAATTTTCTGTTTTTAAATAATTTCAAACTCACAGGATAGTTGTAAAAAATAATATAAAACACATACAGTGAACTCCATATCTACCAATTCTAATATTTTGCCACATTTTCTGTATCATTCCATCTATCCATCCACCCAGCCACTTATCTGTCTATCTGCATATCTGTTGATCTGTTTTCTGAACATTTTCTGAACAATAGGATGTTCACTTATATAACCACCTTAAGTACCATTATTAAGTTCAAGAAATTTAACATTGCTACAAAAATTATATTCCAATTTTTTCATATGGTTCAATATTGTCCTCTTGAGCCTTTTCTCCTCCATTTTTAGATCCGTTAAGGATGCTGAATTGTATTTAAATGAGGGGTAAAGGTTTCTTATTCGTATTTAATTCAGTAGACACTTCTTTTGCACCTACTGTGAGCTAGGCATTGACAGATGTTAGGAATTGTGATATTAGTAATATTGATAATATAGATTCACAATAGATGCCATTTATTAAATGCTTATTATATTATGGTAATAATAATATTAATAGAGTATAGGTGACATTTATTGAAGGTTTATTATGTTCCAGGCTCTTTGTGCCTTAAACTCTCTTAATTCTCTTAACAGTTTTTTTTTTTTTTTTAACAGTCTTTTGAGTTAGGTACTATTATCTACATTTTAATTTTTTTATTAGGAAACATGCATAGAATTTAAACAAATAGTTTGGGTCATATAGTTAACATAGTGGAACAGAAATTCAAACCCAGGCATTCTGACTCAGAGCCCATGTTCTTTACTGTAACTATATTAAAATGACTTTCAAAGAAGGGAAGGAGACAAAGATGCAAAGAAGAATAAGATACAGTTTCTGCCTTCAAGGAATTCACAGTTGAGTAGAAAAAACAATCATGGAGAAAATGCAATGTAATGATCAATCTCCTGTATACAGAAGGTACTGAAATGTTTATTTGGACAAAACTGAATAATTATCATAGAAGGGGTATACAAAACAATACTGAGAGAACAGAGAGGAAGGTAGTGATTTCTTTTTCCTGACCTCATGATCAAGTGGATGCTGAAGGATGAGTGACAGTTTGCTTGATGCACCTAGGTCATCAGACAGGAATTGCATAAGCAGTGCAGGTGTGACCTTGGACAGGGAGCACAGAGAAGTTCAGAGCTAGACCTGGAGGCAAGGGCAGGGTAATGGGTAGGAGGACTTGGAGATGAGCTTGACTTGAATCCAGTTGTAACAGGGCTTGCAGGCCTAGAGTCTGTGCAGGCGGAAGAAAACCATCAGAGGTGGTTATGTTAAGTTTATTCTGTGGGAGTGCCGCTTCCTTTGCAATGCATCTGAGTTTAATTTCTTACTCCATTAATTGAATACTGGTGTTCCCTTTCGCTAACTCTTTCTTTAGTGCATTTATGGCAGACCTGGTGGGCCAGTGTTCACAAGAAGCGCCCTTGCTGCTGTTTTACACCATCACCAAAACCCAGAATTTTATGATGAGGTAAGTGATGTTTTCCAGGAAAACCTCAATTTAACCAGTTTTAAAGATTTCTCCTAGTTATTTGCTTGGTAAAGCAAAGTTCAAAAGAAGCTGCATTATACCATACTGAAATTACAGCAATTGAACTGAATGTTTAAGTATTTATTTCAAATATTTTTTTCTAATTATGCAAGTAATATATTTATTGTGAAAAGAAACTTGGAAAATACAAATAATATGGAAAAGGAAAAGTCATAATCCCACCATCACTACCATAATTAACATTCTAGCATATTTCCTTTCAAATTAATACTTTAGTATAGTTATATTTATCGGCCTGAGAATCTTCCTTTCTTCCCATTGGGTTTAGCTCATGTAGAATTATAATACAGTTCATTAAAAATGCTATATGGGAGAGAACCCAAGATGGTTGCTAGGTAAGACAGGGCAAAAAAACACCTCCATGAAAAATACTAGATAAAAGCCAGAAAGTGACCCAGAACACCAGTTCCAGTGATGCACCAGCTGAACAAGGTCTGCTAAATTCACAGGGACTGTGCATTTGGTGAAACTGGGAGTCTGCATTCTGAAACGAGTGAGTGAGCCGGCTAAAAGTCCGGTGGCCGCACTGCTGTGTGGGGAAACCATGGGTAGGCATTTGGAGATGGACTAGTTCTTTTTTAAAAAAAAAAACCTGGGACTGACTGCAGATACAACAGTGAGAACCACATAATGAAGCACAGCAGGAGCGTGCTGTCCCAACGCCTCGTTGTCTGGCATGGAGGATAGCCCTTCCCATACCTGCTGCTGATTGTCTTAGGGCAAGGGGGGCAGAGGGGAGCCAAAAGGAGAAACTGTGCCCCTTGCAACCATCTCCCCGGCGGGCTGGGGACGCTCCTGCCTGGGGCCCAGAGCTGCGCCAAGGTTCCCAGTATGACGGGGAGTGTTTCCCGCAGCACTGCGCACACGCCACAATATCGGCTGTGGACAGTGGCCTTTAGTGCACCCACAGCTAATTGTCCCAGAGCTGGGAAAGTGGAGCTGTGCAAAGAGGGGGAAATTAACATGCCCTATTCAGCCATCTTTACAGCAGGCTGGGAATGCTCCTGCACGGCCCGGTGGCCCAGGGCTTCCCTGGAGGGCTGGCGTGCACTTGTGACGTGGCGCAGCCTTCCCTTGGCAGGGGTCCTGGAAGAGCATGGCCGAGAAGGGGGACCCTCTCGGAAATCCCAGGGACCCTACACCAGTGCCAGGGAGTTGTGAGTCACGTGGCAGAGATGATCCATGGCAGGACTGAGGTGAAGTCTTGGTCTCTTGCGACAGCTTTAAATCTCTGGGAACACCTAGGAGGTTTGATTATTAAAGCTGCTCTGCCTCCCTAACTGCTCAGACACACGCCCCACATTCAGGGTGGAGAGCACCAACAACATACTCAAACTTAGTGCACCAATTGAACCCCACAAGAATCAGATCCCCACACACCACAAAGACAAAGTTGGGGAAAACTGACTTGAGAGGAATAGGTGACTCGTGTACACCATCTGCTGGTTAGTTAGAGAACATGTATGCCACCAAGCTGTAGATCTGACAAATTAGAGATTGGGATTTCTTAGACCCTGAAAGAACCCTATCAAGTACAGCAAATGCCAAGAGGCCAAAAACAACAGAAAATCTTAAAGCATATGATAAAACCAGACAATATGGAGAACCCAAACCCAAACACCCAAATCAAAAGATCAGAAGAGACACAGTACTTGGCACAAAGAACTAAAGACAAACAACGAGAGCATGGCACAGGATAAGAAGGACATAAAGAAGACCCTAGAAGAGCATGAAGAAGAAATTGCAAGAGTAAATAAAAAAATAGAAGATCTTATGGAAATAAAAGAAACTGTTGGCCAAATTAAAAAGATTCTGGATACTCATAATACAAGATTAGAGGAAGCTGAACAACAACTCAGCGTCCTCAAGGACCACAGAACGGAAAATGAAAGAGCAAAAGAAAGAATGGGGAAAGAAATTGAAAAAATCGAAATGGATCTTAGGGATATGATAGATAAAATAAAATGTCCAAATCTAAGACTCATTGGTGTCCCAGAAAGGGAAGAGAAGGGTAAAGGTCTAGAAAGAGTATTCAAAGAAATTGTTGGGGAAAACTTCCCAAACCTTCTACACAATATAAATACACAAAGCATAAATGCCCAGCGAACTCCAAATAGAATAAATTCAAATAAACCCACTCCAAGACATATTCTGATCAGACTGTCAAATACTGAAGAGAAGGAGCGAGTTCTGAAAGCAGCAAGAGAAAAGCTATTCACCACATACAAAGGAAACAACACAAGACTAAGTAGTGACTACTCAGCGGCCACCATGGAGGCGAGGAGGCAGTGGCATGACATATTTAAAATTCTGAGAGAGAAAAATTTCCAACCAAGAATGCTTTATCCAGCAAAACTCTCCTTCAAATTTGAGGGAGAGCTTAAGTGTTTCACAGACAAACAAATGCTGAGAGATTTTGCCAATAAAAGACCTGCCCTACTTCAGATACTAAAGGAAGCCCTACTGACAGAGAACAAAGAAAGGAGAGAGAGATATATAGAAATTTAACAGACATATATAGAGCATTGCATCCCAGGTCGCTGGGACGCACATTCTTCTCTAGTGATTGCGGAACTTTCTCCAGAATGGACCGTGTGCTGCAACATGAAACAAGCCTCAATAAATTAAAAAAAAAAAATGGAATTTATTCAAAGCACATTCTCTGACCACAATGGAATACAAATAGAGGTCAATAACCATCAGAGACCTAGAAAATTCACAAACACCTGGAGGGTAAAAATGAGGGGGAGATGAGAACATTCCCAGATAATCAAAAGCTGGGGGACTTCATCACCAGTAGATCAGTCCTATAAGAAATGCTAAAGGGAGTTGAGCAGGCTGAAAGGAAGGGACACTAAACAAGTGACTGAAACCACATGAAGAAATAAAGATTGTCAGTAAAGATCACATGGTAAATATAAATACCAATGCTACTGTATTTTAGATTTGTAACTCCATTATTTACTTCCTACAGGATCTAAAATACATAAACTGTAATGATAAATCAGTGGTTTTGGACTCAATGTAAAATATGTAATTTTTGACAAGAACTACATAAAGGTGGGGGAATGGAGGAGTAAAGGAACATAGTTTATGTGTCCTATTGAAGTTAAGTTGGTATCAAAGAAAAACAAGACTGTTATAGACTTAAGAGGTTAAATTTAAGCTCCATGGTAAACAAACAAAGTATCAGAGAATATGACCATAGAGATGAAAAGTGAATATGGGTTATGAGAAGTGGGGGAAGGAGCAATGGGGAGTTAAGAAATGAGTGTAGGGTTTCTGTTTGGGGTGAAGGGAAATTTCTAATAATGGATGATGGGAAGGTGATAGCATTGTAGCATTCTAAATGTGATTAATCCCACTAATGGAATGCTAGGGAGAGATTGGAATGGGAAGATTTAGGCTGTATATGTTTCCACAAGTGGGGGAAAAAAAAACAGTCTAAATAGATAATGACAATTAAATGCCAAGCATGTTCCTGGATGTGATCTGAGGATGGAGGAGAGGAGGCTCAAAGGGACACAGTTGGGACATAAGGAAAAAAAAAAAGGAAATATAGAATGTAAGCTTTGTATCAATGTTGAATTTCTTGAACTTCTTAGCTGTGCTTAACGGGAATGCTTAAAAGAATGTTCTTGTTCATGGGAATTGTATATATGAATTATAGTGTTTGTTCAAGGATGTATGCAGCTTACTCTCATACGTTCAGAAGACAGAGCAATAGATGATGGATGATAAGGGGGGAGGGAAAGAAAGAAATGGTTATGTGACAGGTGGTGTGACAGGATGTTCAAGTTGGTGGATTGGGGTATCGGGAGGGGAGTCGGGATATGCTGCAGTTCTGTGTATGGGGTTTGTATTATTTTTGCAACTGTTCCTGTAAGTTTGAATTTATTTCAAAATAAAATTTAAAAAAAAATGCTGTATGAATCATACTTTTAAATGTTCTTCCCTGGTTCTTGCCTTGGCTGTGCTAAATTAGTGGTGGTTTCTGTTGTGTGCTTTTCAATTCCTTCTAGTTGAAATACCTATCAACCCTCCTCCTGTTTCTCCTTAGAGAATCAAGAATCCATTTCTTCTCTGGTACAAGTTACAGTTTCAGATGTCTTTGAATGCAAATGTTAACATCACTCTAGAGAACAAATGCACAGTTGTGTATTGGGTGACACGTGTTGCTGCTTTCACCAAGAGAATTTTTGTTAATTGTTTTGGAATATTAGAAGGATTGTTATTTTTTCTTTCTTGCAGATTAAAATAGAATTGCCCACCCAGCTACATGAAAAGCACCACTTGTTGTTCACATTTTTCCATGTCAGCTGTGATAATTCAAGTAAAGGAAGCACAAAGAAGAAGGACGTCATTGAAACACAGGGTTTGGAATTTCATTTTCCTTCAATTTTGAATAACTTATACCTTAGTTTCTTAAATTTTATTTTGCTTCTGAATTTGCATCCTTTTGCTAGGGATTTTTACATAAATTTTGTGAAGCTACCATGCCTGGATTGCATATGTAAATTTTTATGAAAGGTGGTTTCAGAATTCTAGTGCCAAGGAGTACAAAGCTCATTGTAGACAGTGTTCTGCCAAAACTGTATTTGAGACCTTTTCAATGTCTTACTCTGATTGATATTAACAGTTCCTAAAAGATTAGGCAATTTATTCACATTGGCTTTCTTTCATGAGCTTTCCTACACTCAGAGTGAAGTTTTTTGTTCTTTGTTTTCAACAGTTGGATATTCCTGGCTTCCTCTCCTGAGAGATGGAAGGGTGGTGACTAACGAGCAGCACATCTCTGTGTCAGCTAATCTTCCATCTGGCTACCTCTGCTACCAAGAACTTGGCATGGGCAGGGTATATGGATTTTAACATTGGTTTATCCCAATTCCTTTGGAAAATATTAAAAACAATTAAAACAACAGTAACAAAAAAGCACACAGTGTTTTTGCCATTCCCAACATTTTGGTTTTAGTTATTCACTTCCAAGTCAGCTTAGACCATTGGAAAGCAGTTAACAGTTATCACAATCTCAAAATTAGAGTGTGCACCTTTTATGAGCCCTGGACTAGCAGTGCCTCTGCAGAGGAGTAGAGACTTGGAGATACTGGATGAGGTAGAAGTCTGTGTCTGCAAATTAGCCACGCTCACATAAAGAGGAGTCGTAAAAACTGTTAGGGATTTTTTTCTAGCTTAATATATGTCTAATAAGCAAATCTCTAACCCATATGGTAGCCAGTTTTAATACCTTTCTGATTTGTGAAAGCCTGATTTTTCTCAGTTTTTTCCGATGGTTTTGTTGGTTCTGTATTCTGTTAGCTGTCTCACATTTTATAGACTTAACTTTAATAGTTTTTCTGCATTTAAATAATGCCAAATTTGGGCCCATGTTATGGAAAAATAGTTAAAATATTCCAAAATAAGGGCAAATCGTATAACTTCCAGTTATAAATCCCTCATCTGAACATGAGAAAAATGGAGGTTTCCGAAGTTAAAATAAGTGCAAACAGATGATTGAGCCTTTGCCTGTGCCAGGCTTACATACTGTCCTGCTTGCTTTACCTGGTACCATCTCTTTCAGAATCCTGAACTCAAATTTGGTTAAGCTACTGCTGAAATAGGATTTTTTTCCTCTCACATGTACAGTAACTCGTATAGCTACAACTAAACAGGAAAGATAACTAGAAAATATAGTATGAAGATCATTGACCTTGGGAGGGAAGAAAGTGGGCAGAAATCAGTAACGCTTGCATTCCTGCTGTGGACCAGGCACCACTCTCAAGTCTCTGAAGCTCTTTGGGCATCCAGTACCTCAACAGTACACCCATTGTTAGACTACATCACATCTGAAGCCCGATAATTCTTCTGTTGTGATGTGTTTTTTTTTCCCTCCATATTTTTTTCAGCATTATGGTCCAGAAATTAAATGGGTAGATGGAGGCAAGCCCCTGTTGAAAGTTTCAACTCATCTTGTTTCTACAGTATATACTCAGGTATGTGCTGTTCTGTTAAAATAAATAGTGATAGCTCCACGACTGAGTTTGCACATTTATTTTGTAAAACAAAAGCCTAATTAATATGCTCTCTGGATATATTTTTACTCTATAGTTTTTTGTTTTTATTTTTAAAGAAAACAAGTACATAGATGCTCATATGTGCTGATATAAATAAATAGTACAAGTCACATTTCTCAGTAGTTTTCCTCTTTTGCTGGAGGATCTTTGAGGTATTTTGGGGGTTGTCATTTCTATGTGATCCATTGCATAGCCAGACAAAAGTATGCATGCTACAAAAAGCAGATACTTCTGTTTCCACAGCAGTTATGTTAATGTTAACAGGCTTTCTTTTCTCTTTTTGGTTTTTATTTTTTGTGTGTTTCAGGACCAGCATTTACATAATTTTTTCCAGTACTGTCAGAAAACTGAATCTGGAGCTCAGGCCTTGGGAAGTGAACTTGTAAAATATCTTAAGGTATCAGATGACTCTCTTACTGACACCTTTTTAATGAGATTAGAGTGGATTGGGTTTTCTGTTTGGTCACATTATTCTTACTCCTTGGCAGCCTCTGAAAGGATGCTCTTACCTAGATGTGTGGGCAACCATAGCTGCTATGTGGTTCTCAGTAGTGGCAAAAGGTGGACTTAGAAATAATTCTACTGCTGCTTTCCTCCTCGCTTCATGTATATTTTTCTCAGACTGGACTTCTAGACCACATTCTTTCCCCTGCATATAAAACCACATTGCACAGGCTCTCCTTGTTGAGTGCTCACTGGATATAGAGCACAATTATGGGCACATAAGAAGTGGTGGCTTCAGTCCCCACCCTTAACAAAATTCTAACTCATTGTAAGAGATAATACAGATTTGGTGAATCTGTGCTGGGTGGGTAAATGAAACTAAGAAATAATACATATAACTAATCCCAGCTCTGCGTAGGGATTAGGGAGGTTCCTGGAGTCACTGAGCAGTGAGAGTAAGATAGAATTTGTCTAGAGGCATTTCATCCAGAATGTGATTCTGAGGGACATTTGAAAAAGGAGAGTACTAAAAGGGCATTCTAATCATGGGGATAAATTATATGAAATGTGAGAAATGGGTAGAGGTTTATTTAGTTTGAGCAAAGAAAATGGAACAAGGTTTTAGGGAATTACTACTTTGCTAAGTCACCTTCAACATGTGACTTTAAAAAGAGCCTTTATATTAGTCTTCTGTTGCTGTTATAACAAATCACTACAAACTTGGTGGCTTAAAACAACATGAGTTTATCATTATACAGTTCTGTAGGTTAGAAGTCCTACTCGGGTCTCACTGGGCTGAAATGAAGGTGTTGGCAGGGCAGTGTTCCCTTCTGGAAGTTCTAGGGGAGAATCTGTTTTTCTGGTTTTTGGTATTTTTGTTTTTCTTTTCCAGCTTCTGGAAACTGTCTGCATTCCTTAGCTTGTGGCCCTTCCCTCCATCTTGAAAGTCAGCAACACAGCATTTCTCTGACCATTCTTCCTTAGTCACATCTCCCTCTGATTTTCCTCTTCTGCCGCCTCCTTCCAATTTTAAGGGCCGTGTAAATTCACTGGGCTAACCTGGATAATCCAGGATAATCTCCCTATCTTAAGGTCACTTAATTTCCCTTTGCCATGTAACATATTCATGCACAGGTTCTCGGGGATTGGGATGTGGGCATCTTTAGGGGCCATTACTCTGCCCACTACAACTTCTGTTTGTTTTAGAAGATGGAGTTTTTCCATCTTTATTTGAAACTGAGTGGAGATTACTTTGAGTTGGTTTACTTTTAGAAAGAGAACATGACCTTTGCCATTCCATGCCTGTAGAGTCTGCATGCGATGGAAGGCCATGTGATGATCGCCTTCTTGCCCACCATCTTAAACCAGCTCTTCCGTGTCCTCACCAGAGCCACCCAGGAGGAGGTCGCAGTCAACGTGACACGGTGAGATAAGTTGATGGATGAGTACGCGTCTTCTCTTTCAGCGTGTCCACATCTGGATGCTAGTACACGTTGAACATTATAATTTAAGAAATTTCTTTTGAGCCCATTTATAGGGACCACATCTAATTCCTTGTTTCTTGCAGTGCCAATAGCATCATCATTGTTCTACTACTACTGTGATAACAATGAAATGTTTCCATTTCCACAGTATTGTTCATTCCTTTATTTGTTCTTGTGGTGTGTAGGGTCATTATTCATGTGGTTGCCCAGTGCCATGAGGAAGGATTGGAGAGCCACTTGAGGTCATACGTTAAGGTATGTAAAATAAACCGTCCTGATCATTTACATCTGTGGCTCTCCAGTTTGCCTTCTAAGGACACCTTTTTTTTAAAGTTTTGTTTTGGGGGGATGTACTTGTTACTTTATACCAGTGCTTTCTCTTCTCTGCTTAATGACCAGTGCTTATACTGAACCAGAAGTCAGAAGAGGGGCACCCATTCATTTATTTACTTAATTTCATTCTTTCAACTACGTTTCTTGTAATGTGTTTTACAAATAATGCAATCCAAATGACATAAAAGTTTAAAGAATTTGAATTGTTCTTGGCTAGATGTCAAGTGTAGCTAGCTGTCTTCATTTTTCTCTTTACCTTCTAAAATTCCTGATAAAATGGCTTCTCCCAAGATAGGAAAGTTAGTTTTGTTCACAATCCAATTAGATGACTTTGGAACAGCAAGAGATGTCGTTAGGGTAAATGTCATCAAGTTCTTTTTTTTTTTGCCTTTTGTCATTGAGGTAAGAAATAACTTCACCATTTTAACCATTTTCAAGTGTACAATTCAGTGGCATTAAGTACATTCATAATGATGTGCAACCTTCACCACTCTTTCCAGTACTTTTTCATCATACCAAACAGAAACTCCTCACTCATTAAGCAATTACTCCCCATCCCAAATTCTTTTCTATACGTAACATTCGATAAATGTGATGGCATTTACTATTCTAAAAAGTACATACATTCTAGTAAGTTTTAGACACCTTTGTGAATTATAGGTATGTATTAGTTTAAAAAATAAGGTTTGGTTTCTTCAGGATATTGGTTACCGAGTGTCATATGCCACAGTCCTTGCAGTCCTTGGTAGAGAAGGAGTTATTGGGCTGAAATGCCACTGATTTGACTGAGTCGGTTGATTCACATACTTTGACATGCTCTTGGAAAACATCATGAACCTCCCCTTTTCTGTTAAATGACAATCACTCGTGCCACTTTCTGTTTCCACACCTTCCTCTCCCACCGATGAAGTTGTACATCCATCGCTCATTTCCATTCTTTAGCACCTCTTGAGCTTTCAGCCCAGTTTACGAATGAGTGCATTAAAGTATCTTTCCCTTTTCTTCAAAGTATGCTTATAAAGCTGAGCCATATGTTGCTTCTGAATATAAGACAGTGCATGAAGAACTGACCAAATCCATGACCGTGATTCTCAAGCCTTCTGCAGATTTCCTTACCAGCAACAAACTACTTAAGGTATGTTGGGGGAGTCATTGTGTCTCTGCAGCATTGAAACTGACTGAAGAAAATTCACATACCACAGACTATCCATTTCTGTGAGCTCTGAAAGACTGTCGCCACCAAAGGGTAGCAGAGTTAGTTCTCCAATACCAAGTTTGCTGCTGTGTCTTGAGAGGGGAGCTGCAAAGTATCACTATATTCAAAGTTCCATTGGTTCTTGAATATTAAGTCCTTAACATTCAAATTAAAATTTACTGAAAGACTGATTTAGAGATTATAAGGGCAGATATTACCAAGTGACAGACTCAACTATGGGAAAACATTGCACATGTAATTTTGAATATTAGAGACTTGTTGGATTGTGCCATGCTGGAGTGTGTACACCTGATTTCCGAGTGGAATGGAGTTTTTTATTGTTGAACATGTGAAAGCAGAAGCAGCACCTCTTCGGTCTGATGATAATTTGCTAAGACATGCAGTGGTGTTTTAGGGCCATATCTGTTTCATGTCAGTAACATTGTGAGCCTCACTTCCTACCTTATTATTTGTTGCTTTTCTTACTGGGGTCATTTTTTTTTTCCTTTCAGTATTCATGGTTTTTCTTTGATGTTTTGATAAAATCCATGGCTCAGCATTTGATCGAGAACTCCAAAGTTAAGGTATGTTACATCGTAGCAAGTCTCTTTCACTGTGTTTGGTAGCTAATTTTTATTCCTGCTTTCTATGTGCCAATTACAGTACCAGTATAAGTGCTTTACAAGTCATACATCATTTTAGCTTCATCACACCCCTGTGATGGAAGTACTATTATTACCCTCATTTTATAGATGAGGAAACTGAGGCCAGAGTGCTTGAGTTTTTTGCCCAAGGTCACGCTGCTAGTGAGTAGGGGAGCCAGATTTTGAAACCAGTCTGGCTCCAAAGCCTGCTTCTGAAGCCATATGTTATTAAATCCAAAGAAAAACAATGTCTTTTCCTTTAACTAGCTTACTAAATTTCAAGTTTGCTGAAATGAGAATAGTTCTTTAAGGATTAATTTAAAATGCCATTACCCAATGTTTATTAAGTATCTTGACCATCACAGACATTTCTCAGAAACTAGGATGGGATTGCCTGACCCAATCTCATGTCCTCTAAATAACCAATTAATAGATTTTTCTGCAATATCACAATCTCTTTGCTGTAAATGCTCAGTCTGAAATTTCCTCTTTCCCCTATTGCCTCCTTGACATGGGGTCTGGGTTTGTGACTTTGTCTTTGTGGGTATCTCCCATGCTGTCCCTGGGTTCCTGCTGGCCTCTGCCATGAGACACCTGGTCTCATGTCTGCACTAATACCCATCAAGGTGTGATCGGCCTTTGTCTGTCTGAGGCTGAAGCATTAGTTTTTATAAAATTCAAATGCAGTAAACACAGGTGACAATGTAACTGTCCCATTTTGATGATTCCTGAGTTCTTTCTGAGACATGCAGAGGCTTGGAGTTATCATGATGAATATGAATATTTGCCTTATTCGAATTAATATAGAAGTGGGCCATGAGTTCTGATGCGGTGTGGGAGGAACTCATGCAGGGGCATTGGTCCTGGTGCTGGAGCTCCCTCTCATAATGATTGCTTGTGCTGTTGGAATCTGGCAGGTAGGAGAGAGAAGCAATAGGGAGGGACGTTTGAGATCCAGGACTCCCAAGCAAGGTGTCTGAACTCTCTGTGAAAGCCTTGTGAAAGGCTGCTAGGTTTTTCGCCAGGAGGAAAGTTGCTGGTTCAGAAGCTCAAGCTGTACTTTCTTATAGTAGTGCAGGTGCTGGTGCCTGACCATGTGGGTTCCTTTTTTGTTTTTTTAAATCCTGTTAAAGATTTTATTGCCCAGGGGATTGCCAGATGGAAGTGGGCCCTGCCTTTCACAGAGTAATGCACCAGCCAATTGATGCCAGGACAGCCTGCCAAGGAAAAATCTAGCAGATTAGATGCAGTATGCATCTAAACACATACACACATACACACACACACACACACACAGAAGTTATTTGGATTTATTACTTTTCTTTTACAAATATTGTCATATATGGGATAGACTTAAGCTCCACCCCCACCCCACCCCTGGATTTTTCATTGTTTTTGGTCTCCTACCTAAATAAATGTGATCACTTTAGAGAGAGTAATGATTTTATCATATTTATCACTATCACTGATTCATCAGAAAGTATTCATTGAGCCCCTGCTATGTGCTATTTACAAAGTTAAATATGGCATGGTTTGTGCTCTCAAAGAATTTAGGCTGGAAAATATGCAAAGAAATCAACAGTCACCTTATCTCACGTGCTCAGATAGAGGTGGGCACAGAGTGCTCCAGAAGAATAGGGGTGGGGGAACTGTCAAAAAAGGCTGCCTGGGGGAAGTGTGAATTGAGATGGGCTTTGAAGAATAGATTAGGGGTTGGCTAGATGTGGAGGAGAATGAACACTTTGGGCAAAGAAGAGGCCTGTGGTGGCAAAGAGCTGGGACACAGCATCACACATTCAAGGAACTACACCAGCCCATTCCCTCCTGTGACTGCAGAGAAGACCACATGAGAGATGGTCTAGAGAGGTCATGCAAACTTCCAAAAACACTCGCAAGACCTATATTCAAAATCAAGTATCTTTGGCATCTTTATGAGTCCTGTGTTAGAAGATTAATAAAGGCATTGATTTGCATGTGTTCTGTTCTCAAGACACTAAATTAAACCACAGAACTTTAGGGATGGTAAGGACCTGATAGGTACCTCCTAGTCCATCTCCACCCTTATTTCACAGATGCGGGGAGAGAAGTCTAGGCAGAAATTTAGCCTGGTGAAGTGACCTGCCCAGGGTCGCACAACTTAGCAGAGCCAAGAATGAGAGCCAGAGTCAGAATCGGCCTCTTTCCCGGTGTTCTGCCATTTCCAGCCTTATAACTTCATCCTGCCATTTCCAACCTTAAAGCTTCATTCTCCAATAATTCTGGCAAGTAGTTTATTTGTCTTTGGAACATTACACAAGCCACTAAAATGCTATCGTGCACAACCTTTTCCATAAGTTAATTATATCTTAGTCCTAAAACAGTATTCCAAGAGTTTTTAGAAGTAGTTCATTTTTGAATTGTTATTCAGCTAAGCTTAAAATGCAGTATTGGTATCCAAAAGGAGAAAACTTAACCATAGCATAATTTACTATAAAAAGAAATTCAGAAAACCTGCTGGTTTGGTTTGCTAAAGCTGCCTTAATGCAATATACCAGAAATGGGTTGGCTTTTTCAATGGGGATGTATTAGGTTACAAATTTACAGTTCTAGGGCCATGAAAATGTTCAAATTAAGACATCAAAAGGAATATACCCTCTCTGAGGAAAGGCTGCTCATATCCGGGGTTCCTCTGTCACATGGGAAGTTACCTGGCAACCTCTGCTGATCCTTCTCTCTAAGCTCTCTCCAAAATGTCTCTGAGTATTTCCTTCTGAGTGTCTGTGGGTCCTCTCTTAGCTCCTCTGAGGCAAACTCTGTATTTCATCTCTTAGCTTTCTCTGAGCTGAGTTTCATCATTTATCCTCTCATAAAGGTCTCCAGCAAGGGGATTAAGACCCACCTTCAATGGGCTAGGTCACATCTCCATGGAAACAACCTGATCAAAAGGTCCGATTCAACAATAGGTCTGTACCCACAAGAATGGGTTAAAAGAACATAGGCTTTTCTGGGGTACATAACAACTCCAAACCAGCACACTTGCTTACCTCTTTGGAGAATTTAACATTATCACTTTTGTGGTGCTCTCCTCTCCAGGGTGAATAATGAATTCTAAGATGGTTTCTGCTCCGTGTCACCTCAGGAACCATACTGCTCTGTCCTCTGAATCACACATTATTAATCTATCGACGACTAGAATGTTTTTTGATGCCTTCATTCAGTTTGTCTCATTTCTTAGGAGTAATGAGTTTTATGTGTTTGTTAGGTGTTATGTTTGTCTTATATTTATGTCTTGAACACTTCTTGCTTTAGTCCCCCGTTTTAGTGTTCTGAATTTAGGGAACAAGTTCACATTCACCATTCCTGTACTATTCGTGATTTCCAGAACTTTGATCAAATCCCCTCAGTTTTTATAGTTTTAGACTGAAGATTCTTAATTTCTTCTGATGTCTTTATAACCCTGATTTTGATTTTCTTTTCCTCATTGGTGAGTCTTTCTTAAAGTGCCATAAGCAGGTACACATCAGTTTTGCAGGAGCAACTGGGCTGTGGTTTCATATAAGAGCCAGATAATCCTTTCAATTTTGATTAATGTGGCCTTTCTGAGGATATCTAGCACCGATCGGCATGTTGAGCTGATGTTTTCGATATACACACCCAGTGTTAGTGGAGTGACTCCAGCTGATGCATATTTATACAGAAGGATACATTTTCACAGGGTTTGGCTTCCTTTTAATGCTGCACTCTTGCTGAAAGGTGGAGGTGCCCACCTGTGTCCACCTTCCAGGCCCCTGTCAATGCACCTGGTTAATTTGCTGAGGAAAGGCATAAAAGATGCCTTTGGACCGACATCTAACATAAGTCATTTCCTTACTACAACAGATGGATCTGCAGTTTGGATTGATTATATTTGACTGTGCCAGTCTCTAGTGCTTCACTTGTGCTTGGAATTTACAGTGAATGTTTTTTGAGGAAAATGTGAGACCTCATTAAGGCATACTAAGCAGCCCTCCCCATCCCCTCTGGTCAACATTCTTTAGGTGTTTCTTTTCTGTCATTTGTATTTAGCAACTATAATTTAGCAGGCTAAGTTTGAATATCCTTTCCTCCCACACTGAATCAAGTAAATTGCTAGTATTCTACAGGTGTACTTCAAGAAAGGAAGTTGGAAAGACTGGTGTGGGATAAAATGAATATATACCCTGAGTAAGCTTTACTTGTTTAGCATTTAACCATTTTCTGGCTTAATTGAGCAAAGAAAGAGTTTTTATTTTTTAAAGTTGTAGAAGGGTGATATGTACATATTCTCAGTGGACTGGTTGAACTTTCCCTAACCCAAACTTGTAAACATTGCACATCTGTGACAGGGAATGTTAATAGCCATAATTCTACCCACGAATGAGTGATTTGAACAGCTGTTCACTATTGGGCAACAGAACAATGAGAAGAAATGCAAATAAAGTAGAGTGTGACATATTCATTGGATAAAGTCATTGGATAAAGAAGATACTCAGTTTGGAACAATTAGAGAAGAGCGCTGGGAGGTGTAGGTAATCTCCAATAATGATAGGAGATTCATGTGGGGATAGAGGTGGAGTTTTACCTGGACCAAGAAGGTTGCCACGACGTACAAAGCGGAGAATGAATATTAGGTAGAGGAAAGAGCTCATGCAGAGGTAAGGGCCTCTGTGGCTTGCTCTGTGGTGGAGCCCATGCTGTCTAGAATGAGAGTAGAGGAGGAAGATGGAAAAATAATATTAGCTGAGAAGCAAAGATGAGATTATGGAGCACTCTGAAAGCCAAATAGTAGACTTGATTTTGTAGAGACTGTGGAGAGGTAGAAAAGGTTCTTTAACAGGAGTGACAAGATAAAAGAGGATATAAAAGATAGAGTGGCTTGGAAACTTTCATATCAATGAGTTTACCTACCCAGTGGAGCTTATTATATTAATACATTCTGGGCACCTAGCATAAATAGCCTTTGGAGCAATTAGTAGGTTTGTTGCTTTATATATTTCTTCTTTTTTTAGCTCTCTAACTGAGATGATATGAAATATGTTATGGTGTAGTAATTTAGAAAGGAACTGTTGCAGATGTAGCACTGGGAGGGATGATAAAGATGGAAAGCATTATGAATGAGTAAGACATTATATTAAGAAAGACGTGTGTTCAGTAAATACACTTCTAGGTGTTTACTAAAGAGACATTGAAAGTGTATATCCACACAAAGACCTGTGTACAGATGTTCATAGCAGCTTTATTCATAATAGCCCAAAACTGGAAGCAAGCAAGTGTCCTTCAACTAGCGAATAGGTAAATAAATGATGGTATCTCCATATAATGGAATACTCCTCAGGTATAAAATGAAACAAAGTACTGATTCATGCGGCAAATGATTGAATCTCAAAAGCATTATGTTAAGTGAAAGAAGACAAACACAAAAGACTACATACTGTTTGAGTCTGTTTTTGTGATGTTCTAGAAAAAGAAAACTATAGGAACAGAAAGCAGAGCAGTGGTTGCCAGTAGCCAGAGCTAGGGGAAAGGAATTGACTCACCTTTTAGAGGTGAGAGAAATGTACTATGTCAATCATGCTGGTAGCCATATAACTGTATAAACTTGTCAAGACTTACCAACTGTAGATTTTAAAAGGTGGGTTCTTTTTTATGTAAATTATGCCTCAATAAACCTGACTTCAAAAAAAAAAAAATTGTAGCATCAGTCTTAAGTGGGAATAAAAGGGCCTCCTAGATATGAGAGCATAGAATAATAGAGCTTTTGAGATGGATAATAGAGTAGAGAAGTTGGTTTACCAGGAAAGATGGAAGGGGTTGAGTTATGCTTGGGATGTCTTAAACCTTAGGTGTGTGTTAGGCTATAGGTTCAGCTGTTGTGACTGAGCCCTAAAATAACAGTGACTTAAACAAGAAAAAATGTTTATTTCTTCTCACATGAAAGTCGAAGCTAACATGGGGGTTCTGTTCTACAAAAGTTTTCAGGGGCTCAAGCTCCTTACATCTCATTGCTAATGGTGAGGATGAGAGCAGTTCTTCATCCTCACCATTAAATTGGCTTCACCACCACATCCAAATTGTAGAGGGAAGGAAGGAAGGAGAAGACACACCTTTTCCCTTTAAGGATATGACCCAGAAGTTGCATGGAGCACTTCTCCTATTGGACAGACTTAGTCACGTGACCACACCTAGCTGTGAGGAGTACTGGGAAATGTAGTCTGTATTTGGATATTCATGTGCCCAGTTAAAAAGTTGAGGTTCTGTTGCCATAAGAGAGAAGGGAGAGAACAAATATTGGAAGATAACTAACAGTTGTTGCCTTACGGGGCAATGATACATCCAAACAGAAATTTCCAGTTGGCAGGTAGAGATTCAGGCTTGGACAAGGAAGAAAACAGACAGAAATAAAGAAATAGATTTGTGAGCCCCATTTGCTGAACTGTAAGCCTACACTTTTCTCTGGGGAGTTCCATGCCAGTCTGGGTTGCCAATGGGATTATCCACACAAGGGATTTATTAAGGGAATGACTATCTGGGAAGATGGGGAGGGAACCTGGGAGAACCAGTAGTCTGCAGTACAGGTCTGACCCCAGATGAAGGAAAGAAGGAAGAAGGGAAACATCTTAGACTGCAGTGCAGCGCCAAGAGAGCCCAGCAAGACCATTGGAAAGTGCTGGAGCCAAACTCAACTGTCAAAGGGGTCCCATTTCTCCCAGGAGCAATCCTGCCTTAGCATCATTGGCTGGGAGCAGCCTGTGCAAAGTGTGGCTGAGGTGCAAATGCAGCAGTGGATTTCAGAGCACAGCAGCTGGGCCATAGGCTAATTATGTTCCCTGCAGTCAGAAATTAGAGACACCATTCCCATAGTACCAGTAGGCTAGAGAGAAAAATAAACACAGAGAATATAGAGAGGATACTGATACTGATTTTTATGAATGAAAATAATGAAGGGGGTAGGAGGAAGAAGAGAAGTTGTAGGCAAAGTGGAGGAGAGAGGAAGTAATATAAGGATTCCAACAAGGAGAAGCATTTCAAAATGCCAAAAATACCATTTGGCAAATGTCTTCTTGGCCCCATTAGTTTGTTGTTGTTTGCTAAGCCAGAAAAATGAATATTAACTAATAGTCTTATTTATTGTATCTCAAAGAACAGTAAAATAGCCCATAGAAAGGAGATCTCTCAACCCCATATGAGTGTGGAAGGACACAAAGAATTGAAAATTTGAAGGAGGTTCTGAAGGCCTTACAGATGAAGCCGTGATTTGGTCAGCAGCAATTGTACCCTGAGAACATGTAGGATGCGGTGGAGCCCCAACAGTGGGTCTCTGCCAAGACTTTGCTTGTCAACAGCAGGGCTCATGGGGGTGTCCATAGCAAGGCTGAGTGTGGGTCATCAGGCAGATCCCACTCAGCCCAGGAGTCGGGTGGCGGGAGTTGAGCAGCCAGCAGGATGGCATGTAGGTGTCTGGCTCACAGCAGGGAGGGGGACGGGGGTCACAGCAGGTCGGCTGGAGGAGGCTGATCTCATGTGGACAGGTGCTGGGCAGGCAGACCCCACACCGGCAGCATTTGTCAGAGGAGCAGATGGTGGTGGCTGGGCCAGTGGGAATGCTGCAGCAGCGCTGCCAAGAAATCCTGCAGCAGGACGTGGTCAGGAGTGGGTTTTGTTTGGCTGAGTCGTCTCTTACTGTCTTGGTGTCCTCTCCCCTGATCAAACTCTTAAATACTCAACCCTCTGGACATCAGTCCATTCCTAGGAGTTTTCCCTTCCATCTCAGTTTATAGTAATCTCCATAAACACATCTAATTACTTAGGTGTACATTACCTAAGATGCACGTCTCACCTCATAAAAAGGCATTTGGTTGCCAAATTAGGACTCCAGTCAATAGCTGTTTGTCATGGCAAGGAGAGCTTCATTTCAACCTTGAAAGATGCTGAGTTGTCATTTCCCTATCACTGAGCAAGCATTATTGATGGGTTGGTATGTTAATTATCCACGATTCTTCACCACATTTTCTTTCTTTTTAACAAAAACTTTTTATTTTAGAATTATGCAAATAAATTCAAAAGTAGAGGGAATGATGTAATGAATCTCTATAACTATCACCCAGCTTTAACAGATACCAACATTCTGGCTTTCTTGCTCTGTATATCCAGCCTCCTACATTTTTTTCCTAGAGTATTTTAAAGGAATTCTCAAACGTTATACCATTTCATCTATAAAAACTTTAATCTGTCACCCTTAACAGTAAGGCCTTTAAAAAAAATTTTAACCACTATACCATTGTCACACCCAACAAAATTAACAATGTTTCTTTATCATTTTAACAGCGAATCTGTATTTCATTTCCCCAGATGTCTCAAAAATGTCATTTTTTAGTTGGTTTGTCTGAATCAAAATCTAAATAAGACCCATATGTTGCATTTGATTGATGTGTCTCTTAAGATTCAGTGAATCTCAAACTGTTCTTTCTCCGTTTTTTGTTTGTTTTTTAATGTCATATATTTGTTGAAGAAAGTTAGTCCTTTGTCCTGTAGAATTTCCCACATTCTACACTTGGCTGATTGTAGCCTTACAGTATTGATGTATTCCTCTGCCCTCTTTGTTTTCTTTAAACTTGTAGTTATATTTAAAGTCAGGTTCAGTTTCCCAATGGCAAGTATATTTCACAGTGGTGCTGTATCACATAAGGAGGCTTCTGAAGTCTTGAGTGTCCAACTTTTAGTGATGATAATATCAATGAGCAGATTTAGTTGGTGGTTCCTGATACATCTGTTATATAGTTCTCCATCAACTTTTCATCTGATGATTTTAGCAGCCATTGACTTGGCCCCATTCTGAAACCACAGACATTTCTTAGGAGACTTCTTTTTCAAGAGTGGCCAGCTTGGGTAGCTGGCTGATGGTTAGAGCCAGACTGGACTCCTGGAAGCTGATTGTTTATTGAGGCCAACATCCCAGGATATAATTACTGGTTACACATATGGAACAAAATCCCTTTGAAATTTCAAAATTTGCTGCTCTGTTTTTGAAATTAGCTAAACTTCAAATTCTTATTGTTTGATCCTTACCTCTCTGGATACTTTAGTCTATATAAGTGCACAAATGTTTTGTGTTACTGGTTTTGGTTATAAAGCTGGTATTTCAAAATTTCACAATAGGTTCTGGTATTTAATACATAAGAATGACACATGCTTGCAAATGAAAAATTATCTAGTTCTAGCTTTTCAAAATGCTATTTGTTTGGCATGGAATACTGGATTGGCTGTTCTGAAAGAGGCCAAAATAATAGTGGCTTAAGACAGAAGGTTCTTTGGAAATTATGAGCTGGTAGAGAGTTTAGAGAGTGAGGCAGGTCATTTCGGGGACTCAAGCGCCTTCTGTCCTATTATTCAGCCTAGGTGTAACTCTCATCTGCATGATTGAGAAGCTGGTTCACCACCCCCAGAACACTCTCCAGGCAATGCAAAGAAGAGCAAGTGGAAGGCAAGCAGCTTCTTTTAAGGGCATGACCTGGAAATGGCCTTTCCTCCTACAGCCTGTCAGCCAGAACAAAGTCAGATGGCCCATATTAGCTGCACGTTAGGCTGGGAAGTGTGGCCTCTAACTGGGCAGCCAGGCTGTAACTAGGCAACCAGCCTCTAAAGCTCTGGGAGAAGGAAAGGAGGGCTATTGAAAAATAGCCCTCTTAACCTTGCTAAGCTTGTTTCCTCATCTGTAAAATAGGGATGAAAATATCCCCCTCTTGTGGCTGTTAGAATTAAATGCGGGAAGGATAAATGTAATGAAGCCACCTCTAGTTTAGTGCCCTTCTTTTTACAGGCTCTCAATAAATTGTTCCAGTTTTAGAAGGTGAGAAAGGGGGTCAGGACAGCGTCACCTAGCCAAAAGAGCCCAGGCTTTGGATTCATGGTGGATCTAGGTTTGGATCTTCTCTCTGCCACTTGTTAGCTGTGTGACTGAAGAGACGCCTGCCCTCTATAAAATTAGAATTAAACTTATAAGGGTTTGTGTAAGAATTTAATTAAAAAGTACATAAAAATACCTAGTACAGTGCCTGGCATATAGAATATGTACAATAAACAGTGGCTAATTGATAAGTAGTCTGAGTTTAATTTCTGAGGAAAGCATTCTTGATATGGAAAAATTATTGTGTAAAGTTAATTTGAAGAGAACTGCTTCTAAGCAGTTTAAACTGGTTATGTCCAATTGTCACCCCATGGATTTTCAGGTGAATAGTTGAAGCTTAAACCCAAGCCAGTATTTTCTAAAGAGAGATCTGGAAGGTACACATATCAGAATCACCCAAAGTGCCTGGTGAAAATGCAGGTCCCTGTTCCTTCTCCCCACGCTCTGCCAAGTTCCCGAATCTGAATCTCTGGGAGTGGAGGCAGAAGCTCTACATTTTCACAAATACCTCCAAGGTGATCTTTACCACACTGAAGTTTGAGGGCTTACACATGGCATTTATTTGAAGTATTTAAATATTTGTATAGTACTTTGAAAGAAGAAAGAATAATTCATCTCATCTAATTTCAGATAAATAAAAGTAGAGCTCTGGACTCTAGGATAAGATTTTTGTTTTAAAAGGAATGCAACTTCAAAATAGTAAAGGTTTGCTTTAAATTCTTTTTAGTTATTGCGAAATCAGAGATTTCCTGCTTCCTATCACCATGCAGTGGAAACTGTTGTTAATATGCTGATGCCACACATCACTCAGAAGTTTAGAGATAACCCAGAGGCATCTAAGAATGCAAATCATAGCCTTGCTGTCTTCATCAAGGTGAGTATCTCCAGCAGGGATAGTGTTAGCCACGTGACTACAATGTTCTTTTTGAGTAGCTATCTTAGAGAGTGACCAGTGCATAAGAGGTGCTTTGTCAGTGTCGACTGCATGTTTTCATGCTAAAGGATAAACTTACTAACAGTAAATGCTGATTTGAAACCAACTTTCCAGAAAACTTGGACCTGAAATATTTACTTTTGTGAGTTCTCACCCTCCACAGAGATGTTTCACCTTTATGGACAGGGGCTTTGTGTTTAAGCAGATCAACAACTACATCAGCTGCTTTGCTCCTGGAGATCCAAAGGTAGTGTGGATATTATATGCTATTCCTTTTTTTCTCTCTGGTTTCCAACTGAAAGTCCATCTCTTTCTCTCGGTTCACATCAGTCCCAGAGGCACCACTCAGACCCCTTTCCTGGCATCCTAGTACTTCACCAGTACACATGTGAGATATTAGGGACACACTATAACCCCAAATGAGAAATAAACATTACCTGTTAATTTTCTTATGAATACCTAAACTGATTTCTCAACACCAAAACTGAAAGTATTTGGTTGTAAGTTATAGTTTATCTAACAAGGTAGCAGAAGTAACCATGTATCCTTTCTGTGGTAGACTATCTCTCTGCATCTCTTCCCTTAGTTGTTTGTTTTGTTTTATTTTTAATCTCTGCCTTAGTAATTTTTTATTATATTGATTCTGTGTCTATAAGGATGAGATTCTTGAAATCCTTTATTGAAGTAGGAGGAACGTAAATAATAAATGCCCTAAAAGTCAGTAGAGGACATTGTTTAATGAAGTGTGTTCTCATTTTTCAATCAAATCCCTCTAGCCATTCTAAAATCTGTAAAATGTAGAGTATGCAGTTCCAAGAGAGTCTAGAAGCTAAAGACTGGGATATATATGTCTTACAGGTTTTTTAGGATGCTGAATAAACTATCCAATGAAATATTTAATTTATGACTAAACATTTTGTCCTGCAGACCCTTTTTGAATACAAGTTTGAATTCCTCCGTGTGGTGTGCAATCATGAACATTATATTCCTCTGAATTTACCAATGCCATTTGGAAAAGGCAGGATTCAAAGATATCAAGGTGATTATCCCTATATATATTCATGTTAATCTTTTCACAGAGAGACCCATTTATTTTTAATAAGAAAATTGATCTAAACGTGACATTATAACTTTCTGATTTTTTTTCATTGATGAATTAAATTTTTTTCTTGTTAATTTCCCATTTTAAAAGGTATTGATGAAAACATTATATGGGGCACTTACTTTTCAGCAAACCTATCAGACTACAGATGAAGCCATTGTGACTTTTGCTTTAAAAATTCCTTTGCTTAAACAATAGAAATCCATTTTACTTACAGTAGCTTATTTTTATTTGTTTTACTTTTCCTTTTTTCTTGTGAATTAGCTTTTCTTTCACCAACTGTGGAGTCAAATGACACTCCTGTAGGTAGGTGTGGGGTGTGATGCTTGCTTTCTTGCATTGTCCTCCTTTAAAAAAAATGCAAGTGATTGCTGAAATGCTTACATACGCTATTCATTTCGGCATTTCCTATATCCCTTGATCAATTTTTATACTCATGATAAACCAGCGAATTTATTTTCACTGTACCTAAGACACTGCTGTAATATACCAGAGAGGCCTCTAGTTTTTTGCTCCTGGAGTTGCTAGATCCTCTAGGATGCTTCTTTAAGTAAAAGAAACAAACAAAAAGCCCTACTTTGCCCAAAGCATTTATTGTTCCATTATTTTCATAGCCCTTGTCCATGTTAGTGGCAGTAACCTAAATCACAAGCAACACGGCTTTTTCACATGCTTTTTATGTTTGCATGTTGAGTCTTTATTCTGTATCCTCTTTAAGTTTGAAAAAAGTTGAGCTTAAAAGGTATTTCTTTTAAATAAAATTCACCAAATTAGTTTATCAGGTCTCAAGTACTATTTATTGAGTTTGGGCCTTGCTCAGGATTATTTGTGCTAAAGAAAAGAAAAAGTGGGAGGATGCCACCAAACTATTAATAACACTTAAATCAGCTGCCTCTAAAATTCAGAGATGCACACAGATTTCAGAAGCATGTGTCTCTTCTTCCAGAACAGACCCTCCTTTTGAGGAGCAGCTCGAACTGTGTGTCAGGACTGCCCTAGCCTCTGGAATACGGGCATGGGCAACACGAATGAAAATCCTTGGCCCTTTGTAGCTTACTTTCTAGTAGGGGACGACAGAGAAACAAAAGATACATAAGTAAAATAGGAAGTATATTTAACAGTGATAAGGCGAAAACAAAACTGGGAAAGGGGATATGAAAAGGGATGTGGGAGGGATAACATTTGAAATAGGGTGACCAGGGAAACCCTAACTGAGGTGACTTTGGAAGAATGATTTGGAGAAACTAGGTTGGAGCCATGCACATGTGTGTAGGAAAGCCTTCTGAGCAAGGGTAAGAGCCAGGCATTCACAGACCCCAGTCTAACCCCACCCTACCCCTGTGATCTCCCTTCTGACTGTTTCCCACATTTCCCAGCTTCTCAAACATGGCATGCAAGCAGTTTCGTCCCATCCTGGACTTCTCTCAACCTCAAATAGCTGCTTTCCTGGGGGAATCTGAATCTTCAGCACCCCTATGTGTGGCTCCCCAAGGTCTCCCTCCCCTCTCTCCAGTACTCCAACTGGAATTAATTGCTCTTCCTGACACTGCCCCCCTCTGCATCCCACCCTGCACTCCTAAGCCTCATCTCACAGTTACTAGCTCACTTGTACTTGGGGACTGTAACTCTTTTCCTTGCACCTGTCAAAGTGCTGAGACCAGGGCTTTAGATCCAGTGGCTGCCCTGTGAATGTGTGCCAAAGCCCGTTCATCCCCTTTGGCCCTTCAGGGCCCTATTATTTTTCCTATAAACTGAATGAACTGAAAATCCTTCATGTGCCCAGCAGACCCTGCTGCCACAACTTATTCAAGCTCTTAGGAAACTCTTGGGATATTTGGTAGAAGAGGGGTACCCTAGGTAGGTGTGTGTGGGTCACACAGATAATTTGCACTGATAGGAGTAAACATTTTTTGAACTTTTCCCTCTTCTCCCTTCTTGTGCTTCTCTTTGTCTCTTATACACACACATACACATGCACACATACACACACACAAACAAATGTATGTGAGTACATGCACAACTATTTCTTTTTCTGGAAAAGCTTTCAGTTTTGTCATTTACCTTGTCATTTAGCTTGCTGATGATTTATTAGTTTGGTTTGGTGCTTTGTTCGTTCTCCTTTATATTAGTTTTTTTCATTTACTTTTAGAGGGGCAGAAGTATTGAGTATATTTTAGAATGTAGTGCATTAAATAATTTATTAATTTGTTCAGTGATAGCAGAATAAATAGGTTGTATGCTAACTTGGTCGTTTTTAAACACATTGGGTGTTAAGTGGAGTATATAGTTATTAATGACAAGAAAATGAGTAAAACTCACATAGAAAAGAACATTTTGATAGAACATATATATTCCCTTTCTTTCATTACATGCTTGTTACTACTTGTCTATAGTTCTGTTAATTAGTACATTAACTTTATTTGTCAGTATTTGTTAATTTGTTATTTGTTAATAACAAATTACAACTGTAATGTAACATGCTGTTCTGTATTTTAAAAACTGGTACTAAAACTATTCATTAACTCAATAATTATGTAGCATGCAGTATGTTCCAAAATCAAAATCCAATTCAATTATTTGTATTTAAATTGTTTTCCTTTGAGTTAGAAACTTTAAGTAGAGCAGTTTTTTAGATAATTGACCCTTTCCTATTTGAAGCCAAATATAATCATCTGTAGATATGCACAGCTTGGTATGAGTGCAGAGATAGATTTTGTTTTTATTTTATTCAAATCGCATTACATCCTGATTAAAGTAGCTTGTATCCTTATTTCAGATCTCCAGCTTGACTACTCATTAACAGATGAGTTCTGCAGGAACCACTTCTTGGTGGGATTGTTGCTGAGAGAGGTGGGGACTGCCCTCCAGGAGTTTAGGGAAGTCCGACTGATTGCAATTGGTGTGCTCAAGAACCTGCTGATAAAGCATTCTTTTGATGACAGATATGCTTCAAGGGTGAGTATTCTCCAATGGAGGGAAATACAGGCAAAGAAATACCCTTTATTTAGGCAATATAAAGAATGTAACCCATCAATGCAGTCAGCACTAAGAATTCCCTACTTAAGCAATAAAATAAAATATCAGTCTTTATAGGTAGGATCCAAATAAAGGAAATGGCCAGTGACAGCTTGGTTTTTCATTCAGTTCTCATACCTGTGGAATAGGCTTGTAATTTGTGTCTTTGTTTCAGAGCCATCAAGCAAGGATAGTCACTCTCTACCTACCTCTGTTTGGTCTGCTTATTGAAAACGTCCAGCGGATCAACGTGAGGGACGTGTCGCCCTTCCCTGTGAACCCCAGCAGTGTATGTCAGCTTCCATCTACGCACCTTCTTTTCTATTCTTTTCTCCTTTTTTTTGAGGGGGGGAGGTGGTAGTGGTAGGGAGGACAGTAAAACTGTAATAATCTGCAGTGCTCCTGGTAAATTGCATTTCCTAATCAATTGGTAAAACTTTCTGAACTCTTTTTGAAATCATTATAAAAACCATGCCCTCTTGATGGCCCAGTACTTTATAAACCTCAGGATCTTCATTTTCACATCAAAAATAGAACATAGCCCTGACCTGTCTGTTCTGAGAGCTCAGTTCTAGCCCCAGTTCTGATAGGAATATGCCAAGTGGTCTAGGACAAACCACCTCTCAGTTTTTCTCTGTCTATAACATTAGAAAGTTAGGGTGGACATCAGGGATGCCAAGGTGAGTGACGCGTGTTCTCACCCTCCAAGAACTGACCACCTTAGTCTATGTGACCTTTGCACAGTTGTTTAAAGATGCACTGGAAATTAAGTTGACTGAAGGATGACCCTGGGAATTATTGACTGGAGATTATGTTTTTCACCTAATCCTTGGTACTTGTTAATTTGTCTTCTGATTTGAAAAGGATTTTTGGTATCATCTTAAATTCAGTTTGTTAAAGCATTATCACTGTCAATATCTTGTCACTTTTGAATTCCATGAGGCTTTTTAATTATTAAACTATAATGAACTATAATAGTTAATTATTAAGATTTGTAAAATTTTACAAACTCAAACCCATATTCTTTATCTTTCAAAAGTTCCTTTTCTGGGCCTCAGAAGGCTTATTTACCATTAATTTGGGCAAATGTTACCAGCCAACAATTTCCTCTCCCCTTTTATTCTGGACCCATGAACCGGATCATTTGTTAACCTTGCTGCTTTGTCATGATGGCGTACATTTGGGATGATTCCATGCATGTTGCTGTCCCTTCCGCCACCCAAGAGTTATGCATTGTCCTCTTTTTTTTTTAATTTTAGCTTGAAATAAATTCAAAGTTATAAGAACAGTTGCAAAAACAATACAAACCCCATACACAGAACTTCAGCATACCCTGGCCCCCCTCCCCCGATACCCTGATCTACCAACTTTAACATGCTGTCATACCATTTCTCTTTCCCTCCCTATCTATCATCCATCATCTATTGCTCTGTCTTCTGAACATATGAGAGCAAGGTGCAGACATCCTTGAGCAAACACTATAATTCGCATATGCAATTCCCATGAACAAGAACATTCTTTTATGCAATCTCATTAAGCACAGCTAAGAAGTTCAAGAAATTCAACATTGATACAAAGCTTACGTTCTATATTTCCTTTTTTTTTTCTTATGTCCCAGCTGTGTCCCTTTGAGCCTCCTGTCCTCCATCCTCAGATCCCATCAGGATCATCCTTGGCATTCAATTGTGATCTATTTAGACTGTCTTTTTTTTTTTTTTTTCCAATTGTGGAAACATATATACAGCCTAAATCTTCCCATTCCACCCCCTCCCTAGCATTCCGTTAGTGGGATTAATCACATTTAGAATGTTGTAATGCTATCACCTTCCCACCATCCATTACTAGAAATTTCCCTTCACCCCAAACAGCAATTCTGCACTCATTTCTTAACTCACCATTGCCGCTTCCCCCACTTCTCGTAACCCATACTCTACTTTTCATCTCTGTGGTCATATTCTCTGATAATTTCTTTGTGTTTACTGTGGGGCTTAAAATTAACCACTTAAATCCATAACAATCTTGTTTTTTTCTTTGATACCAACTTAACTTCAATAGGACACGTAAACTATGTTCCTATACTCCTCTATTCCCCCACCTTTATATAGTTCTTGTCAAAAATTACATATCTTACATTGAGTCCAAAACCACTGATTTGTCCTTAGAGTTTGTGTATTCTATATCATGTAGGAAGTAAATAGAGTTATAAATCAAAAATTATTGACTTCTATTTGTATTCCATTGTGATCAGAGAATGTGCTTTGAATATATTCAGTTGTTTTTGTTTTTGTTTTTAATTTATTGAGGCTTGTTTTATGTCCCACCATATAGTCTATTCTGGAGAAAGATCCGTGATCACTAGAGAAAAACGTGTGTCCTGGTGATTTGGAATGTAAAGTTCTATATATGTCTGTTAAAATTCTCTATATCTCTCTCTCCTTTCTTTGTTTCTCTGTCGGTAGGGCTCCCTTTAGTATCTGAAGTAGGGCAGGTCTTTTATTGGCAAAATCTCTCAGCATTTGTTTGTGAAAAATTTAAGCTCTCCCTCAAATTTGAAGGAGAGTTTTGCTGGATAAAGTATTCTTGGTTGGAAATTTTTCTCTCTCAGAATTTTAAATATGTCATGCCACTGCCTTCTCGCCTCCATGGTGGCCGCTGAGTAGTCACTACTTAGTCTTATGTTGTTTCCTTTGTATGTGGTGAATAGCTTTTCTCTTGCTGCTTTCAGAACTTGCTCCTTCTCTTCAGTATTTGACAGTCTGATCAGAATATGTCTTGGAGTGGATTTAATTGGATTTATTCTATTTGGAGTTCACTGGGCATTTATGCTTTATGTATTTATATTGTGTAGAAGGTTTGGAAAGTTTTCCCCAACAATTTCTTTGAATACTCTTTCTAGACCTTTACCCTTTTCCTCTTCTGGGACACCAGTGAGTCTTAAATTTGGACGATTTATTTTATCTATCATATCCCTGAGATCCATTTCGATTTTTTCAATTTTTTTCTCCATTCTTTCTTTTGTTCTTTCATTTTCTGTTCTGTAGTCCTTGAGGAGGCTGAGTTGTTGTTCACCTTCCTCTAATCTTGTATTATGAGTATCCAGAATCTTTTTAATTTGGCCTACAGTTTCTTTTATTTCCATAAGATCTTCTATTTTTTATTTATTCTTGCAATTTCTTCTTTATGCTCTTCTAGGGTCTTCTTTATGTCCTTTATATCCTGTGCCATGCTCTCGTTCTTCTATTGTACTGTGTCTCTTCTGATCTTTTGATTTGGGTGTTTGGGATTGGGTTCTCCATATCATCTGGTTTTATCATATGCTTTAAGATTTTCTGTTGTTTTTGGCCTCTTGGCATTTGCTTTGCTTGATAGGGAACTTTCGAGTTATAAAAAATACCAATCTAATTTTTCAGATCTACAACTTGGTGGCGTACACTTTCTCTAACTAACCAGCAGATGGCGTCTGCGTGTCACCTATTCCCCTCAAGTCATTTCTCCTCAACTTCATCTTTGTGGTGTGTGGGGAAATAATTCTTGTGGGGTTCAATTGGTGAATTCAGTTTGGGTGTGTTGTTGGTGCTGTCCGCCCTGAATGTGGGGCGTGTGTCTGGGTGGTTAGGGAAGCAGGGCAGCTTTAATAATCAATCCTCCCAGGTGTTCCCAGAGATTCAAGGCTGTTGCAAGAGTCTAAGCCTTCATTTCAGTTTTGCCCCAGATTTTCTCTGCTGCTGACCCACAAGTCCCCAGCACTGACGTAGAGTCCCTGGGTTTTCTGAGCAGGCCCCCCTTCTCAGCTGTGATCTTCCAGGACCTCTTCTGAGGGAAGGCTGTGCTACATCACAAGTGCGCACCGTCCCTCAAGGGAAGCCCTGGGCCACTGGGCCGTGCAGGGGCGCTGCCAGCCTGATGCAAAGATGGATGAATGGGGCATCTCAACTTCCCCCTTTTCGCACAGCTCCGCCTTCCCAGCTCTGGGACAACTAGCTGTGTGTGCACCCAAGGCCACTGTCCACGGCCGATATTGTGGTGTGTGCGCAGTGCCGTGAGATACACTCCCTGTCACACTGGGTTTCCTGGCGTGGCTCTGGGCTGTGGGTCCCGCCCCAGGGAGGAGTGTCTCCAGCCTGCCAGGGAGCCGGCTGCAAGCAACGCAGTTTCTTTCTCCTTTTGGCTCTCCCCTCTGCCCCCCTGGCTCTGAGGGAATCAGCAGTGGTCTGTCTTCCACGCCAGACACCGAGAGGTTGGCACAGCCCACTCCTGCCGTGCTTTACTGTGCAGTTCTCACCGTCATAACTGCAGCCGCTCCTGGGTTTTTTTTTTTTTTTTTTTTTTTTAAAGAACTAGTCCGTCTCCAAATGCCAACCCCCCGTTTCCCCACACCGCAGCACTGCCGCAGGACTTTCAGCCGGCTTACTCACTTGTTTCAGAATGCAGACTCCTGGTTTCACCAAGTGCATGGTCCCTGTGGTTTTAGCAGACCTTGTCTAGCTGGTACATTGCTGGAACTGGTGTTCTGGGTCACTTTCTGGTTTTTATCTAGTATTTTTCACGGAGGTGTTTTTTTGCCCTGTGTCACCTAGCCGCCATCTTAGGTTCTCCGCATTGTCCTCTTTTTTACACTAACTCTCCACCTGTGAATACATTTCCTAAAATAAGTTACACTGAGATAAGCCATATTTATAGAATGTTTTTTTTGCTGTTCCAAAGGACAGAGTCTTTCTCTGTCCTTAAATGAAGTGTATCTCACTAACTTCACCTATACAACGTTGTATTTCACACTTGTATTCTCTAAACCTGTCAGTTTCTAAATGGAATAAGTAATTCAGAGTGTAATGTGACCTCCTGTACTGTATTAATCCTGGAAAAAAAAAAAATGGACACAAGGTCTTTCTTTGCCTTTCACCAAAAGTAAAATCACCATAATGTAATATCCCTTTGTTGACATAATTTCAAAATAAGTACTTCTCCGCTAATTAGGAGCACTCATGAAGCTTTCCATCTTTCAGAAATTTCAGTTGCTGCTATTGTAATTCGCTGTGGCTCATTTGGAGGATTTCTGCTGTGAGACAAAAATCAGTGTTCTATTTAGGAAGAGGATGTGAGGCTTTTTCTGAAGGAGAAAAAACATGCTGAAATAATCTAAAGAAATACTGGGCATCAGAGCTCTGGATAGGGAAAGATTTTAGAGCTGCTGGAAAAAGAAAAATCATGACTTTATGGAACAAGATCTGCCCCAACTTTAAATAGTCCGTGCTCTTTTCTCTCCTTGCCCTTCCCTGAGCCATCCAGCACCTTCCCTGCCTCCCGCGTGTCAGGCGACTGTTTCCCCCATGCAGGCACCTTGAACGTGTCGGGTTGCTCTGTCTTGTTCTAACACTTGCCCTCACACTTGCAGGAACAGCTGGTGAATCTTTTCAGTCATCTTTGATTATTTCTTCCTTTTCTCTCCCCTTTGACAGACGCTGAAGGATGAATCACTTAATTTGCCAGCCGTAAATCCGTTAGTGACTCCGCAGAAGCCAGGGAGCCAGCCAGATAACAACCTGCACAAAGACCTGCTTGGTGCTATCTCTGGCATTGGTAAGGCTTGGCGCCCTCATCTGCTCTCAGCTGAACTCCAAAGGGGACTTTGATCAAATGTTTTGTTAAAGTCTTGAACCTGCGGATTAGTATTTTGAAGTCTGAGTTTCTGCTTTGAGTGTTTTCTTTTGTGATCCTTAAAAATGACTGACTACCCTCAATTCTACATTAAAATAAAGGTTCCCAAATTCTCGTGAATCCCTGATATAGTACATTTAATCATTTACTTGTACTGTTTGTTTTTTGTTTAATGCTTATTATGTTAATCTATCATTTTAAATCTTCAAATTGCATCATTGATGCTTTTAGAAAAAGAATATCTTTGCAGCTAAGTGGGGGTGGATGGATGGGTGGCTTTGTAGTGTTAGCGATGTAGAGGAAATGTAAAAGAGAAATTCCTGAAAGGTGATAGTGCTTTGTTGCTAGAATTCAATCCTAAGGTCAGTTTTCTAAAATCATTTTTTCTAGAATATTTTTTCTATCTGGTATAATGTAAAAATGGCCCATTGGAGAAGAAAACAGATGGCATAAATCAGGATTCAGGTTGATTAGTTTCTCCATAAGAAATTGCCTGAGAAATGTGCTTACAGTATTCTGATTAGTTGAACCCCTGTGCCAGCTCCTTTGTAAAGATATAGTACAAATATATATATATATAGTCACAGAAATGCCATGGGCTTCTTCTGTCTGTATTTCTCATGCTCCTTTACTGTACTTTGAATAAATGAAGCATCCTACAATAGCTAGCAGTTAGACTACCCAACAATGGGACCAATTCATGGGGCAGAATAAAGAGCAGTCCTTTTATTCAATTAATTCACAGGATGGTCTTCACTCTGAGTTTATGCCCTTACCTATTGTGCTGGTGGTGTTTTTAATATGCCATTTCATGTAGATGATGAAACCAGGCAGAAGAGAAAATTGGAAACCCTGTACCAATGCCCAGTTTTATTCTACAATATGAATCCCTTTTTATAGTTATGTAATTTTTCATAGTATCCTATCACAAGTGGCCCTTGTAAAGATTAAATGAGTTAAAACGTGCTTGGAGCAAAGCCTGGCATGTGGTTAAACACTCAGCAAATGTTAGCCGCTAGCATGAGGTTCCATTTGCCTTCCTCTGGGGCTTTCAGGCTGTCTTCTCCTTTGCTCTGCTTTGCCGTTATGTCTGCCCACTGCTCTGGGAGTGGGGAAGGGGCTTTCTTTCAGATGGTTTTGTCTGCAGTAGATCAGAGCACTGACTTTAAAGTCAAACAGATGTGGTTTTACATCTGGAGTTCACTATTTACTATTTGTCGTGAACAAAGTGTTTATCCTCTCCACCCTCAGTGTCCAAATCTCTAAAACAGAATCATCATGAGGAGCAACAAGCTAGTATAATGCATGCAGTGCTTGGCATGGTAAACACCTAGTACACCCAGTATAATTATTTGATTCCTATTATAACAAGCACAGGTTTTTGATACTTTTGTTATACCCTGAGTAACTAGTCAGATGGGTCCAGGAAAATTTTAATTCTCTGTCCCCTCTGACCAAGTACACTGTAGGAAAGGATATCAGAGAGAAGCGTTTAGGACTTGTGTAAATGAGAGGATGTTTCAACTAATTTGACTCACTTCTCCAATTCAGATTTCACTTCGTTCAGATTTGGGATTCTTGAAAACTTAGAAATAAACCATCGGGTATCTTTATCATGTCCTGAATGTCACAGATGGCCTTTGCTGTGTTTTCTTGGCACTATTATGAGAAGCACTTGAGACTGATGTAGTTTCTCTTCACTCCTTCTAAATTTCAAGATGTGAATCTACTTTTTTTTCCATAAGAATTTACCATGACAGGCTTCTTTATACTCGGGTTTTATCTGTATATCTTACCCCCTACTCCTACCCCTCCTCTTTAAAACCTTAAATCCTTGTTTCATTTTCGGATTGCTTTCCAGGGAAGTCCTACCTTTGAACTGGGGTTTTTTTAGCGACTCTTCTTTAAGTCATCAAGGAGTTTTTAGTTATTTTTAGATTCAGTGCTTATCCTTCAAAAGCAGACTTTCTCCTTATGTCTTTGTTTAGAAGAAATCCTGTTTCCACATTTACTGAGCATGAGTCCTCACCAGTTTTTTTTTATGATTTTTTTTAAAGCAATTTTATTGAGAAGCATTCATGCACCATATAAGCCATCCAAAGTATACAATCAGTGGCTCACAGAATCATCATATAGTTGTGCATTCGTCACCACAATCAATTTTAGAACATTTTCATTACTCCAAAAAAAGGAAGGGAAAAAAAAAAAAGACCCAAAACATCCCATACCTCTTATCTCCCTCTATTATTTATTTATTTATTTATATATGTATGTATGTATGTATGTCTTTCTTTTATTACTCATCTGCCCATACACTGGATAAAGGAAGTCAGTCACAGGTTTTACAATAACACACGATCACACGGTAAAAGCTATGTAGCTATACTGTCATCATCAAGAATCAAGCCTACTGGATTACAGTTCATTAGTTTCAGATATTTCCTTCTAGCTATTCTAATACACTAGAAACTAAAAAGGGATATCTATATAATGTATAGGAGTAACCTCCAGAATGACCTCTTAACTCTATTTGAAATCTCTTAGCCACTGAAAACTTAATTTTGTTTCATTTCTTTACCCCCTTTTGGTCAAGAAGGCTTTCTCATACCCACGATATCAGGGCCAGGCTCATCCCCAGGACTCATGTCCCATGTTGCCAGGGAGACTTACACCCCAAGGGTGTCATGTCCCATGTTGGGGGGAGGGTAGTGAATTTATTTGCAAGTTGGCTGAGAGAGAGAGGCGGAATATTGAGCAGCTGCAAGGAGTGAAGTTGTGAGGCATGTAAATAGGTGAATGAAACTTGAGAACATTATGTTGTACAAAAGTACAAATATTGTAAGCCTTAGTAATATAAACTATTATGAGCAAATGCTGAGAATTGAATTCAAGAGCATAGGTTAACAGAGGATAAAACATGGGTAGAGATTGGGCAGTCAATGTTGAAGGAGTACGGACTGTATACTAAGGTTTATTGTAAAGGTTCCTAGATTGTAAGTTCTTACAGCAGTCACATCTCTTCCTGAGTTTTAACTGTTATTTCTAAATTCTGAGATGCTGAGCTCTGTGTATAACCTGGTAGTTCCCTGGAACTTTGGGTATCTGTGTGAGACTCAGACTTAAAATTCTGCAGCTCTGAAACTCAGCATTCTCCATACAGCAACTTTTAAAGAAGCTGAAAAAGAGATCAGATTTCAATTAGAGATATGAATGAAACGGACTTGGTTAGGACTAAGGTAAATTAGAATACAGGGTGAAGGAGGATATTGACTGTTTTTTAAAACTTCAACTTCTGTTTGAGACCAAAGGAAGAGATGTTTATTTGGTACAAAATTTAAATTTTCTGTAGCACACTGTCTAATTTAACCTGTATGGTCAGTTTATGTAAACAGCATAATTACATGGAATCTAGAATAAGGAATGATATCTTGTTTTTCTGTGCAGGTTAATGTAATGCCCCAATCCATCCTAGAGTATTTTGGGCAGAAAATAAAAAAGTCTGCAAAAAGTCCCATTGAGGGATTGGGGAAGAATGTGGAACTATTAAACTTCCCCACCTGGGGAATTCCTGACATTCTTGCAAGCATTAGGGACTCCCAATTTAACGTCAAGCGCTCAGTCTTGGGGCTTAACCTTAAGAAACTTATGCCTGCACAGAAGAAGCTAAGTCTACTCATAATTATGCCTAAGATTCACCCCACAGAACCTCTTTTGTTGCTCAGATGTGGCCTCACCAGTTTTTTTAATGTCTTTGAAATGTGGTGCATGAGAATTTCTAAAACTGATTCATTGCCTGGATAAAAACTAGTCTGAGATTCGATTAGTTTTAAAAGGCAAGCATTCATAGGCTCAGATTTCCTTTTTCTACCTGTTCACTGTACTGCATTGAACCGTCTGTATAAGGGGGAGGGAGGTGAACTAAACTTCTTTTCATATTACTTACATGTTAAGGTTTTTAAAAGTTATGTACTGGGCCAGGATATTAAATACAAACACACACACACACACAACAAGAATGTAGTTCTATTAAGCATGTTGATACTGATTTATTGCATTTCCATCTGTTTGCCTTAGATTAGGAGTCTAGTTCTTGAATGAAGCCTAGAACTCTGAGAATTTAGGATCTCATTTTACTTTACTGAGGATCTCTTTCTCCTGAGTTCTGTGTTATTATAAATTATGGTTGTATTAGGAGGATTATAATTACAATTCGATCTTAATGTATGTTTATCTTTATTCTGAGTACAGAAAAAGGCTCATTCACAGTTTTTTCATAGGGTTTTCACTTGCTCCTTTGTGACCATCAGTTACGCAGTTTCTGTCTTGGGAAGATACAGGCTGTGGCAGGTGATAAGGCCAAGTCGTTTACATGTTCCAGCCTTAAATTTTCAAATCCCCAGGCTTTTCTTTTCTTGGTCTTATTTTTACTCCCATCCAACGAATCAGTTTCAGGGATGGTGCTAGGTAAACATGAGTGCTAAGTAGGGGGAGGAATTTACTGCTTCATTGTAGCAGGTCTTTCTCCTAAGGTTAAAGACTGTCTTGACATGGTGCAACTTAAAATACTTTTGGTGTGACTCAGGAGCTAGCTGTATAATTTATTTTTTCTTTAATTAGAAGCCTAAAGTGCAGTATCTTTGTCCAAGGGAGCTAATTTGCCTACTGAAACCTGAAAACAACTGACTTGTTCTGAGATGCTGGTAATTGCATCTTCAGCTTTGGTACGGAAGGCTGTGCTTATAGCTTGCAGGAGCATGGTGCCAAAATCTCCTGATGCAATCTGCAAAAACAGCCAAGGCTTTCAGCTGGAGGGCATGCTTTTGGGTTCAGCACAAGATGCACAAGTCTTAAGAGTCATTTTTAATTATGTGATTTATTTAAACCTGTAAAAATTCCATAGTACCAAGATGGGGCTCTTTTCTGCCTTCAAATGCTATTTTTCACAAACTTCATTCATTCATATTTTATTTCCAAGTTAGCTTTCTTTTCTGCTCCTAACTGCTTATTGCAGAGATTCCTAAACATTCTTAGGTCACAGCTCCTCTGGTATCACAGTAATTTTTCATGCCACATCTAGGCCAAAAGAAACACACAACAGTTATATTTACTAAGTATTAGGGGCAAATAACTCAATAGGTACTTACATTCTACAACTTAGTCTACTATCTGAAATAAATAATACACATAAATTTTTAAAATTTCAATTTAAAATTTTCCTAAATGACTACAATTACTTATGAATGGAATATATGTACCAGTTGGGCACTGCACAACTTCTGAAACTTTGGAACCAGGTTGGACACTGTGCCACCTCATTTCCTGTTAGATAGTGACTTTTGCCCACTACGTACTTTTTATTGTAGCAGCCTCCAGAACTCCAGCTTCACAAAGCTAGGCTGTCATCAAAAGGAATGTAGTTTGATCTCATGTGGAAACTGCAGTGTAGGCCAAATGTCAGGTATCACTGAGTTTTTCTTGAAAATTTAAAATGCCTCATAACACATTTCTGTGTTTGCTAGGGCACCTCAGCATAGTTTGGAATTATTGTATGGTTTAATTTTTTTATTTGATAGTTCTAGGTGAATTCATCTTTATTTTTTAAGCCTTCATTCCATCCCATTCAGAAACAGTGTATATTCATTCCTTTAGTCTTAGCAATCAAAGGTTTCTAATAAGTGAGTTGATATTTATGTCTGTATGTGTCAAATTAAAGTTTCTTTTTATCTCTCACTTTATGGCCAGAGTCTTTAAGGTGAGGTGATTAAAAGCAACTCTTGAGCCAATTACCTACAGAAAAAGTACCTTGAAATCAATTTCCCTTAAAGACCAGTGTTTATCTTTGTGTTGCTCTGTCTTACCAAACTTTGTTCTTGGCTTAATTTCCATTTAGCTTCTCCATATACCACTTCAACTCCAAATATCAACAGTGTGAGAAATGCAGATTCGAGGGGATCTCTCATAAGCACCGATTCGGGTAACAGCCTTCCAGAAAGGAATGGTGAGAAAAGCTATTCCCTGGATAAGGTAATTTCTTTTCATATAACTCAAGTGTTTCTTACAATTAGTGGATTGAGCTCAAAGTAAATATGCTTCATGTTGTAGTGTTGGTTAAGTACAACCTTTTTTTTTTTTTTTCCTTTTTAAACAACTCAGTTAACCTGGGTTAGTTCATCAGAGCACTATCTAAAGATGGGGCCCGTTCCAGAATCTCCCTAATTCCTTTTGCCAGGATGTCAGATCAGGACAGTGTTAAATGTAACACCTTGAGCAAATGATTCTTGGAGGTTGGAAATCAAAATGCCACTCACTTAGAATCATCCTAGTCTTGGTGCTAAGAGAACACAATTTATACCACAGTTATACAGACTAATGGGTACGAAGCCCAAAAGCAACTCCAAAACAGACTAATTGATCATATTAGTGATTAGGGATAAAGCTTGATTTGAATAGTTCTATCTGGAACTTTGTGGGAAAGAATAAAGACTTGGCTTTTAAACCTGGAAACCACGACAGATTGCTATTATCTTGAGCATCCTTCCCCTAAGATATTTCAGGTTGTATGCAGGCACACAAAGCAGCACAATAAACAAGTGAACCATTCAGGGATGCCTTCCTGTTTCTCAGAAATGTGGGAAGCATTCTTCCTCAGCATCAGGTTCATACTCTTGTCACCTGTTACCGTGACTGGATTGACTTGGTTATTTTAAATGCAGTTGTGGAGAGTGCAGGCTTCGTGGTACAACTGTGTCATGAGCTGTCTAACTTTTCCCTTGACCCTAACATGCCTTCGTGTGGCAGAGGGAGAAGCTGCTCAGAAGGCACTCTGCTTGTGTCATACGCAGCCCTGGAGAGGAGGAAAGCTGCCAATCAGCCAGGAAAAACCGGGTCACTGTGGATTTTTCTCTTCTAACAATTCCACCTTTGCCAGAGGAAACTTTGCATGCTACACCTTCACCCCCACTGCAAGAAGTACTGAGTTCCCCTAGCAGCTCTGATTAAACAGGCAGGCGCAATGATGCATCTGCACCACAGTTTTGCCACTAATTGTACATTTCTTTTCCTCCTTAAATAAAAAAAAATCTTGTATTTTATTAATTAAGCCTGCTTATTAAATATATTTTTTCAATTGCCCACCAACACCTTGAATGAAAATCTTTGTTCACTGATCTTTTGCTTTCTATTGGACAAAAAATTTTTTCTTCATTTCATTTGGAAATAAAACATTGAGGGTTTTTAAATCTCGGATATTTATTTCACGAGATAAGATGCTTGTTCTGTTTTTTTTTTTTAAAGTGTGAAAACTTTAAACATGTGAACCTGCTGCTTAGTGGCAAAACTGCCCTAATGCTCTGCCTTGAGCATTCTGACGTTTGCAGTGTTGAGCTAAGCTGATGATGGGATGACCTCATCAGTTTAGGTTATTTTTGGCAGTGCTGTGCTGAGATGTCCCTGTTTGTACCTGTCGGGCACCTACTGGTTGATTTCCCCTCAGGGTGCCCCATGATGTCTACTGAATGACAGGAACTTGACTTGCCTCCAGGAGTTTGTGGCACCATAGACTTGATTTGTTGTTTCAGCCACTTTGTTTCCCTGAGGATATGGTTAGTTCTGCAGAATATTCTGAATCACCATTTCTGTTTGATCCTGGCACACATACTTTTTTTGCATGAGGTTTTTCTTGGCATTTCAGCACTAAGCTGGAAACTTAAATGGTAGTTATCCAGTTGAAAAGTTTGTGCCTTCTGGCGTGCCCCTTAGGAAAGTATACAAAAAAGACAAGCCAAAGCTTCTGTGGAACAGCATCTGTGTGTATATCCAGGTGATGGTGTGTCTGTAGTTTTAATGGTTGATGAATTGCTCATACCTCCCAATTTGTATGACGTGACTAATTTCTAAGAATCTTTCTCTTTCAAGGGAAAAAAAGTGAAACTAAAATTTTCCCCCTTTTTGAAGAGAAAAATCACCTTTATTTTCTTTTTAGCTCCAACAAAGTGGCACTTTGGGAAATTCTGTGGTTCGATGTGACAAACTTGACCAGTCTGAAATTAAGAGCCTGCTGATGTGTTTCCTTTATATCTTAAAAAGCATGTCTGATGGTAGGTAAAAATGAAAATTTCTGTTTTACCTTCCTTGTTTTGGTATTTGATCTGTTTTCTTAAAACATTGTAATTAGTTGAAAAGATACATGAATTTAGAAGGATTTTCTTCCTCTTTTGAAATACATATTAATGTACTAAATATAGTAGAAATGAAAGCTTTAATTTGGAGGAAAAATATTTTGTTACTCATTTTATTCTAGAAAATAAGTTCTAAAATGTGAATGGGTATATTTTGAAATTTTATTTTAAACTTGACCCTGCCATCTTAATCAAAGGAGACAGAAGCAGATAATGGAAGTAGTTTTATATTTTATTTGTCCAAACAAACTCATCCTTAACAGCCACTTGCATATCTGTATTTGTAAATCTCTTGTATTAGAAAATATATTGTTGGATTACCTCCATTTATAGTGTGCATGACATTACTGGGTCCAACTGGAAGGGAGATATGTTATTTTTAATAGGAATAGTGGTTCATAGTAGGTTTTGTTTCTTACTAAGGGTTTTTAACAGCAATGACCACAATTAATGCTTTATCTGTACTACATAAAGCTTTTAAACATGTATAACAGGATAATTTCAATTCTAGTTGTGTGATATAAGCAGTCGCATGAAATTATGTCAAGGTACCAGTTCTTATCTTGGTCAAAAATCGTGTCTTATTTTCCCTGCAACAAATTAGAACGTGTAATATGAGCTTCATTAAGGTCATTTAATTAAGATGAACTCTTTTGAAAACAAATACTGTGGGTTTTTTTATTTTTTTGAGAACCCAAAGGCCTCTTTTGCTGCTTGTATCTGATGGCTCTAGGTGTGGGCATAAAAAATCCAGTGGAAGGTATTTCTGCCTGCAAAATATGTGTTTCTTTTATATTGAGCTTCCAAGTACAAACGTCCCAGGCAGTTATTTTGATGTCTGAATTACAAAGTTGATTATAAAATTATAAAAGGTTTCCCATTTAAGACAGAAGTTTAAAACTTTGCCTCATGGTATGATATATAACTAGACAGTTATTGCTTTTTAAAGACGAATGTGCCAAAACCATCACATCCAAAGTGAAAGACTTTAAAATCAGCCCTTTGGAAGGTTATGCACATATTTTACAAATGTAACCACCAATGTAAAAATTGGTGGATCCGGGAGGGGATGGGGTATGTTGGGAGTGCTCTGTATGGGTTTGTATTATTTTTGCAACTATCCTTCAAGTATGAAATTATTTCAGAATAAAAAGTTTAAAAAAAATGCAGCCACTTTTTCAAAACTGTTTCAGAATATCTTGTCCTCCTCGCTGTACTCCAGCTCATCTTAGGTACCAAAGACTAAATTGCTTTTTCCCTGAGAGAAATCACTTCATCTATTTTTCAATTTCAATGTAAAATATAAAAATGCAAAACATTTTAAACTATTAAATGAGAACACTTTGTGCAATACTCAGTGGTTAAGAGACATGCACACAGAACACTTTATGTAAATGAATTTTTAGAATTTACCTTAATCAAAAAAATATGCCAAGTTGCCCTAGATTAAGAGCAGACATATGTTCTTACTGTGCCTTAGTGTTGGGAAACAGAAACTCTCATACATTCTTTGGCAAGTTTGGCCGGTGAACTCTTTGGCAATACCTGTGAAAATTTTATGTGTACATAATACCATAACACAGCCATTTCACCTCTGGGAATTTGTCTGTAGATATACTTTGACGTGTTATACAAAGATCCATGTAAAAGGATGTTCATTGAATCATAATGTATTTAGGGAAAATAAACTGTACGTATTCAACAGTAGAGGACTGGTTAATGCAGTTATAGTACATCCATAGAGTAGAATATTAAACAACTTGAAAAAGAATGGGGTTAATTCAAATATGCTGTCATAGAACTGTCAACAAGCTGTATTGTTGAATTAGAAACTCAGAGCAAAACAATGTGTGGTTTGCATGTTTCCATTTCAGTGTTTGTGTGTATTGGGAAGGGAGTGCATATATGTACGTGCAAAAGTTTTCAACAGGCTCCCCACTGGGGAGAGTTTCTATAGTAAGAGAAGAGATAGCCTAACTTTATACCCACTTGTATTCTCATTTATTTAAGAACACATTATGTGTGAGTTAAATATGCAATTGAACTATAAAATACTATATGATATATGATGACATTCAAGTTCAAATGTTCAAATGCAGCTTCTTTAAATTGAATAACCTATAGCATAGTTGTGCAGTATAGATTAGCCTCTAGGGTTTTTCCTTTGATCCATTCTAAAGAAGGCAGAGGTGGGTGTTTGGAGGCCTACATTCTTAGGTCCCTTCCCATTCTCATAATTGGTGGTTCTCCATATTGTACCTAATATGCATCATGATTCTGACCAAATAAATGTTTACTTTTCCAGATGCCTTATTTACGTATTGGAACAAGGCTTCTACATCTGAACTTATGGATTTTTTTACAATATCTGAGTGAGTAGTTTTGTCTTTGCTTATTGCCTCTTGGTTTTTCCTGACTGATTGGAAGGTGTGAAGGACCCTGCTTAGTTGAAGCAGGAATGCAGCATGTATCACATCCTCACTTACTCCTTAAGTTGTTTCTTTCTCCTGAAACTGACCCCGACCCCTGCTCTCAGTGGCTCATGGCCCAGCGGCAGTAGCTAGCCTGAAATTGTATGGTTGTCAAAAGATGAGAGGTAACTGCTTATGTGTATATACCTTTTTAATAACAAAATTTATTACCTGAATTGGATGAATGCTTCTTCCTTACGTTGAATCTAACTTAAAATGAAAAGCTCAAAAGCATACAAAAACTAAGACAGAAAAATTGGTGTAAAAAGATCTTAGAAGTAAAGTGAAATCTTAGATATTATCTATGTTATCTCATTTTATCTTTTCAATCTAGGTTTTTGATTTCCTTTAAGCCCTTTCTTTTAGAAGCACAGGTCCACAATCTCTTTTCTGATACCACTGTGGCTAGAGGATTTTCAGAATTCAAAAATATTTCAGATTTTTTAAAATTTTGCATAAAGAGTATATTACACAGCACTCCAGCACAGTCTCAGGCAGCACCCCACAATCACACATATTATCATTGCTGCAGTGAGATGTATGATTGTTCAGTCATTGGATAAATAAATAACTATGAATCACTTTATGTCTGTTATTTTGGGTCATGTTTTGCTGGTGAGTGTCTTTATGCAAATGGGTGGAAACCTGTGGTTTTCAAAGCTTTGTGCATTTTGGAATTGCAGGTGAGAGACTGTGGACCCAAACCCTCCAGCAGAGGGGATGGTCAGTTTCAGCCTCATATCTCCTTCCTCGGCTGAGTTAGAGATAGGGTGGGAGTTGTCATGTAGCTGAGACTGAGATTTAGCGCCAGAGCAACCCACTAGACATTATTTTTAAATATAATTTATTTTAAAAGTCAACTTCCCATTTTGGGGGAATATATTAAAACAAAACAAAACAAAACAAAAAACTACATAATTGATGTCTGTAAAAGACTAGTCCACACACTTGAGCCAAATTGAGTGCTCCTTGTATAACTGAGTGAAGAACAATAAGCAACATGGAAGAGTGTATATGGTTTACAACATGATTTCTAAGGTAAAACTGCCTCTGAATAAAGCTCCAGACTGAGTAGACAGAAAATCCTGTTAGTCATGGGCCTTTCTTCTGTGTTCCTCTGACATTCCACTGCAGTGCTAAGAAGCAGCTTGAGATGGGATCTCCTCTATAGGTCAGTGATTTTCACTGGGTGTAGAGAAAACCCAAAGTAAGGGGCTAATAGATGCAAGATTTTATTGAATCTGTTGTTGTTAATTAGTTTAAATAAAGCAATGTGTTGAAAATAATTTCATCTTCACGTTTCCCCTAATAATTTTTCATCTAATCTGCAGGGTCTGCTTGCACCAGTTCCAGTACATGGGAAAACGATACATAGCCAGGTACTGTGGGGCGTTTCAGTGTGAAATGTTGTGTCACTTGGTTTCCCTCCTCTCCCTTCCCCTCCTGTATTACTTGGATCTGAATTTGTGGGACTCATCATCTGCGGTGATTGGCAGTTGGAATTCACGTAAACAGCCATGAAGACAGTTGGCAGCCCTTTGGATTGCCACTGTAAAAAGCTGGCAGCATCTTTTCGCCTACAGCCGTACATTCCTTCTGTCTCATTTTGTTTCCTGCATATCTCTTGGAAGGCATTTCTTTAGTTGCCTGTTGCCACACTTACACTTCCTTCCTAACCCTTCCTCATACTCTCTTCCCTCCTCTTTCTATTCTCCCCAGTTCCTCTGGATGTGTTTTTTCTCTTTCTCCATCCTCAAGGATTTTTCTTCCCTGTTTCTCTTTCATGAGTCATTTTTACCATTCTTGCTCCCAACTACACAGACAGTAATATCTCACCTGACCCCTTTGTTCCTCCTTAACAAAAGAACGTTTTCAACCCTCCCCAAGTTTATTCAGACTACCACAAAACTTTCTTAGGAATTGGACTTTTCCTCCTCTCATTCTGAATAATCTATAAGTGCCCTAATTTCTTATCTGACCAGAACTCTTTGTTGAATATCGTAAATCCTTACTGCCCTGTCCAAGAATGCCCTGTTGGTTCTGCATTGAGGTCAAGGAGAGCTAGAAACTCCTTGCTGATCTGTGCCCAAACAGCTGCTTCTTTGGAAGTATGTCCTAACTGTTAACAAGTTCTTGCTCTTATTTCCTCTCTTACCAAGTTCTTATTTCTGCCCATGCATCTGTTCAGTATGTCTGTATTTTTTTCTCTGTATGTGAGCCATTTTGTGTTACTGTATTTATGGGATCTTGGTCTAAGTATCATATTTTTTTACTTTTTTTTTTTTCTTGCAGTTTAATTACAAGTAAACTTACATCTGGGTTTTAAGAAAAGTTTTAAAATTTAGTTGTAATTGAGTTTTCTTTATCTTATATCATTTGTAATTCTGTTTTATGGCAAGAATAAGAAAGATTTTTAATAGACTCTGTTAAGATTCATTTTCTATGTTAAGATTGTTCTCTTCTGGGGATATTTGAGAAATTTTCAGAATTACATTTTGTGTTAAGAAATAAAACTATATATTTTCTTTTTAAAAAAGCAAATAGAATATTTTGCTTATTCCTCCTATTAATATGCATTTTCAATTTTTATTGAAACTTGATGTCACTAAAAGTTCTCTGATTTTAACCCTTATTTTTTATAACAGCAAATTTTTAATTTGATTTTTGAGTACCAGCTACAAATATATACAGGATGTCTACACCATTGACATCTCGTACATTGATTTTATTCCTTTAAGTTTGTCCTGTGGAGATGGACAGTTTATTTTTTATAACAAGCACTGTGTTGGGCCAGTAATTGTCACCCATGTCACAAGATGGCATTTGGAGAATGTTGTACAAAACAGAATAAAATGCCTCAGAGCTTAAAATGGTAAATACTGAAAGCTGAAGATTTCTGTCCTAACAAAATATTTTAGAATTGGGTTTTGTGAAACTGTTAATATATTTTTTTCAATGGATATAAATTTAATTTTTTAAAGAAAATCTTCCAACCTCATAAGCACCCTGTATATATTGGCCTATATAGGTTTACTTCATTTGATTGCCTTAAAAATAGATAGGCCTAGGAAGACAAGAGAGGAAGATCATGTTACTTTGCTTTGTGCATTTCGGTTTCTGCTGCATGTGAAAAAAATCCTGAATTATAATTTAAATTTTGACAATGTTTGCCATCCATGGTTTTATAAATATTGTGGCTTTTCATTGTGTCACTCTGAAAGCACCCAGCAGCATGTTGTCTGATGAGAATCCATGCATGTCCTGTTATACTACACACAATAACACAATGAGGGAAATGGTTGGCTGTGGGATAGGGGACAAGTGTGATTCTAGCACTAGTTTCATTTTTCATCTGCTCTGGTGATGGTACACAGTAGGAAGTCAGCTATTTGATTGCTAACCCAGATCACTTTTCTATTTTCTTCACTTGATTGCTGACAAGTTTAACAAAGTGTATGGCTCTTCTTCCTGCCTGGGTAAGAATAAAGGTGTTAAAACTGCCCCATATAATCCCTTCCATTGCATGTTTGTTCTCTGTTTCTTTCAGTGCATTTTTTAATTTTAAAAAATTGCTCTTTAATGATATCCAAAAAGATGTGTGATGTTTTGACAGTTGTCAGAGCATTAACCTTAAGCATCATTTAAATGATGCTCAATTTTTTAAAAAGTAGTGTCTGTCACATACTTTCTAAAAATGAAAAGGTCTCTGCTTTGGCTTGATTTTTGCTTCTTCTTTGTCAGATGTTTTGCTGTGAACACTGTAAGAGCTGCTGCCGTTGTCTCTGGCTCTCATACAACCCATGCAGGCTTCTCAGCTGCTCTGGGTCAGGCGCGGCCAGTCCCATGTGTGCTGTAATGGCTTCACTAACGCTCCCCGTCTCGCCGCAGTGTAACAGGTCTAACTTTTGCTTCTATCCCATTTCACTCATGTTGCAGGAACCAGGAGGGGTTGGGACCCATAGTTCATGATCGAAAGTCTCAGACATTGCCTGTTTCCCGTAACAGAACAGGAATGATGCATGCCAGATTGCAGCAGCTGGGCAGCCTGGATAACTCTCTCACTTTTAACCACAGTAAGTCCCATGACATACCATCATAACAGCCAGCCATCTCATCTGCCATCCAAGAGGGGACAGCCCCAGGCCACACCAGACTATATCACCAACTTGATTTTTCTTCCAGCTCAAAGCAAGTAGGATGAAGAGTTCATGGCACAGTTCCCTTCCTCGGAAAAGAGTGCTCAGCATTTGGGAGTGACATAATGTGGAACGTGGTCAGCTACAACACCCAACCTAAAGCTTAAAACTTAGGCCCTTTGCCACATCCCCTCTGCTTGATACTTTTAAGGCAAAATTTGGCAGATTCAATAGCCAAACATTTTCCAGTATTTTAATGTTTGGATTCATGGCCTGGAACCAACTTATTGTTAGGTTTTTTTTTTTTGTTTTTTTTTTTTTGCCCCTGCAACTCCTGAGAACATCTGGTATGGATTCCTTCACATCCTTCCTGATACCTTGTGTGTAATTGATCAAGTGTCCACATTCTGACATTTCTCCTTTGAATGTATGTTAATCCTTAAACCGCTGTGAAAACATGAAGCCCGTGAATCAATTTGTGAGGGTGTGGAAAAGCATCCAATAACAAAGTGACTTTTTCTGTGTTTTCAGTGTGAGAAAGATATCAAGTGTGCTTGGAATTTCTGTAGACAATGGTAAGATTTGATCAGGTTGGAGTCTGCTTATGAGGCTGCTTCCCTTGCAAAACCGAAATCTTTTTGTTCATCTTGCCTTCCTAACTTTGGGGCTTTCTAACTTCACAATAGAAATTCTGCTGAATGGGAGTGTACTTTTAGTTTATTTTTATCAGTCACCAGAGGGGACATGGCATTGTGTCCTCTTTCTAGAAATGTAGCTGTTTCATCTTCTTAAGAGTTTCACAAAGCCAGAAAACTGAAACGATATCAGTTGTGCAGTATGTTTAAAACTAATGTGATCATTTATAATAAATATCATTTCTGTTAGTGGTCTGTTCCCTGAAGTTTTTCCATCTCTCCAAGCATGACACAGCTAGCTATTGTTTTATCTAGAAAATTATTTGTTGTCATTCCAAGTACTATCTTTAATACACAGTTATTAATATCTTCCCATCATATCTAATCATAAGAATTTCATTCACTGTGACTTTCTCACCTATTTCTTAATATATGATAAGAGCAAAGACACTATTTTCAGTGCCTGGTATTCATAAGAAGGCCGAGGGATCAAAATACAGCAGCTTCCCCCTCTTCTAACCTAGCAAAGTTAAATGTAATTGGTATAGTCTCTCGTTATAAAATTCTAGGCAAAATTTACATCAATATTATGTCAGTCTGCCACACACTGAATTAGTAACCTTAAAATACTAGTTCTGGGTTATACATTTACCAGTACAACGTACATTAGTGACACATTTAAGGCTACAATACTTGATATTTCAACATCCCATCTGTTAGGGTTATTTCAAGCTCTGAAGACAAGGGGTTGAATCAAACCAGGAGTTTTGTTATTTCTATTTTTCATTTCTTATTTGGCAAACAGAAATGAAATCCCCAGTGATGTACAAAGCCAATAGTCAGGATCTGCTCAACAGCCTTTTCCCAGATAAGTTACATAACACAAGGATTAATTCACTGTCAGCTGAAATGCTTGAACTTTGAAGCATGTTTTTAAAAATCGTAAACAGACAAAGGTACCTGTCTCCAAAGATAATCATTTAAGAAACACAGAAAACAAAAATAAAAGAAGCAGTCAACCCATGAATAAATAACCTTAACCCGCTAAGATATGCAGCAGCTCCTCCCACTATGAATGGATTTTGTGGTGGTGGTTTGAATTGGAGGAGAGAGACAGCTGGTTGTGTTCTGCTGCCAAAAACCATATTGCTAACATGGTTGATTTCCATTCTCTCTCCCTACTACCTACAGAGAACCCCATCTTTCCTGTCTCTCTCCTCTTTCATCCTATAGTTTTTGCTTTTTGTCAGTTTTCAGTGACATACCATCCTCAATCAAATTATCTCCTGCTTTGCCAGTAAACAGTGTGTAGCTGATTCTTTTAACTTTCTCCTGTGTTCCTACCTACAATTCCTGCTCATTCTGAATTGGTTCTGATATCTCATAAGTCATTGCATCTTCCTGTAGAACTCAGTCTTCATTAACAGCTCTTAATTCTCATTATTTATTTGAGTGGCTTCAGCCTTTCTTTCTTTTAGCTTTTGAGCTCCAAATCATCAATTCAGTATGTATACGATATGTATACATGTGTATGTGTGTGAACATATATATGCATATATCTATACATGTTTTTTTATGTCCATACCTAGGTATTTTATGGGAAATTTACAGTCATTATGTCTAGAAAAAAATTCCCATTTAACAATGAATACAGTACCTTTTGTTGGGCCAACCAATATGACATAGATCTAATATGTAAGAGACTTGCCAAGAAGTCTAAATGAATTTATTTCAGAAAAGAATAAAAAATTAAGAGCCCCAACACAATTGGCTTTTTCACTTCCTCTTCCTCTGAGTAGGAAGGGTTTTGGCAGACCTCAATGTGGCCAGCAGGGAGCAGCAGTGGACCATGAGACTAATCCAGTGGCAGGTTTGTTGTTTGGGTCATTTCCAAGGTATATGAAAAATAAATATTTAGAACATTAAGATACTGACCCATTTACTGTAACTTGCCCCCATTGTGTATCAATGGAAGGAAATTGTGTCAATGTATGGGATTAGAGTGATAACTACATGTGGAATATTTTATAGTTTAAACCACATTATGTAGAGAAAACTAAGTGATATGTAATTGAAAATAAGTGATACATGTGCAGAAAAAGATAAAATAAGACTTTGTATTTATTTTGATGTTATGTAGTGTTCTAGGAATCTATTATATTCATTTGCATGGGAGTTCATATTTCCCACTGATGTTATGGGAGGTAAAGCCAGCCATGAGGTAGAAACAACTTGAAGAAAACCTATATTCAACAAAAGGGGCAGTTTAATATCACTAGATTAAGTTTCAGGGAATTGGATTTCTGATGAATGTGAGAGAGCATTTTCTAACTGAACTGTCGGTTAGCGGAATGGGCTGAGCTGCCTCTAAAGCAAGCGTGGACACTTGGAGCTGGAGGTGTGAAAACCAGCTGGATACAACCCATTGGGGATATTGTCCAGATCACTGAAGCATCATAGGAGTTGGAGTAGATGGCTTGTAAGGCCCCATCTAATGCAGAAATTCTTTGATATCTATGAAGCACAAGTAAGAAAATCAGTATAGGTAATAATTAAATGCCTTTATTATATATAATATTGAATGAATATGAAAAATCCAGAGAATGTACACATTTTCTGAATTAAAATTAATATTTTTCAAAAGTTGTTAGCATGTTTAATACCTCTTCAAAAATAAAATATGCTCGGATGTTTTAAATGTGTATACTGAAGATAGTAAATGAAATGTTTGCTTATGAGCCCACATTTCCTTGATTCTCAGACATTTTCCTTGATTCTGAGATATGTTTTTTGTATGTTTGTTTTTATTTCTGAAATCAGTGTATATCTTTCAGATAAGTGTACATCTATATGGTGGTCTTTCATTGATATTTTTTGCAACTAATGGTGTCTCAGAATTGAGGAGGTCTGGTACAGTGCCCATTTAAAGTGAATCATGTCCTTAAAGGGGACTTGTTTTTAAGGATGGTATATTTAACCCAAGTGTTTTCACTGTTGAGGTCTATATCCCTTACTAGGTACCATTTTCACACACAGCTAAATATTAGGTTGAGGTATTCACAGAAAAGAGAAGGCAGATGACATGACAACCATTTCCTAGGGTATAAACTCAAAGATTATAGGCTATTTCTGCAAATCATTTTGAACGTATTTACTTTCTTCATATGTGGCTCAAATCATACAATTCTCCCCTTGGAGTATAATTTTACCCTCTATTGTTTGTCCATCTGTGAGGAAAACCTTTTTAACAATAAAAATGAGGCTCGCATGAATAATAGATTGTGTGTAGGTTGATTGTGTTGGTATTTTGTATAAATATTTGCAGTCAGTAAAGCTGTATACCATGAGTTAATATCTGGGGGATTAAGTCTTTCACATTTTGGTATTTCTTTTAGCAAGACGATTCCATTTTGTTCAGTACTTGTATTTTCTCATAAAAATTAATATTTTTTTGAATCCGTATTTTGAACCAGTGAAAATAAAAAATGAGTTCTGTTTTTATAAAAGGTTGAAGAAGCTATCAAAATGGAAGTGCCTAGCATGAGAATGTGTAGCTGAATTCTATCCCAAATGTCCCCTGACATTCAGAAAAGGACTGTGGTCATGGATAGGGCATCTGCCCTGTCTACCACGAAACCCTTGAAGTCGTGGTAGTGAGAAGGGAGGGATAGTTTACAGATTGCCAGCATTATTAAATCGAGCTATTTAGGTAGCATGCATTTACGAAAGAGAGTAAGGTTAATTACATCTAAACATAGCATAGGACTATTAGGAGGAAAAAGAAAGAAACAAACTTATCTTTCTTGACTTCTTTGTCCCTGAGATTTTGGAGTTTTAGAATTCAGTCTCTTGTCACAGTGACAACTGACTGCAAGAAGCATAAATTTGAGCAGTGACTCCCAAGGACTATAAAACAGCTAAGCCATAGAGTACAAGCCCAAGATGGCACCTGTGTGAGGTGCCCACCGTCCCCGAGCAGCAAGGGTGACGTGGAGCAGTGCCCGGTGTTCCCAGGCCCCTCTGTCCCCAGTGGAAATCGCAGTGGTTTACACTGCACTCCTCACTTGCCTGGGCCAGAATCTCCTTAAGCTGCTTTCAAAAGGTGCCCAACCCTTAATTTTAGAAACTGCTCTGCCTCTTAAAACCCCCTTCTTGGATTGACCAGTTCAGTTTCATTTTCCTGTGTTGGCCTGTACCATGGTGACCACTGATCCACGACTTCCCTGAGCTTTGTTCCAGACCTTAAGGCATACAGCCTGCTGAGGTATCACGTGGCAGACTGTCCTCACAGATTCCAGCACTTGGACAACCTCTTTACACTGACATTTATTTTCAGGGATTTTTTTAAAATAATATTAGATCAGAAATCTGGTTGATTTTTGAGATGAAACAGCTTAAGGAAAAGCAAAATATAACAAACTGTGACTAAAAGAACCATTTCTTTTAGGTTCCTGTATGATTCAGACAAAGGCAGACAGATTTCTATTTGAATCCAATTCTTATTCTAAAGTAGATTAGGTGGATTGTGCAATGGTTTATAGGTGGTGTAATAAAGAAAGTTTGTCATTACCACGTTTTCATACATGTGTACATAATTATATGATGTATAAAATATATACATAATTATATAATAACTCCATTAGCATGGCCCATTGATTACATACTTTCTTTAGAACATTGTATTGCCAAATTCTAACTCTGGAATTGTCTGAAGCTTTGAGCCAGGAGTAGGTAAATTCTGTAGGAATTCTTCAGTTTTTAGGCTACCTCATCTCATCCATCATGGTCACCTGGAACATACTTAGCCCATAGGTTGTCTCAAAAGAGAAAACGACAAGTCAGTGCAGAGAAAGAAATGAAAATAATCTCCAAAACAAGTTTCTTGTTAAAATTTAATCAGACTAAAGCTCATTTGGAGTAAATGGTTCTCAATAAAGGGTCCTTTTGACCTGTATGATAATTTTGGTTGGTCTAATAACAGGTCTTGTATTTGTCTTGTTCCCTTTTATCGTGGTTTATGATCATTTTAACAACATTCATAGATCTGTTTGTTTTCCTCTTTCATTGTCTCTGTATCTTACAAACAAACCTCACAGAATGAAATAATGCCGTGGCTCATAAAGGTGATATGATTAATATTAGTACCAAAAATCATCCATCTTTCTCTTCTCTGGGAGATTTATTACCAAAAAACAGAAATTAAAAAAACAGAACTAGCATGGTGCCAAGTTATGTTACATATCCTCACTAAAAAGAGACCTTGACTCTGCTGCAGGGTAAAAATAATGCAATCCACAGACATAAAACCCTAGAACCACCTTTTAAAATCAATTCAGAATTGGATAAAAGTACATAATATGCCTTCATCATATTTTAAAAAGGAATTCTGTAGCATTAAAAAAGCTTTCTGCAATCTTCCAAAAATCATTCTGAAATTCTAACGTTTATTAAAATCACAATGATTTTATGCTAGTCCATTTATTTTATCCTAATAGCATGTACTATAGTACAGTGACCTGGAAAAGGAATTTAGAGGTGTAGATTCTGGTGTTATCCCATTACTGGTCTCAAGAAAATTCCCTACAGCTTTGTGTACTTCCTGATCTATTTATAAAATGTCTTCCTCTCTAGAGTATTAAGAAAATTACCTGAATAATAAGTGTTGATTTATTTTTGCTCCATGGAGAAAGACATTACTTGGTATTTTATGATATTGCCATCTTTCTTTGTAATCTAGATCAATACTGTAACATCTTTGCATCCCTGTATGTATTTCTGCTAATGCATATCATTTCATAATTTAATATCTTGAATTTTATGTCAAACCACATTTATATCAGTTCTAAATTGATTATAAAGAGGCTATTAGTTTGCATTTAAATTGTGTAAGATGAAGCTAAATTTAAACCACAGATTCTTAAATTCCTTTCCTTTTCTTAAACATTTCTTTCAGACATTGGCTTTTGTGCTTTCTGTTAAAGCAACTAGACTACAGTTACCAGTGCAGTCAACTCTTGATTATCATTCATGATTCTGATAATACTGATCTTTATGTTATTGACTTAACACTTACCCGGTGTCCCCTAGGTGCCAGGCACTGTTCTATGAGCTTCACAAATATTAACGAATTTAGTACTCACCACAACCCTTTGAGGTAGACACTGTTATTAACCCCATTTTACAGATGACGTTTGAAGAGGTCAAGTAGCTTGCCCAAGGTCCCACAGCTGGTAAGTGGCAGAGCTGGACTCAGTGACCGGCAGCCTGGCTTGCAGGCTCATTATCTTGACCCCTGTGCAGGGCTGCTGCCTCTCCCCACAAGGGTAGCTTTAGAAATATCTGCCGCCTTCATTCCCACCATGGTATCCGTTTAGTCAAGTAGCTGAATTGATTAATTCTTGCCCAGGTGCAAATCCTAGCTCCATTGTTCAGTAATGGTGTGAATTTAGACAAGTTTAACCTTTCTGTACCCTAGTTTCCCTGTCTATAAAATGGGTTTAATAATATACATGCCTTATAGGGCTGTTGAGGAATTAAATGAGCTAATACATGTCAAGTTCATAGAACAGTAGCTAGGATATAGCAAGCACACAATAAATGCTTGCTGCTGTTTCCTTTTCAGAGTTGAAAAACAGTTATAATTGAGTGGAAACATTGCTAATATTCCCCCTTTTACTCCCTCAAAATGGCAAACAGATAGACAAGGCCCCAAAGTGTGCCTTCTCGAAATAATCAAAAGTTGACTGTGACTATGCCATCCCCCAGCCTTTCTGTCTGAGGCACTCGGCAGTAATCTTGTGTTATGATTCCTGCAGGTTATGGCTACTCAGATGCAGATGTTCTTCACCAGTCGTTACTCGAAGCCAACATTGCTACTGAGGTTTGCCTTACGGCTCTGGACACTCTGTCTCTGTTTACCTTGGCGTTTAAGGTTCGTACTGAACAAGCTGTTCATGATCAGATTTTTACCTCTTACATTCATTCTGCCTATCTAGCTCAACCAGCAAGAGGAACTTAAATTGTGTTGTGCTTTTACTTAAGCAATTGTTTTGGCCCCTATAAGAAAACACTTAATCCATAAATGTCTTTAATGAAATTTTGCATAGTTAATGACTTGAATTCCCTGAAATACAATAAAACTTAGCCAGATAGTGTGTGCTACATGCTTGGAAATGACAGAAAGACAGTCTCTGAAGGCAATTAATTCTTGGTGACAAAAAAGCATTTACTAGGGGAAATATTACTTTACCCTACCCTCAAGGATGATAAATATGGGAACCTATTCATGTATTTCTGCCTCTTATACTTGTAAATATATCCAAATGTTGTAACAGTTAAAATTAGATATCTATACATAGACGAACAATAAGTTCAAACATTAATTGTTTTAAATTTTTCTATCTGCTACTAAATTAAATGAAAAAATTTTCAGGGGTAGAATATGGAATTTTCTTTATTTTGTTTTTAAGTTTTAGAAAGTAATATTCGAGTACGTAGAGATGGACTTTTCAGCCACCATCTTGTTTTAAGGAACCTAAGACTTCCCATTCTTGCTAAATAATTACTTCCATTTCCAGGAAAGAAAGGGGAAATTGAATTAGTCGTAATCCACAATGAATATTGAAACAGTATGTTTATTTGCTAAAGTATTTTGGAAAACGTCCAGCTATAACCAAACACACCCTCTCTTTACTTACCTTCACCTCTCATAAAGCACATATTTTTATTAGAGAGGGTAAAAATGGACTCTGATATCCTCTTGTTTTATTGTAAAGTATCTTTATTCTTCTTAGCAGCCATGCCACATCTGTCCCCATAAAATGTCATTACTGGGAACCCCGTTGGCAGATGAGAAAATCAAGACCCACACAGAATGAGTATGGGGCACAACGGTGTCTTATTACATGGACCCTCTATTCTAGTGGTTCTCAAAGTGCAGTCCCAAGGCTACAGCCTCAGTGTCACCTGGGAGCTTGTTAGAAATGCAAACTCTCAGGCCCCACCCCAGATGTACTGAATCAGAAACTAGGTGCTATATTTCTACTAGAAAACCACGGTTCTACTAGAACCGTTTGTGGAACCTCTTTCCATTTTTAATTAAAAATTCTTACATAAATAGGCAGTGAAGTTTTTGAATGTGACTATTTGGCCATGTACACCTCTGTCCATGGTAAACATGAATCCTTAAGTTCGAAACAGTGGTTGCAACATTTGCTTCCTGTCTCCCCTGTTCCCCACCATGTAAAATTAGAAGAAACTCCTGGAGCAGCAGAGCAGGTGCTGACTTGACATCATGGGAGTGAGGCACAGGCACCTGTGGCCACAGCATGGTCTGGGAGGCACCCACAGGATTCGTGAAAGCCTCCTTAGTGAACAGCCTTCAGTTCTTATTCAGCCCCCTTTAAAGTGCTTGCTTAATATTAAAGAGTAGTATTTGTCAGAGTTACCAGATAGGTTCTGACTTTCAAGAAAGAACAGTATCTGCTGGTTTCTAATTGAAAGCTGATTTTTAACAGTTGTTGACTGAATGTCCTTGGGAAAATTACTTAAAGTCTCTGGACCTAGGATTTTTTCATTTGTAAACTGGAAAAATAATGTCTACCTCACAGGACTGTTGTGAGTTTTAAATAAGATAACCTTTGGAACAGTCTACCACACTGCTGATACATACAAGGCTCCAGTACACTAGGGAGATAACATGTATATGGAAAGACCGTGGGCTTTAAATCCCAGCTCCACCATTAACCAGCTTTTCAGCCTTGGGCTGAGTCTACTTGATGTGTCTTAGTCCTGATTTTCTTACCTAGAATGTGACATTATGCCTACTATATATAAGGTTGCTGTGTGAGTGGGTTGATATAAAGTATGAAAAACATCTGCTCTGTGTCTGGCACCCACTAGGCCCTCAAATATTGGCTCTAGTTTAGAAATAAACACTTTTACCTGTTGTTTCGGTTTGCTAAAGCTGCTGAAATGTGATATACTAGAATATGGTTTGGCTTTTAACAATGGAGATTTGTTAAGTTACAAGTTACAATTCTAAGACCGTGAAAATGTCCAAATTAAGGCATCAACAAGAGGACACCTTCTCTGAAGAAAGGCTGCTGGCATCCAGTGTTCCTCTGTCCCATGGGAAGGCACATGGTGACATCTGCTGGTCCTTCTCTCCTGGGCCCTGGTTTCAAAATGGCTCTCTCAGTTTCTGTGGGTCTTTCTTGCTTCTCCTAGAGTGCTTTCTTTCTGTGCTTTCCTCATAAACGGCCCCAGTAAAGGAATCGAGCTCCACCTTGAAACAACCTAATCAAAAGGTCCCATCCACAGTAGGTCTGCACCCACAAGAATGGATTAAAAAAGCATGGCCTTTTGTAGGATACATACAGTTCCAAATCAGCACACCTGTGTTCTTGCCTCCCTGGTCCTATGATAAAGGATCTGATTCCTGAGAGCAGCAAATGATGATTTAGAGCTATAGAACTGCTGTTATCTCTGACAAACTTTATATGCCTGTGTGCAAAAAAATCTTTGCTGTTTTACACTCAGCACTCCCCATTAAAGAGTGAGCAAATGGGTAAATAGCGTGCTGCACTCTGTGTCATTTATGTAGTGTCGCACCAAGCGATAGGCTCACCTGGCCTCAGTTCACAGGTTCATGAGGCATGCTGGTTCAGCAGCCCCTGGGATCTTGCTTTGCAGATATTTACTCAACAGAGGCACCAGTTGGAGCATATCAGAAAAATGAAATTATAAGATTGTTAGCTGCTATAATTCTGTGCAGAACAATCATCTTCTACAGATAAAGCCCTATCATTCCTCTAATTTGCCACATCTCATAAGTTGCCAAAGGCAACCAAGAAATCAATTTCTGAATAAATAAAATATTTGAAAAGATGTAAGCCTTGAATTCTGGTGATTACTATTATATTAGCTTCCTGCTATTTATCGAGTGCCTTCTGTGCCTCAGGCATTAGCCTTCACAACAGCCTTGGCAACTCTTGTATGAATAGTCTCTCTTGGATAGCTCCACCAAAGAATGTTGGCAGAATAAAAGTTTATTTCCATATCCACCCAAGCTTTAATCCAACCATAACTAGGAAAGTGAATGTAATGTGAAAAGCTATGGCTTTTAAACTGTGGGGCTCCTGAGGAAAGCAGTTTTCACAGACAGCAAAAGATGTAAGGGTTCCCAAAGCATTGGGAACAGCCTTTATTATTTATTTATTTTTGATTTGGTGAAGAGCTCCTCATGGTTGAGAATTACATCATATTCATTTAATAAAGTCATATATTCTGCTCATTAAATTGCTTCTCTTTCACATGATGGAATCCAATACTATACATCAGTATTTCATCATATTACATTAGGATCGCTGTGCTTCCACATGTTCAGCAGCTGTGACTACATCTGCAAATCACTGGGCTTAAAAAACAAAAGGTATCCCTTGAGTAAAAATTTTCTCCAACAATAAGATGAGGTAGGTCTTGCTCTGAAACTATGATTCCAACAATAATTTGCTATTTAACAAAATTATTTGGACATAAGTTATCTCTGTTCAGTTGGCCAAATTGTAGGGTTGGCTTGAGATATTGGCTGGCCTTTGTTCAAACAGGCTTGTCTATATTTGAAGACACTGCTCTTTGGTGTCTTGCATATTGGATGTGAATCTCCATTCTGGCTTCTTGCTGTGCTGCACATGGTTCTTCTGTGTGTATTGAGCAGTTAATGTGAATTTTTAGCCAACCAGGCTTACAAGGCATTTAATGAGTGTGAATTCACTACTGGTGTGAGGAAATCTCGAAGAATGATTGGAAGCAGTTGATTGTGGTCCTCTTGTTTTGTTCTATGAAGTAAAATCCATAAAATGTTGATGTGCTACCAGTTACCACCTACTGATCTAGAACAAGGATGTGCCAGATGTTTTCTATACTTTATCTCAAGTCTTCACAGTAGCTGTGCAAGGTCAGTTTTGGTGCTCCCATTTAGCAGACAAGAATGCTGATTTGGTTGAGAAACCTATGCAAATCCATGCGAATGGAAGTGATGCATGATCAAAGCCTACCCATTTCCCACCATACCACCCTGCCTGATTATTTATAGATGAGCAGAGTGCCTCATAAGCCTCAAAAACAAAAACAGGCTCATTTTTAGAGTACCTGTGTCATATACCCCATTTCAATGTTTTTTCCCACCCATTCATTAGCTGACAATGGTAACGAGACTTCCTTGTTGGAATTAAGACGGTGTCACAGACATGACCTTTATAGAGTCTAGTAATAATTAATTAGGGCTCTATCAGTACTAAAGATGGTGGTACTTTAAACTATATTACAGTCTACTGGGAAATTTTATAATTAGTCCCTGCCTTAATAAAAAAAAATTAACTCTTCAAAGTACAAATTTGTGGGTAGACTTATTTTATTACAAGAAAATTCTTTGTTCTCCTAGAGGATTCATGGGAGAGTACGTTTAAATTATAAATTGCCTTAATGCACGCAAAGCTTAGTCTTTGAACCTGGAAATTGGATGATACCTCTTGGAAGTGTCTGGTATGTCACTAAGTACACTCTCAATTTGTGTTTTAAGAATCAGCTCCTGGCTGACCACGGACATAATCCCCTCATGAAAAAAGTTTTTGACGTTTACCTGTGTTTTCTTCAAAAAAATCAATCTGAAACAGCTTTAAAAAATGTCTTCACTGCCTTAAGGACATTAATTTATAAGGTAAGTTGTTTCATCAATGATGGTAATAATTGATTGCGATCGTTTTTCTCTTGCCACCTGGACCTGAAGGGAATATTACCAAATACTAATTCTTACTTGGCATCCTTTCTCATGTTTTGCCCAGTTTCCCTTGACCTTTTATGAAGGGAGAGCCGACATGTGTGCTGCTCTGTGTTATGAGATCCTGAAGTGCTGTAACTCCAAACTGAGCTCCATCCGAACGGAGGCCTCCCAGCTGCTCTACTTCCTGATGAGGAATAACTTCGACTACACCGGAAAGAAATCTTTTGTCCGGACACATTTGCAAGTATGTGTGGTTTAGCTTTCCAATGCAAGTTTATGGTACGTAATTCTGTTTTAGCAGGAAATTTTTGAGTATTACATTTACTAATTTCCAAGAAGAAAGTCACATTTACTGGTTTGGTTTATTTCATCTGCCATATTGTAATATCTGGGCCCAAGACATATTTCTATTGGTAAATTGCCATTTAAATATTGAATCAAGATAGTTGGACTGATTGAAATTCCAATGAATGAATCAAGAAATATCAGAACCTATGTGAGGATATCTCACAATAAACATCATAGGTTAAAAAAAAAAAAAAGCCCAAGGTGATTCTTTTCTCTTTTCCTTCTCCTGACCTATCCCTGTCTCTCCAGAGTTAACATATCCCAAATTCTCTCCTGGGAATCTTGGAAGATACTGATGAGTCTAAAAACAAATATTTATTGTTTGTATGCTAAACAAAATAGAACTCTTTCTGGCCTTCATGGAACATAGACTCTGTGGAGGACACGGTCAAATACTAAAGCTCTTAGGATGCAGTATGACAAGTGCTATAATATAGGTACTTGAGAGAAGTAGGAATACCAAGCCAGGCATCTGGCTGGGGTTCTGGGGTCAGGGGAGGCTTCTCCCAGGAAGTGAAGGATGAGTCAGGGTTAGCAAGGGAAGAGGAACAAGTGTGTTCCAGGCCATGGATGCACCAAGGGTAGAGCCCGTCTGGGGAACTGGAGAAGTTCCTGACAGTGGAGTTTTGAGCTGAGCGAGAACGAGTTGCAGAGGACATCACTGGGCACATGGAGGGATCTCCTGGGCACCAGTGTTGAGAATACATTGGAGGGAGTCAAGACTTTAGCTGGAGAGACCTTTGGGAGACCATTGTCAAATCTAAGATGATGGTGACCTGGACCAGGGATGGTGAGATTAGAAAGCAGAGGAGACTGAGTTGACAGTATGTAGTGATTGATTTTACCTGGATGTGGTGAAGGGAAAAAGGGAATATAGATGGCATCACCATTTTTAGTTTGAGCCACCAGGTAAAAAGGTGTTATTCATAGATCCGAAGAGGCAAATCCTGTTTCATATTTAATACAAATATGTTCACATAAAAAATGCAAAGAACAGTCTGCCTGTTGAATATTTAATACAAGTGAGTTCAAACCAAAAACCCAAGGAGATAAATAATAAGGCATTCCTTTGTATTCAAGAAAGTAGTAGGTAAACAAATATCCAAGTAAGGCAGGCTTATCTAATTCTTATTCTTTTATATTTTCCTGATTAGCATTTTGCTTTGCAAATTAAGTACTTAAAGATAGCACAATCACCTTCTGGAATAATTCCTAAAAGGGGAAAAAAATGAGACCTTTTTACTGCTTGAAAGTAATCACTGCTCAAATCATCCCACCTATATCCCATCCTCATGCATCTATCCTAACTTCAAACAGAAGCCAAGCCTGGGAAGTCCTTTGAATGTTAATTGATTTGCTCACCTTTTTGTGTCCCTCAGGTCATTATTTCTGTCAGTCAGCTGATAGCAGATGTTGTTGGAATTGGGGGAACCAGATTCCAGCAGTCCCTGTCTATCATCAACAACTGTGCCAACAGTGACAGACTCATTAAGGTGTGTGGTCTGGTCCCATTTGATCTTTTACCCCAGGACTCTGCCTCATTTTCTGTTCTGTGTGTGTACTGCAGAAAATAGATGAACGACACGTATCCTCCTTCCACCCCCGTTTCAGCACACCAGCTTCTCCTCCGATGTGAAGGATTTGACCAAAAGGATACGCACGGTTTTGATGGCCACTGCCCAGATGAAGGAGCATGAGAATGACCCTGAGATGCTGGTGGACCTCCAGTACAGCCTGGCCAAGTCCTATGCCAGCACTCCGGAGCTCAGGAAGACGTGGCTCGACAGCATGGCCAGAATCCACGTCAAAAACGGGGATCTCTCAGAGGTAGCCATGCAAGCCTCCATGGTTGTTTGTTTGTTTGTTTGTTTAACTTTTTATTGTAGCAACATATATACAACTCAAAATTTGCCATTTTAACCACTTTCAAGTGTCCAGTTCAGCAGTGGTAATTATATTTGCAACATTCACTACCATCACCAACATCCATTACCGCAACTTTTTCATCACCTCAACATGCAAGCTTCTTGATCTGGGTTCCTGAAAAAAATAGTTATATTCCATAAATCAAAAGAAGTCAATTTTGAAAAAAAAAAAGTCCCATTAATTAAAGGAAGCCAATTTAAAATATGTGATACTTCAAACAGTGGTAGTCTCTTTATAGTTACCTAAGCATTTTAATAATCTAAAGATTGTAAGGGGATATTTCTATCACAAAAGAACGTTCTTTGAAAATGACCAAGTGAAGGTATTTGAATCATTTCCTCCCCCCCCCCCACACACAGTTTTCACTAGAAAAGTGTCATTCTGAGTCATTTTTCAGAGTCATTACTATTTTTAGGACTGTCAAGAGAAAAAAAAGGATACATGTTTTGTTCTTTTCATTATATGGGATGATACTGAGAATAAATTGTTTCATTTCAAAAAAAAAAAAAAAAACATTCTTTGAAAGCTTTTAGAAAACATACTTCTTCATGTAGTTGCCTGCTATTAAAGTACATGTCAGTTGTTGAAGTCCTCTCTAGTTTTAAAATGCAGTTATTTTATAGTAAGATTAATTTTTCTGCTATTAATGTAATGGTAGGGCATCACTTTCTCTTTTATGATGTGCTCCTTTTCAGACATGTTAGGTTTTAGAATGTTCCCTCTTTTACACAACTGAAATGTGTTTCTATATGTAGACAGCATGGCATGGATGTTGAGTATGTGAAATCTGGAGAGTGACTTTCAACCCCAGATCTAACACCTACTAATTTGTGACTTCAGACAAGTTATTTAGCCTCTCTCTGCCTTAGTGTCATCATCTGTAAAACGGGGAAAAGAATGCAAACAATAGACTGTAAAGCAGATTGTGTTTCCTTGAGAACTGTGTTCAGGTGTGCTCCTAAGACATTTAGGTATGATTAACGATATTACGAAAGCAAACATGCTTCTACTTTTAAATTATACAGTTTTTTACATTAGTATAATTAATGTTCTAAGTCTGAAATTTACGTTAACTATTTTTACATATTGGTTATTTAAGGGGCCCAATGTGCTAAAAAGTACACATTGTATTACAATTCTGTTTTGACCCTAAATTTAATCTAAATTATGTTAGCCATAGTAAGATGAATTACGTATATTAATAGTTATATTTTTATGTCATTCTCAGATTTTAAGATTTTTTAAATGATTTGTGTGATCCAGGTCTCTTAAAAAAAAATCACTGAGTTTCAGTTGTTTCTCTATAAATAAGGAATTAAGGCAGATAATTTACAGGATTTCTTCTAGTTCCAGCCATCTCTGGTTTTATGTATCTGATCAACAAACCATCAAATATTTGAGTGCCTGTTTTGGGGATATTATCATGATATGCCCTGGGGAAAGGGACAAAACATTTAAGATATAGATTTGATAGTGTGGCAAATCCACAGTCTAACAGATTTTTCTCTCTATTAAGTACAGAACATAGTGTTAGGCTACAGTACTTATATGTATTTTTACATATTCAAGCCTTGTGAGAATCAGCCGGCTAGGGGTGAGACCTCGGCAGAGGGCACACCGGAGTGGTAGCAGGCCCAACTGACAAGAACCAGGGGCTCATGCATTAGAATCTTACAGGAGATTTGCTTTTAAACACTATGGCATCTTGGTGAAAGTAACTTTTAAATTTCATTGTAAGGTGTTTGTAATCTTACCCATTTAAGATTGAATTAAGATTTTGATTCATAATTCTTATCTGGAAAAAAAATTACAACTTCATCTATTTTTCCTTTAAGTCAAGAGAAATTTTTATATTAGCACCTGAAAATCCATGTGTCGTTTCTGTAATTTCTATCAGTTGGTTCTTTTGAAATTGATAATTGACACATCTTTTGCTTTTGAACTTCCTTTTTCAACCTATCAGCTGTTGTTTCAGACAACTGGTTGTAAGATTTTGGCTTCCATTTTTTGACTTGCCCTTCAAAAGGCCAATAAATTTTTAGAAACACGGGCTGATGCTTTGAGATCTTACATACATACGTACCGTCATTAGTTTCTGTCTGTTGGTGAGCATAAATGATGATTCTAGTACTCGTGTCTTTCTTTATAGGCAGCAATGTGCTATGTCCATGTAACAGCCCTGGTGGCAGAATATCTCACACGGAAAGGTAAGAAACAATTCCTGTGTCTTGTGAAATGACTATAAACCTTTACAAAGAAGTAAAGACAAGACAGAGTGTCCTGTTTGAGAGCCATTCAGGAAGATTTAGAGGTGGGGGATTTTTGTGTGTGAGCGAGAGAACTATATTCATTGTTTTGTTCCCTGACATGACATTTGCTTGACTGGGTAGGCACAGCAGACTCTCCAGTATTAAAAAGAAAAGTAAATGACATATTGTCATATATCCTTGCCAATGGCTCCATCTTCAAAAACTAGTTAATGATCTTTACATCTGGGGGTCCTTGAAAGGCCAATCTAGAACTGAAAAGATTTGATTTTGTTTTCCTTGCAAGATAGTTCCCAGTGGAACTGTTTATCAGTCAATAGACAGTTGTAATGGGAGATTATCAATCATCATTTTCTGGAACACAGCCCAATTTCCATTATTGTGTGAGAAGACAGGCTTGCTGGAAGGAAACCTGTCCTCCCAGTGGAAGGAAGGAGGCATGGAATGAATGCTGCTAATTTGTGCATTATATATTTGTTCCCAGATGAGCAGACCATAAAGTCTTTCACTCATTCCTTTTGGTGAAATACCAGTTTCTCATTTGCATTTCAAAATCATCAGTCTCAAACTGTGGTGTTTGTTTTTGGAATCTGAGGTTCCTGGAAGAGCCCCATAGTCTGGAGAACAGCAGTATCAAACCTGGGCTGAGGAGTACTACCTTTAGAAAGTGAGAAAGTGATATAAAGTTACAAATATGGAGGCCAAAAAAAAATGTATATTTCTGGTAAAGCTGGTGATTTGGAGTGGAATTTTAAGGGTGTCCAGGTTAGTTATATATCAGAGCCCAAAAGAGAAAGAAATTAGAGGGCCTCATAGGCATTTACTATCATGACTATTTCCTGTTGAGACCATTTATCAGGTAATACATTTCCTCACGTTTAGAAGCAGACATAGCCCTCCGGCGGGAGCCACCCCTCTTCCCCTACAGCCACAGCACCTGCCAGAGGAGGAGCCGGGGAGGTGAGCCTGAGGGTCGGCCCAGCCGCAGCGGCCACAGCTACTCTGTTCACATGCCACTCAGTGGTGTGGGGATCTTCTGTTGCAACTTTGCATGGACAGACTTCAATCTCCTTCCCTCCCTTCTTTTCCTAGGCTCTCCAGCCCGCTGGCAATCTGTTCATATGGGCAATGAGGGAACGCACTTTGGGCATCATCTTAGTTGCATTCCACCAGAGCTGAGTTATACATTTAACCTGGTAGCCTAAAACATGGGTGCTTGGCTTTTATAATTCTTTTTGTAAGTTAGTATATCCTTAGGCTCCTAGAAGAATACTTTTCACTGGGAAATCTTTTGTTTCCAAATAACAAAATAAAAGCAAGGCTAGACTAGGACAAGGACAGAGATGCTAGATCATCCATGAATGGCTTGGTTATTCTTCACTAATACACAGCAGAAAAAAATCTCTGGCTTTACAACTTACTTTTTCCAGCCTTGATTTCAAAATACTCTGTTCTTCTTTTTCCCAAAATATGGAATGTCTCAATTCACGGTTTGACTATTGTTTCATTTTATTGCCCATGGCCATCTCAAAATAAAGTACGTAGACATTTCGAGTCCTTCACTTGATGACTTTTGCACAGCTGACATTGCCAGATTTAAAACTCTGCGTACCTGTAACTATGAGATGAATGAAGACCCCAAATGAGCATCGTTGGTTAAGGAATTTTTCCCAGACAGTTATCCTAGCTCCAGCCTTACAACAGTTTTCCCCTTAGAGAATGAGAGTGTACTAAAGTGTACATGCTCTTTGTTGATCCAGTTCCTCTCTAGGGTGGAGGAAAAGAACTCTCCTTAACCCTCTAGGCAGTTGATGTTAGAACCAGCTAAGGCACCCTTTCAGTTCATGGCCCCATGTGGCTGTTGAGGAGGGTAATGTTCTAATCTAACCTGAGTTATGGGGTTATCCCCAGCTAGAGTGGGTAAGATGGCAGCTTGAAGGAAACAGAGTAATTTTTGAGTCGTATTTTTGTCTTGGTCGGCTTTGGCATCTTTATTTTTCTTGGTGTCTGAGCGTTGGTCATCTTGCCAAATCAAATTGTAGTTTATTTGTTATTATTTTACTAATCATTTGATTCAGTACTCATTTCTCAGTTTGCTTACTTTAAAGATTGTATAAATTTTAAACAAGGTTTGTAAAAAATAAAGATATGAGAAAAAGAAAGAAATTGAGAGAGATGAGGGTTGAATGGGGCATGGGGCTCAGAAAAGCAGAGACCCCAGTCTCCCTGTGTGAATGCTGGCCTAAGACAATAGATTTCAAAATTGCCTATTTCACTCAACATGAAACATATAGGGTAGGAAGAACCCCCAGGGTTTGCCTACTTTCAGGTTAATAACCTTAACTCTCTCTCCTGCTCTCTCAATTCCTAGGCATGTTTAGACAAGGGTGTACAGCCTTCAGGGTAATTACCCCAAACATAGATGAGGAGGCCTCCATGATGGAAGATGTCGGAATGCAGGATGTCCATTTCAACGAGGTGAGTGCTTGAACTTACGTGGGTTTGCAAGTGCAAGTACTAGAGGACCTTAGAGCCCACTGTTTATCCTACCACTCTGTCAAACCCAGGCTTGTTCCCTGCAGGTGCTCTCTTGGCTCCCACTGAGAGAATTCTTCCAGACAACTTAAACAAAACAGCAAAGCCTCTGCCATTCTTCCTGTCTAGGAATTCCTCCTCCTCTCTGGAAAGCGGGTTTAAGGGGCCAGTTAGTGGTGAAGTGAGGCTGAACACTTGAGCATTTCTAGAGACCAAAAACAATCTAGCATTAAATAATTGTAGCACTATATGCAATTTCTTGCCAAAACCGGATAACCTTGCAGCCACTTAATTGTAGCTTGCGAGTTTCAAAATAAAGCTAGGAATTTGAACAGATGCCAGTTCTCTGGTTGCACTTGCTGTTATTTCCTTTTCCATGAATATCTGCCAGAAGAGTTTCTCATGTGTGTCTGCCTCACCTCAACCCAGGGCAGAATGAAATGTTAAACGGAGAGCTTTTTAATACCTGCTGCTCTTTTAAGGAAAAATAAAGTTATCCATTTCTTCATATGAAAAGAGAAAGCAAACAGAAAGGAGTACCTATCTTTTGCCTGTGTTTTACTTGTTTTTTCTTGACCTATGGTGTAGTGGCATAGAGTTGATATTAAGGCTTTTAACCATTTTCATGCTAGTAAATAGGGCCCATGCATAAACATTCTCCATGACATTACCAGTCCATAAATTAGCAGTTCTCAAAGTGTGGTCCACAGACCCAAGGGGTCCCTAAGACCTTTTCAAGAGGTCTTTGAGGGCCTCCCTTTTCTAACTGAATATCTGTGTGAGACCAGATTCTCTTTGTAAACAGCAACCAGAACAGAATATTGATCATATTGGATGCAGAAGCAGATATAAGAATCCAGCTTTCTTCTGTTAAATCAGACATTAAAGAGTTGCAAAAATATTAAACAAATGCCATTCTTTTCTCAAATTTGGTGGGGAATATTGTTTTACATTAAAAATGTTATTTTTGTTAACACACAATTGATTTGTTATTATTAAATGAATAAATACATATTTTTACATTTTTTGTTTTAATTTCTAATATGGTAAATATTAAAAGATACAGCTCATATAAACAAAATTTCTTTTGAGTGTCCAATAACTTTTAAGAGTGTAAAGGAGTCCCAAGACCAAAAAGTTCAGGAACCACTGCCATAAATTGTCTAGTCTCAAAATGACCTTCTAAATTAAAAACTAAACATGAAAAAGGCTGAATCTGATAGTATATTGAGTGCCTACGCAGTACCAGGAAAGTTTTTTAGATGTTGAAATAATTCTAATCACAATATATAAAATTTTCTAGTATCCTAAGGGAAAAAAAAAAGCAAATTGTTAATTCATGGCAGTAACAGTTGAGCTATATCTTCACCTTGAAATGCCTAGACAGATCGTAATTTTGTAATTTTTGCTCTGAAGTATGAAATCTATCTCTGCAGTAACTAGGCCCACACTCCGGCACGTTTCTCCCTGCATTGTCTCCTTGTAGAAACCACCCTTGCACCCAGGTGCCAAGTCAGACCTCCTGAATGCAGCACTTTGTTTGGAATTAGATAAGAAAAGCAGTGATGCCAAGAACAACTATAAAGATTTTAAAGTAAACACTTTCAGTAACCTATCCTGCAGGGATGATAAAATGAAGCTTGAGATTGCTCCTCTGGTAGTAATCGGCTGAAATAATTATAGCCTAATGAATTATGAAATCAAGCAGAAATCAAGTGCTCAAATTGTAAGGAAATGAAATCAAGTGCAAAAATTGCAAGGAAATTTTTTTAATGGCACCCACTCTCAATAGCAACTAAACATGTGATAAGGATAATTTTATCAGTTATTTTCAGAATATGGATTTCCCACCTTGTCCTTGAAGCATAAAGTTGGTAAATCTTTAACAAGGTCCATAGTACATGACCCTTCATAAGGATTAGAGTGTGACACTGGGGTTATGAAGTACTGAACAAGCCATATCCATCAAGATTGATACTAATGGGGAGAGGGAAAAATAGCATGTGTTCTGAAAGAAGGGAAAACAGAAATTGCCACATACATTTTTGCTTTGGCTACCAAGATTTTTCAAGAAACAGTGTCTCTTTATGAGAGATTAAAATCTCATCGGAGAGGAAGGAAAGCATTTTGAGAAAAGCTGACAAGAATAAGTGTATAATGCATAGCTGATAATGCATAGTATAAAAATCATTATACTTTTCATCCACATTATTAGATATAACTAAATGCGTTAAATGCTCTACTAAAATGATTTGAGGGGCACTGCATAAGAATATGCCCCACCCCAGATGAGTTTCTGTTGTAGGAATTCCATCTTCCCTGACTGAGCTAAAGAGCAGACTCCCAGATGCTTTTGAATTAGACAAAGAGAACATCCAGTTCCTATTTGCAGTTTTGTTTCACAAGGTGGAGCATGTATAGATTGAAGACTTCTGATTCCATGAAGGTGTCAAAATTCCACACAACCCGTGCAGTTCTGAATCCCTCATTATTTTTATCAGTCAGGGTCCTGGAAGGAAATAGATGGCACACTCAAACTGGGAAGTTGATTCAACAAGAAATTTTGCAGCACTCCCCAAGTTAGCAACAGGTGGGTTGATACCCCTCAAACTAGAGAAGCAAGGGAAGAGAGAAAAACGTCAAAGAGGGGTCCATCTGCCAGGACCGGTACAACACCCAGTCAGCCCTAGCACCCAGATAGGGAGGCAGCCAAGCAGATAACTGCTCCACACTTACTCACTTCCTCCTCTCCAGTCTCCTGCTGGCACTTTCCATTGGCCGTACTCAGCCGGGAACCAGAGGACAAGAGAGCCCATTATGCAGCCCATCATGCAGCCCATCATTCCATATGTCTCGGCCTCCCAGAGCACAGAGCTGGGGGGACAGGGGAGAGATCTAGGGGGGGAAATGGAAAATATCTAGCACCTGTTGTTTTACAGAACAGCAACTATCACCATTGTAGAATCACCGTTGGGTATGATAAGCCTTATACAAAGTTAACCAGGCAGTTCTCTGGCTTCTATTAGCCAAAATTGTTTCTATTCAGAAATAGTTGTCAATAACAAACAAAAAATGTTTATATCTGTAGAACATTGAAAGGGAGAGGGGAAGGGAGAAGGCATATTGAGGGATTACTCTGTTCACATCTCATCCATGCCTTGACAATTGTCTTTAGCCATGTAGGCTGTTCTAACCATTCCCCTGTTCCCTGACAGTGCTATTAGAACCATAAAAGTTGCCTACCATATCTTCACTATCTTAATGGTTCTCCAGAGCAGTAGTAGTAGTGAGTAGTGAGCTCGGCCAATAGAATTTGCCTAACTCCTGTACCCTTGCCTCTCATATCAGGACACATCATCCTGCTTCATTTTGGAAATAATTGCGGAGTTTCCCTGACACTGAGCTAGGTGCTGGAGATACAAAGGTGGGCAGGATGTGGTCGTCCCTTCCCTAACAAGCTATACTGCTTCTGATGCTTTCTTCCTAAACCAGTCTCTTAGCATCTGAACTCAAAGTTGTCTGAATTCTTTGTGAGCTGGAAATTTCTATATTAGCTTATGCAGATCCATACTATTTAACTAGCTGTGTGCTGTGTACTAACTCGGGGATATATAAGTGAGGTACGTGCTTCAGGCATTTTCGTCTAGTGCTGTAGTTCTCAAACTTTAGTGTGCTTAGGAATTATTTGGATTCCTGTTATGAATATAGATTCCCATTCTTACCCCCCACCCCCACCATCCCCAGATTCATTTGGGTAGGTTTGGGGTGTAGGAATCTGTATTTTAATCTGCATTCCAGGTGATTATTCTGGTGGAGGTGGTCCTCAACTGTAGCTTGAGAAATGATGGTATCCTGGAAAGATGAATTATATCATGATGTATGTGCTATGGCCTAAGCCAGGTCACACATTCACAGTTATTCCCAAATAGTCGTTAATGGAGACTTTTACTTCATAGGTAAGGATCTTTAGATCAATCAATTCTAAGATGGAACAAACGGCATTTAAATGAAGAATTTTAAAACACTGTGCACAAACATAGACACACATAAGCATTCACACACACACACACACAGCATTAGTGTGCTATTGCCACAGACAAATGCTCAATGTTCTCGATCACTGTGGCACATTTTTAAATGGGTCTGGCTTAATTACATTTTAAACAGCTTTCTAAGTGGTCTATGAGCTTGGTGCACTGAGATCTTCCTAAGATTAGTCTAATATCATAAAATGTGTACTTTCCGGATGCATAAAGTTGATTGAGGTTTGTTTGTTTTTAACCAATTACTATGTACAGTTCTTTGCATGTATTGACAATTTAGAAAAAATGTCTTTGTGTTTAAATTTTAAGTAAGATTTTTAAACCATCAAACCTTCTGCATAACAGCCTTTCAGAGTCATCACTATTTGACCATTGTCTGGATTAGTTCTGGTTCTCAGGTGCAGTGATTGCTGAGAATTGAAAGTAAATTAATAAGTAGAATTTCTGCTGAGAATACTATTTATATATGCCCTAAAGTTTAGTTACTGTGACTTAGTTTTTTTTTTTAATCTTCATTTTATTGAGATATATTCACATACCACGCAGTCATACAAAACAAATCGTACTTTCAATTTTTCACAGTACCATTACATAGTTGTACATTCATCACCTAAATCAATCCCTGACACCTTCATTAGCACACACACAAAAATAACAAGAATAATAATTAGAGTGAAAAAGAGCAATTGAAGTAAAAAAGAACACTGGGTACCTTTGTCTGTTTGTTTCCTTCCCCTATTTTTCTACTCATCCATCCATAAACTAGACAAAGTGGAGTGTGGTCCTTATGGCTTTCCCAATCCCATTGTCACCCCTCATAAGCTACATTTTTATACAACTGTCTTCGAGATTCATGGGTTCTGGGTTGTAGTTTGATAGTTTCAGGTATCCACCACCAGCTACCCCAATTCTTTAGAACCTAAAAAGGGTTGTCTAAAGTGTGCGTAAGAGTGCCCACCAGAGTGACCTCTCGGCTCCTTTTGGAATCTCTCTGCCACTGAAGCTTATTTCATTTCCTTTCACATCCCCCTTTTGGTCAAGAAGATGTTCTCTGTCCCACGATGCCAGGTCTACATTCCTCCCCAGGAGTCATATTCCACGTTGCCAGGGAGATTCACTCCCCTGGGTGTCTGATCCCACGTAGGGGGGAAGGCAGTGATTTCACCTTTCAAGTTGGCTTAGCCAGAGAGAGAGGGCCACATCTGAGCAACAAAGAGGCATTCGGGAGGAGGCTCTTAGGCACAACCATAGGGAGGCCTAGCCTCTCCTTTGTAGCAACCGTCTTCCCAAGGGTAAAACCTATGGTAGAGGGCTCAACCCATCAAACCACCAGTGTGACTTAGTTTTTATGGCTCTTTAGAATTTTGTATTTATATCCAGTCTCTCAGACTTAACCTGGTATGGTTATTGGTTAATTCTATCTAAGAATTGTTATTAGATGTATTAATTATAAACATCTAGGTAGAGTTGGCATTAACTTGACTAAATTTACCTTACCAAATTAAGCGTCGATATTCAGTAGTCCACACTCAACTTTTACAAGAGAAGGATTTACCACTTTTTTTATAAAAGCCATTTTTAGTTTGTTATTAGACCAAATCTCTACTAACTGCCTTTTTTATAGCTTACATATCATTTCTTTGCAATAATAAGTAATATTCAGGTAAACTACAGATCCTGAATGCCCTCTGAATCAGAAAAGAAAGATAAAATAATGTTCAGAGGATTATAAATGTTAATATGTTATTTAACTCTTTGATAGCCATCAAATTATCACACTTATTTCATAATTATTTACTCAGCTATATTCGTTTTATCAAACTGTCCGTTCCCTGACCATTCTTTCTCAGGAATTTGTTTCTCTAGATTAATGTCCATCTTTTTTTACTGAATATGACAGGCTTTTCCATAATGAAGAAGTAGCATTAATGTGCTACTTGCATTCATGCTTCATTGTTATTAAATTCTCTACATGTTTCTGGTTTGCAAAACTAAGCTACAATGTTCATAAATAAAGTCATTTTAATTTAAATAAAGGAAAAAAAAGGGTAAAAATAGTTTTCAATTTTAGTTCAACAGTTAGGAGTATTTGGCCCAGGAGATTGCACATATGTTCTATTTGATAAATATTTATTAGGTGACTAAATCTAGGACTATTTAAAATAAACCTGAAAGGCTGCTGTGCACAGATACCTTACCTGAACATACAGAACATCATTTTAAAATCAAGTAATATCTGACTTACCTAATACTTCATTATCTATTGTGGTGGTTGTCGTATATTTATCTATGTTTTTGTGTCTCACAAAATTATTCATATTCAATTATTAATTTACTTTTGACATAGAAAACTTGGAGCATGCCAGATTTGTCTACATTGAACCCTTCTCATCTCCCTAGTCTCATTTCTTGCCACTCTCTGATTCAGATTTTATACTCTAACCCCTCAAACTACAAGTAACTTACCCACTTGACCTATTTTCATGCCAGGACTTTGCCTGTCCTATCCCTTTCCCTCTTTTTGTTCCTCCTTCTTGCTCACCTTTGTCCCATCAATGTAATTTATTTTTTAAATTGCAGTTGTATATATATATATAACATAAAATTTGCCATTTTAACCTTTTTTTTAGATGTGTCATATCATTGGGATGAGTTTTTTTTTTAATTCAATTTTATTGAGATACATTCACATACCATGCAGTCATACAAAGCATATAATCAATTGTTCACGGTACCATTATATAGTTGTACGTTCATCACCAAAATTAATTTTTGGACATTTTCATTACCACACACACAAAAGTAATAAGAATAAAAATTAAAGTGAAAAGAACAATTGAAGTAAAAAAGAACACTGGGTGCCTTTTTTTTTCCTCTCATTTTTCTACTCATCCATCCATATACTGGACAAAAGGGAGTGTGATCCACATGGTTTTCCCAATCACATTGTCACCCCTCGTAAGCTACATTGTTATACAGTCGTCTTCAAGATTCAAGAGTTCTGGGTTGTAGTTTGATAGTTTCAGGTATTTACCGCTAGCTATTCCAATTCATTAGAACCTAAAAAGGGTTATCTATATTGTGCGTAAGAGTGCCCACCAGAGTGACCTCTCGGCTCCTTTTAGAATCTCTCAGCCACTGAAACTTATTTCTTTTCCTTTCGCATCCCCCTTTTGGTCAAGAAGATGTTCTCCATCCCACGATGCCGGATCTACATTCCTCCCAGGAGTCATATCCACGTTGCCAGGGAGATTTACACCCCTGGGTGTCAGATCTCACGTAAGGGAGGGGGCAGTGATTTCATCTGCCAAGTAGGCTTAGCTAGAGAGAGAGGGCCACATCTGAGCAACAAAGAGGAATTCGGGAGGAGACTCTTAGGCACAATTATAAGCAGGCCTAGCCTCTCCTTTGCTGTAAAAGTCTTTCCAAGGGCAAGTCTGGTGATAAAGGGCTCAGCCCATCAAACTACCAGTCCCCAGTGTCTGTGAGCACATCACCAACCATTGAGGTGGGGAAGCCCAACACCCCTGCATTCTCCACCAGCTCCTCAGGGGGACTCTGCATATTTTTTTCATTTTTTTTTTAATTAACTATATCAAAAAAAATTTTTTTAATTTAACAGTAAAAAAAACATTTCAAACAAACCAAAACAAGGGAATAAGAAAAAGACAACTAACATAATATAACTACTTTACTTCCAACATGTTCCTAGTCTACCCTAAGAAAGTAAACTAATATAGTACATTTCTGTGAACTGGTTCCTACCATACCCACCAGAAATTAACAAACCTTAGTCATTCCTGGGCATTCCCAGAATGTTAAATTTACCAGCAATAGCTTATCTGTTCTTACTGGGTTATCATTCCCCCTTCATTAATTGCTCTCTATCGCTAGGTTCCCTGCATTCTACATTATAAACCATTTATTTCACATTTTTCAGTGTTCACATTAGTGGTAGCATATAATATTTCTTTTTTTTGTGCCTGGCTTATTTCACATTTTAACGTACAGAATTCAGCGTCATTAACTGCATTTTCAGTGTTGTGGTACTATCAGCACAATCCATGGCCGAGACTTTTTCATCACCCTAAACAGAAACTCTGCATCTGTTAAGCAGTAGCTCCCCAGCTCCTAGGAATCTCTAATCTACTTTCTATCTCTGTGAATTTGCTTATTCTAGACATGTCATGTAAGTGTCTTTTTCCGTCTGGCTTACTTGACTCAGCCTGATGCTGTCAAGGTTCATCCGTGTTGTAGCAAATATCAGTACTTCATTCCTTTTTTATGGCTGAATCATAATCCATTGTATGGCTCAGCCACATTTTGTTTATCCATCCATCCATCAATTGTGGATACTTGAGTTGCTTCCACCTTTTGGCTGTTGTGAATAATGCTACTGTGAACATGGGTGCCGTAGGATCTCTGAGTCCCTGCTTAGAATTGTTTAGGATTTCTTGCTCACCTTTCAAGACTCAGTCAGTTACCACTTTCTCAGCCTTCCATGCCTTGCCTTTCCCTCATCACTGGATGGATGTCACTCCTCTCCACCTCCCTGCACTTATCAGTGCACTTACAGTGGTTTTTTTTTATCATCTCTTTATGGATCTGTCTCCCATGCTAGACATGAGAACAAAGAAAGTGCCATGTTTACTTGATAGCTGTCCTCCCCAGTACTGACCCAGAGATTCACTGACTGATAAATAAACCCCTGCTGCTTTCAATTCACTGTCTGCCCTTGTGACTTACGTGGGCATGTGTTTGAAATCATTGTTTTTCTCTGTCCTTGGTGTCTTAACATGTATGCCTTTCTCTTCCAATTAGTGTTCATGAGTCTCCAGTACATCAGTTCTAGCTGCTCAGAAGGGTAATTGTGTATGTCTTTGACACCCCCCTCTGCCCCAAAGCAAATATCGTTTATGTCATCACAAGCCCAATAGACCATCTAAAATCCACCCTCCACATTTGGTAAAAAACTATCAAGCTATTTTTATAAAGTAGGGGAACTTAATTTTATTTATATAGATTTGTTTGATAATGCCATTGTCAAGCACAATGCCTTGCACATAGTAGATACTTTGTAAAATGTTCAAATGAATGATTGAATGAAAAAATGAAATAGTTAATTATGTGAAAGTGATGGTGCATAGTTATAACTTTCAGAATAATATTCAGTTTCCTTTGAGATTGCATTAATACATTACTCCAGATTCTTGTTATGCTATAACTTCTATGACATGGAATTAAGAATGTTTAGATCTCTTTGATCCCATCCGCAATTAACAGGGTGTCCTCATTGTATGGTTACATTCACAGCGTGGACGCATGATATTCCAGTGGGAGCAATGGTGGTTGTTCAAAGAAAGTTTATATTTCTCTTTGAAAAAAGTTCACTAATAAAGAACAGAAAAGGCCAAATGATTAGTCTATGACTTAAGATGAAGAAAAAAATTGTAATGGAAAATTTCTTTGCCTTTTGACTGTTTTATTATCCGAAGAATATATTGGCTGTACAGTGTTCTCATTCTTGGTGAGGAACTGGATGATCTCAGAATTCTTCCACATCTACTCCAGTCCCTGATACTATCAGCATCCCTGATAATGAAGATAATAAATACTTATCAGGAGGCGGGGCAAGATGGCAGACTGGTGAGCTGTATGTTTTAGTTACTCCTCCAGGAAAGTAGGTAGAAAGCCAGGAACTGCGTGGACTGGACACCACAGAGCAATCTGTCTTTGGGCATACTTCATACAACACTCATGAAAACGTGGAACTGCTGAGATCAGCGAAATCTGTAAGTTTTTGCGGCCAGGGGACCCGCGCCCCTCCCTGCCAGGCTCAGTCCCGTGGGAGGAGGGGCTGTCAGCTCCGGGAAGGAGAAGGGAGAACTGCAGTGGCAGCCCTTATCGGAAACTCATTCTACTGATCCAAACTCCAACCATAGATAGACTGAGACCAGACACCAGAGAATCTGAGAGCAGCCAGCCCAGCAGAGAGGAGACAGGCATAGAAAAAAAAAAACAACACGAAAAACTCCAAAATAAAAGCAGAGGATTTTTGGAGTTCTGGTGAACACAGAAAGGGGAAGGGCGGAGCTCAGGCCTTGAGGCGCATATGCAAATCCCGAAGAAAAGCTGATCTCTCTGCCCTGTGGACCTTTCCTTAATGGCCCTGGTTGCTTTGTCTATTAGCATTTCAATAACCCATTAGATCTCTGAGGAGGGCCTTTTTTTTTTTTTTTTTTAATCCTTTTTTCTTTTTCTAAAACAATTACTCTAAGAAGCCCAATACAGAAAGCTTCAAAGAATTGCAATTTGGGCACATCAAGTCAAGAGCAGAACTAAGAGAGCTCTGAGACAAAAGGCAATAATCCAGTGGCTGAGAAAATTCACTAAACACCACAACTTCCCAAGAAAAGGGGGGTGTCCGCTCACAGCCACCATCCTGGTGGACAGGAAACACCCCTGCCCATTGCCAGCCCCATAGCCCAGAGCTGCCCCAGACAACCCAGTGTGACGGAAGTGCTTCAAATAACAGGCACACTCCACAAAACTGGGCGTGGACATTAGCCTTCCCTGCAACCTCAGCTGATTGTCCCAGAGTTGGGAAGGTGGAGCAGTGTGAATTAACAAAGCCCCATTCAGCCATCATTTGAGCAGACTGGGAGCCTCCCTACACAGCCCAGCAGCCCAGAACTGCCCTGGGGGGACGGCACTCACCTGTGACATAGCACAGTCATCCCTCAACAGAGGACCCAGGGTGCACAGCCTGGAAGAGGGGCCCACTTGCAAGTCTCAGGAGCCATACGCCAATACCAAGGACTTGTGGGTCAGTGGCAGAGACAAACTGTGCAGGACTGAACTGAAGGATTAGACTATTGCAGCAGCTTTAAAACTCTAGGATCACCAGGGAGATTTGATTGTTCGGGCCACCCCCCCTCCCCGACTGCCCAGAAACACGCCCCACATACAGGGCAAGCAACACCAACTACACACGCAAGCTTGGTACACCAATTGGGCCCCACAAGACTCACTCCCCCACTCACCAAAAAGGCTAAGCAGGGGAGAACTGGCTTGTGGAGAACAGGTGGCTCGTGGACGCCACCTGCTGGTTAGTTAGAGAAAGTGTACTCCACGAAGCTGTAGATCTGATAAATTAGAGATAAGGACTTCAATAGGTCTACAAACCCTAAAAGAACCCTATCAAGTTCAGCAAATGCCACGAGGCCAAAAACAACAGAAAATTATAAAGCATATGAAAAAACCAGACGATATGGATAACCCAAGCCCAAGCACCCAAATCAAAAGACCAGAAGAGACACAGCACCTAGAGCAGCTACTCAAAGAACTAAAGATGAACAATGAGACCATAGTATGGGAGATAAAGGAAATCAAGAAGACCCTAGAAGAGCATAAAGAAGACATTGCAAGACTAAATAAAAAAATGGATGATCTTATGGAAATTAAGGTAACTGTTGACCAAATTGAAAAGATTCTGGACACTCATAGTACAAGACTAGAGGAAGTTGAACAACAAATCAGTGACCTGGAAGATGACAGAATGGAAAATGAAAGCATAAAAGAAAGAATGGGGAAAAAAATTGAAAAACTCGAAATGGACCTCAGGGATATGATAGATAATATGAAACGTCCAAATATAAGACTCATTGGTGTCCCAGAAGGGGAAGAAAAGGGTAAAGGTCTAGGAAGAGTATTCAAAGAAATTGTTGGGGAAAACTTCCCAAATCTTCTAAACAACATAAATACACAAATCATAAATGCTCAGCGAACTCCAAATAGAATAAATCCAAATAAACCCACTCCGAGACATATACTGATCACACTGTCAAACACAGAAGAGAAGGAGCAAGTTCTGAAAGCAGCAAGAGAAAAGCAATTCACCACATACAAAAGAAACAGCATAAGACTAAGTAGTGACTACTCAGCTGCCACCATGGAGGCGAGAAGGCAGTGGCACGATATATTTAAAATTCTGAGTGAGAAAAATTTCCAGCCAAGAATACTTTATCCAGCAAAGCTCTCCTTCAAATTTGAGGGAGAGCTTAAATTTTTCACAGACAAACAAATGCTGAGAGAATTTGCTAACAAGAGACCTGCCCTACTGGAGATACTAAAGGGAGCCCTACAGACAGAGAAATACTTATCAGCAGTGTCTTTGATCTAAAATACACAAGAAATGCAAGGCTTTGATAAAGGGAATCTTATTGCATTTCCCTACATCAAAGGACAGCCAGTCCCCCTCTACCCCCAACCCCCCAGCATATGGCAATGCCTGGAAACATTTTCAGTTGGCACAACTGGGAGAGGGAGTGGCGCTACTGGCACTGGTGGATAGAGTCCAAGGATGCTGTTGGACATCCTACTATGCACAGGATAGCCCCCAACAACAAAGAATTACCCAACCCAAAATGTCAATAACGTCGCTATAGAGAAACTCTGCTCCAAAAGCTAAGTGGTAATCAAGACATGGTGTTATTGGCACCATGGTAGACATTAGGTCAATGAAACAGAATAGAAAGATCAGAAATAGACCCACACATATATGATCAATTGATTTTTACAAAGGTTCAAAGGCAATTCAGTGGAGAAAGGATACTTTTTCATTAAATGGTGCTAGAGCAATTTGACACCCATATGCAACAACAACAAAAAAAAACCCAACCCTCAACCTATACTTCACACCATATTCAAAAATAACTCAAAATGTTTTATAGACCTAAATGTAAAATGTAAAACTATAAAACTTCTATGAAGAAAACAGGAGAAAATCTTTGTGAACATGGGTTAGATAAAGATTTCTTGGATAAAACATATAAAGCACAGTCCACAAAATAAAAACTTGATAAATTGGACTTCACCAAAGTTAAAAATGTCTACTCTTCAACAGACACTGTTAAGAAAATCCAGAGACAAGCTACAGATTGGAAGAAAATATTTACAAATCACATACCTGATAAGGGGACTTCTCAAAACCTAATAAGAAAATAACCTGGTAGAAAAACGAGCAAAAGATTTGGACAGACTCTTCTGCAAAGATATGCAGAATGCCAAATAAGCACATAAAAATTTATTCAACATCATTAGTGAAACCCCCATTCAAATGGGCTTCGAAGATATGGGTCAAGGATTAGTTCCTGTTAGGAAATTCCATAGAGCGATTGACTTCAAGATTGCTTTTTGAGGGAGATTGCAGGGGTTTCTCTACTCTGTTACAAAGTCAGGCAGGCCCCTTTTGTGGTCATGAGATGAATGCCAGCCCCAGTCAAAACCTCTCCTGTCCTGTCTGGTGAGAGCACTTCTGTCCCTGCATTTCATGCTGAGGTCCTAAAACTCACCCTGACTGGTCAGCTTAGGTCACATGCCCACTCATGACAAATCAATGACTGGCTAAGAAGTAGAATTATGCTGATTACTTTAAATCCATGCCCCCAACCTTTGAGCTGTAGGGAGAAGTAGCCTCTTCCAAAGTTCAAGACCTTTATGGAAGCATAGTGGCTACTCAGAGTTCAATGGGAGAGGGAAGGAAAAACTATGGCTACCTACCACGGTCCACTGCTAAATTGCTGATTGTTTAATTTGGGTTGAAGTCATATGCTTAGGAACAATCCACGTGTCAGCATTGTCACTGTTCTTCGGAAAGGAGGAAAATATATATATTTTAAAAAGAGAACTAGGAATGTAAATTGAGAAGCTATAGATGTTATTTTCCATGCAGGTCACTGTCACAGTCACTGCAATGTGACCCTGTTTCATTTTCACTTGTAAACATGATTGAAAAATGGCTCCTGAGAGAAAGAACATAACTATGAGTTGTTAAATCTATGGATGTTAGTGTTTAAAAAGTATTGCACATTTTGGAATTGTCTGTATATTATTTTCCTTCTAGCTCTCTTACCCGTTATGCATTCTGCAAGGAATAGGACGTTCCATTCCTACCTTGTTGATGTTCTTTTCTGGTCGGTTCCCTTCCCCTCTGACTAGGACGTGCTGATGGAGCTCCTGGAGCAATGTGCAGATGGGCTCTGGAAGGCTGAGCGCTATGAGCTGATCGCCGACATCTATAAGCTCATCATCCCCATTTATGAGAAGCGGAGAGATTTTGAGGTACCTGAGTGGGAGTGGATTGTTTTCTTCCCCTCTTTGAGAGAACAGTGGAGTCACATATATTTTAAGACCTGTCTTTTCCGTAACGAGAACAGGCAGGCCACAGTTCAGTGCTGAACAGGTGGTCTTTGTCCCTCCACATTTACACTGGACATGACCACCAGTCACCAGCCTAACAGAGTCATCAGGCACACATGGGCACCACCTTGGCATTCTGCTTTGGAAAGGTTGCTGTGTACAGAACCTTGTAACAGTAGGTGCCCTTTTCCTCAGAACTCTTCTCTGCTCCACCTGTGTGGGAAAATGGTGTTCCTTCCAACCTTCCTGGGCTGGCGAGGTAGTCCAATTTCTCTTACGTGATCGTGTATCAAATAGAGTACTAAAAGCCAAGACTAAAAGCTTCGTCATAGATGTATCATCTCCGGCATTTCACGTTAATTTGAAAACTGTGGTGTGGACACATAACTTCTTAAAATCCAGGGTTGGTGGGTCATCATATGTAAATTGGCCCTTGACTGTGGGAGACATTAAAATTCAAAAAATGACCACTGTGAATTGTGCAAAAAGATATTCTTGTTTTACTCAAGCCTAAGAAAATTTCACCTACATTATCACGTTTAACTGTTATTTTAAAATTGATTCTACTGTTTGCAAGTGGGAAGACATGGATTTTGTTCTAACCTGCAGAGGCTAGCCCATCTGTATGACACACTGCACCGGGCCTACAGCAAAGTGACAGAGGTCATGCACTCAGGTCGCAGGCTCCTGGGGACCTACTTCCGAGTGGCCTTCTTTGGACAGGTGAGCCACACCTCTCCTTTTTGCAGGCTGTTTTAAGTCTTTTTTTTTTTTTTTTTTAACTCTATAAAATTATATTTTTAATTTTCTGTTTTAACTTCTATAAATGCTATTTGGATGAATTTTACGTATTTAGTTTGATTCTTACCTTCCTCAGTAAACTTTCTGCTTTTTTCTTCCTTCCTGTCTTTTCTTTATTACTTTCTAAAGGCAGCGGTAAGTTCTCCCTCCATAAGATTCTCTTAGCGGCGTCTCTGGTACTTCAGTGTGGTTTCCCAGTTTCCATTTCAAGTCTGTATGTATATCCGTCTAGTCATTACAAGCTCTCCAAAAACAATTAACATTTTATTCCATTCACAGAAATAAATCACCTGTTTCCTTGTGTATCTGTACTGCATGTTTTAAACCAAAATTAAGACTTCCTGGTTTCCTTTGTCCCATCTTTATCTTTTGTAATACAGTATCTCCACAAATACATTTACTGTGGCAATAATTCAGAAACCTATATGGAAGCCTTCATTTAAATTTAACTTAAATTTTAACCTTCAAGTCTCTAACATTATTAAATGGTATAAATTATCTGTTTCTTTAGGGTGTGTGGTTTTCTATGATTATTATACGTTATATAACATTTTTATATATATATATATATATATATAACCTTAAATTTATTTTGTTATTGTCTTTTATAACTTTATAGCAATACCAGTTTACAGACAGTGAAACAGATGTGGAGGTAATTACAGTAAATGCTTAAAAAGCAAGTAATGTAGTAAAATGACTGCATCTAAACTCCTAGTTTGATGTGGGTGTTTTTTGTTTTCCATGTTAGCCTGCATTTTTTTATACACTGTGTTTTTTTGCACCGTTTTCTCTCTTTCATTTTAGATGAGAAATGTTTTTTTAAAATTTTCAAATATTAACCCCAATGTGAACTTTTAAAATTTCAACCTTTTTCACTTCCCATGCAATTCTAAGCCTTGTTTTATTCAAACAAGATTGGTGCTAAAACAGATGATGACTGGTGATAACGAAAATGTGTTCTGATCTCATACTACAGGCCTGTAATATTTTTCTTATCAGTAAAGCAGAAGAGAATTTACGCAAAAATCACATAACTTCTACTGAAAGTTCTCCAGATCTGAATGCTTCAGCTTACACCTTAAAATCCTGTGTAAAAGGGGCCTGTCAGGGGAGGGGTTGAATATGCCTTTCTCAGGCCTGGCTCTAGCAGGCTGCTGAATCTTTTGTAGTGAGTTCTCCTTCCTGGGAATGTGAAACAGGTTTGAATTCCGTCATTAGGCTTGACTGAGAGAATGCAGTTTTGAATCCCAGATTTTTCCATTTCACTCAACACTTAATGACAACATTCTTGAATAAGTTTGCAATTTTGTGTTCTTTATCTTTGTACCCAGACTTCACATTATTTTCTTTTCCATCAGGAAAGCCTGATTAAGTAGGATTTTATTTTAGAATCATCCCCCCCCCTTTTGTTTTAACCCTTATAACAAAAGAACTCTTCCTGGTGGTATGCCTTCGGTTTATGTTTGAGGATGGTTCTAATTGTGCTTTATGTCACAGGGATTCTTTGAAGATGAAGATGGAAAAGAGTATATTTACAAAGAGCCCAAACTCACACCTCTGTCAGAAATTTCTCAGAGACTCCTTAAACTTTACTCAGATAAATTTGGTTCTGAAAATGTCAAAATGATACAAGATTCTGGCAAGGTATGGTCATGTTTGGATAAGTTCTGCAGCAATGTAACATTGTTTTGATTGATCAAATGTAATTTAGCCTATCTTATATATTCATAAATGTGTTAAAAACAAAAAGAAAAATTGAGTGGCCTTATATTTATCTTTTTCCTTAACACCTTTCTGTGCTTCCCAGATGTGCTGCATTAAGCAAATCTTTATTTTATGGTTTTTCAAAATAATATTAATTTACAAAATAATTAGTGTCTTAAAGATGTAACATTTTTGGTTCAGACATTTAGAAAGTCTGTAAGAGTAGGAACCAAGGCTCTCTTAGTTGCTGTGATTTTCCCGCTACACTTAGCACAGTGCCTGGCCCTAACTGATTGTTGGATGTATGGATAGATAAACGGATGGACAAATGGACGGACCAAGGAAATGAACTAACTAGCTAGTGTGTTTGTGTGAATGAGATCGACTTGATATTTCAAGAGGCTGTTCTCTGGTGTATTGTTCTCATGCAGACCCATCCCGAACTTGCAAATTTTTCCTGTGCATTCATGTGTCTCACTGTCTTCAGGACATCTCCACGAGGTTGAGCATGTGAAAACTCGAGCAAAAATAAATCTCCTATTTCCTACTTTCCTACTGCTCAGCTTTCCACTCTTTCTCAAGTACACAATTTTGGAGTGATACTTAGTAGTTCCTTTTCTTTCCTGAGCCCCAGTAACTGGGAACAGTTTCCTTGGGGCTTTTCATTTTCTCTAGAGAAGACTGCTCCAGGCTCCTGTCCAGGTGGGTAGGGAAGTGGTATGAGGATGAGGAAAGGGGTAAATATCTGACTCTGAATCCTGGATACAGGAGAGGAGAAAGGGCTGATGGTCACTGATTTAGTTACCTAGATTCTAAAACAAATACTATACAGTGGGTTGGCTGAAACAACAGGAATTTGTTGGCTCATGATTTTGAGGCTAGGAGAAGTCTATAATCGAGGTGCTTTCTCCCTGAAGACTATGGTGTTCTGGGCTGGCTGCTGGCGATGCTTGGTCCTTGGCTTTTCTGTTACATGGCATTGCATGTGGCAGCATCTTCCCCTTTCTCCTCTGGGTTCTGTTGACTTCCAGCTTCTGGCTGTTCCCCAAAGCTTTCTCTGTCTGAATTTCATCTGCTTACAGAAGACTCCACTAATACAGATTGAAACCCATCCTGATTCATTTGGGCCACACCTTACCTGAAGTAACATCTTGAACAGATCTTCTTTACAGTAGGTCCACACACACCAGGATGTGGTCCAAGACCAAGAACATGTCCAAACTGGGGTACGCAATCCAGTCCACCACCATCCTACTTTTCAGCCTACAACATTCCACTAGCTCTCCCTGTGAGACTGCTCAGTGCCTTGCCCTTGCTTTCTGCTGAGACTGGTAGACTCGCTTAGAGTGTATCCAAACCTGTTTTCCAGAGAAAAACTTCTGCTGCCTTGTGGGATGGTGACTAGGAGAGAGAATCTGGGGTTCAGCCCCTACCTCACCCATCACCCTCATCCTAGGGACTGCAAGAGCTGGTCCTTCCCAGGGTTTGAAGAGTGAGCTGACTGGCTTCCTGTAGCTGCTTCTCTCCTGGACACGTAGGGTATAACTTTCCCCACTCTGCCAAGTCAGGTAGCACACCCCGCCTGCATGGCTGCCTTCCAAAAACTCACTGAAATTGCATATCCACTGCTATCTGCTGCCCTCTTTTCTTGACCCTTGTGAGTTAATTCTTTACTGTCATTTTAACAGAGTTTTACACGGGGATAAAGGATAAACGTGGTATTGGTTCATTTTTAACCAGAAACCTCTCAGCACAACCTTACTAAGACCTATGTACTTCTTAGTTCAAATAACTGAGGCCTAATTTGCCTTTTTATCTCGGAAACTGAAATTTTTTTGAGAGTTAAGTTATGACTTTAACAATATAACCTTTTCTCAATCGAGGTTCTCATGCATTCTTGTTTCCCTTTTAATATGTGGCCCTTGATATGGCAACTAAAAGAATTAACTAAACCTTCTCTTCCCCCAAGCACTGATCCTCCATTCCTTCTAAAGATACATACACACAATTTTTTTTATTGTGGAATATAACATATTTACATAGAAGTGATAACTTTCCAAGTGCAATTTAACAAGTAGTTAGCAAATTTCAAAGAATGTTATGGGTTATAGTTCCACAGTTTCATTCATTTCCTTATTGTGAAATATAACATCTATGCAAAAAGGTGATAACTTTCAAATTACAATTTAACAAGTAGCTATAGAGCAGATTTCAAAGAATGTTATGTGTTACAGTTCTACCATTTAAATTCTTTCCTTCTAGCTATTCTTATACCCCAGCAACTAAGAAAAAGAAAATTATACAGAGATTCAGAATTCATAATCCTTTGTTAAATTCTATCTTGTCTGTTGCTACCCCTTCCTCTAGTTTAATCATTTTTCTGATCTTGAGGGATGTCTAGGCAGTGACCACCCTAACTTGTTCATGTAGAAAAGGGATGTTGACATTATGGGAAAAGGAGATGCAACTGATTGATGTTCTTGAAGACATTGTTGCCTCTGGGTTTTGGGACTTATCTGGCATAAGAGCTCTCTGTAGATTTACGTTTCTGAAGAATAAACTTAGTGAGTGAACTTTTATAGAGTCTCAGATAGGGACCCAGGTATTTAGGGTTTTCGGGACTGCTGTTGACTTGGGCTTATTATACTTTGGCCATTTGGCATATCTAGCTGAAGCTTGCATAGAGTAACCTCCAGGACAGTCTCTCAACTCTGTTTGAAATCTCTTAGCCACTGAAACCTTATTTTGTTGCCTTTCTTTTCCCCCTTTTGGTCAAAAAGGCATTCTCAACCCCTCGATGCCAGGGTTATATACATACAATTTTGAAAATGAAGAGTAAGGAAATACCATGGAAAAATAGGCAAGAGTGTTTCATTTTCACTGCTTTTAAATTGTTTCTGCTAAAGAAATTTAAGTTTTACAGGTTTCAATGCAATTATAATGGTTGGCCAGATTTTTTTTTTAATAGAAATAATAACTTTGTGACTTCATGTATCTAACTTTTAAAGTTTAAGGCACTTTCACTTCTATTTTTCATATGTCTTCACAAAAATCTCTTTTGAGTGAATAGTGGTACATCTATGATAATTTATATGAGACCAATAAAACCATCTTGTTCTCATTCATTTGCCTGCCCTTAATAACATTTTCAAAGTTTTCTGCACAGCTGTTTCTTCCATGTTCTTTTTATTGCTCTAGAAGGTTAAATGTAATTAAAATGTGCAAAATTAATTTCTCTCTCTAATAAATTAGCTTTGCTTCTGTATGAAAAATGCCTGTGTTTAATTTTCTATCGTGTTGCAGAAATTAGGGCACCACCATTTTTAGAAATGTAGTTTTAAAAGCCTTTATATGTTGTTAATCAGAACTGCACTTATGGTTAGATTAGTCTTCAATTAATCTCTACCTCTAATGGATTAATTAATCTACAGCTGTATGAATTATAATTTGGAGGCCTAGTTTTCAAACATTATTAGTAAAACAAACATTTTTCTCTCTAAATCAAATCTATAAAAAGGCAGTTTAGGAAACAACCCGAGAAATCTAGATGGTAGGTCATTCAACAAAACTAGTATGATTTCTTCCAAAATAAAAATAAAATCAAAGTCATGAAAAAAATAGTGGGGAATTCTTCTAGATTAAACAGAACTAAAGAGATGTAACAACTAAATGTAAAGTGTGATCACTGATTATAGTCTGGCTCAAAAGCAAACATTTCTGGACATTTGAGAAAATGTTAATATAGACCAGATATGTTGGGGAATGGTTGATTTTTTTTTTTTTTTTTTTTTTTTAGGTAAAGTAGTGATATTATGGTTATTTGGGGGAATGTCCTGCAGAGACACCAAAAGGAGTGTCATGAATGTGTGCCATTTGCTTTGAAATGGTTCAGCTAAAAAGTAAAAATATATATATATACATGTGTATATGTATGTATATGTGTATATATACATGTGTATATGTGTGTCTGTATTTGAAACAAATATAGCAAAATATTAGCAATTAATGAATCTAAGCGGAGAGTATATGGGTGTTCATTGCACTATTTTTTCAACTTTTCTGAATTTTTCAAAGACTTTTATTTATTAAAAGTTGAAAGATACAGTTTAGGCAAGATTTGAAAAATCCATTTAAATGGCACCAATCTTCTATTCTGTTTATCTACGTAAAGGTCAACCCTAAGGATCTGGACTCCAAGTACGCATATATCCAGGTGACTCATGTGATCCCCTTCTTTGATGAAAAAGAATTGCAGGAGCGGAAAACGGAGTTTGAGAGGTCCCACAACATCCGCCGCTTCATGTTCGAGATGCCCTTCACTCAGAGCGGGAAGCGGCAGGGCGGGGTGGAGGAGCAGTGCAAGCGCCGCACCATCTTGACAGGTAGGGGCCAGCAGCCTGCTCTCGGGAGCGCGGCTGTACCTTCCACTTTAGTTTCCTATCACATCCAGACATCAGCCACAGGGCGTCTAGGAAGAAGAGCTCTCTGGACGGAATTGGACAAGCTTTCAGATTTGGAAGCAGCCTATCCTAGTTTCCTGGGACTGATGCAAACTGGGCAGCTTGAAACCACTGAAATGTGTTCTCTCACTGTCCTGGAGGCCAGAGGCCTGGAATCAAGGCGTCCATGGGCCCTGCTCCCTTTGCGGCTCGGGGGAGGGGCCTTCCTTGCCACTTCTGGCCTCTGGTGGCTCCTGGCTTTCTGGGCTTGTGGCAGCAGCATCACCCCAAACTCTGCCTCCGTCATCACGTGGCCTTATCCTGTCTGTGCTTGTCTCCCCCTCTTCTCTCCCCTTCTCTGCGGTGGGAATTAGTGCCCACCCTGAGGAAGGATGATCTCATCTCAGGAACCTGCCTTCCTTCTACAAAGACCCTTTTTCCAAATGAGGTCACATTCACGGGTTCTGTGTGGACATAACTTGGGGAACCTTTATTCGACCCATTCAGTGCCTTTGAGCTTATTTCGCTTCTCCCGCAAACTCCTTTCAGTTTAACATTTATCAAGTGCTTACATTTTAATAGTCATGGTTTATATTTATCTTTTCTCATTTTTTTCTTCAATTAGACTATAAGGTCATATCCTATGTGAGGTCATTTACATAGAATCTGATGAAAACCCTGGACTCATCTCCCAAGAATACCTTTGCACACAATTTCAAATGATTTACTCACTCCTTCTAAAATGCATGTGGACCCCCCAGTAAGTCCCTGGTCCCCAGGTCAAGAACCCCTGCGTTGTTCGTCCGTCCAAATGAATAGATGGGAAGGGCTGAGCCCCCTCATTCTTGACAGTGGTTGACCCATCTCAGCTTAAACACTTTCAGTGCCAGGAGGTTCACTGCATTCAGGAGTCCCCTGTTCCATCATTTCAGAGTTTTATTTAATTGATCCCTTTGGTACTCTGTAGCCATGGGTAACCAATTCTCAGAAATGTATTTTTCATCATTTTCCAGTTCCTGGCATCCAGTTCCTGACAAGTGTAGAGCCCCCTAGGGGTGATTTTTTTTTACCTTCTTTGGGGGAGTCAAAACCATTGTCAAGGTCGGCAATGTAGCTGGCATAAGCTAAAATAAAATGCATGCTTGAACTTAAAAAATGGTGGGGAAGCCTGTTCAGAATGTCCAGTGTGTCTGTATCCACTGTTCAGGCAGATTTTTCAGAACGGCCTTAGTGAAGGTGAACCAGAAAGCATCCATTGCTTCTCTAGAAGTTGGTGTTTACGAATTTTTTCGTATGTTAATGGTAATATCCCCATTCAAATAAGTGAAATGCCTATTGTTAAGATGCTGGATTTCAGGTGAGGTTCAGTTCTTATCACTGAATTATACACTTTAAATGAGTGAATTATTGGATGTGAATTATATCAATAAAGCTGTTACATAAAAGGAATATGGATTATTGTAAAACAGCTCAGAACAGCATATCAAGGGGAATTTTTATTTTCCATATAAGGGGAATGAGGTAAAAGTTAAATTTTTAAAAAAATCTACATTCTGAAAGAAATAATCCCTTGTCCCCTTTTAGAATAATCAGATAACATACATAAAGTACAAATAATATTGTTCCCACTAAAATCAGCCCATCCCCCATAAGTAAATGAATTATTTTTTCCAGTGCATACCTCAGGAGCAAATTATTCTTATTAAGCAGGATAGCTACATTTCTAAAAGGAGTCATTTTATGGCAATTTCCCATTTACAATGCTTATCTATACAGCTGTGATGACCTCACATTTGATTCCTTAAATCAGTTTTTATCAAAGGGTTGTCCCGGGATAAGTACCAGCATCGTCTGGGAGCTTGTTAGAAACGTAAGTTCTTGGGCCCTACCCCAGAACCCTAAATCAGAACCCCTAGGGATGGGGGTGCAACTGTTTTGTTTAACTGGCTTCCAGGTAAACTCGGAAGCACACTCAAGTTTGTGAACTGCTGCTTTAAGTAAAGCTTGTTCACTGATGAAGCAAGGCCAGGATTTTTTTATTATTATTTTGTGAAGGCAGCATACTGATTCATAGGGTGTTTTCCCTGGGCACATTTCCTTCAGGGCTGTAGTTTATCATTTTGTTACAGAAATATTTTATATGATGAAGGATGTGAACAAAGCTCTGTGTCTGCCAGAACAGAAGGGAATAAAGAGGAAGAGTCCACTACAGAGAGAGGCAGAGTAGACCCCCATGCTGTTGGCTTAGGATGCAACCATGTCACACAGCCATGAGGGGCAGTGAAGAGACTGGACTTAGGATTCCCTCAGGCCTGGATTCAAATCCTCACTGTGTGACGTTGGGCAGGTCGCTTAACCTCTCTGTGCCTTAGTTTCCTGATCTGTAAAAATGAGTTATATCATCTATCTCATTGTGTTATATAATTTTATAAATTGTAACCAGGAGGGGAAAGAATGTACTTCATTTTGCTGGATCTCATCCACCAAAAGCTCCTTGCCTTTTGGGGTCAATGATGAGCAAAGGGGTTTATAGTATAACAAAACACAAAAAAGTTGCTGGTTTTGCACTACTTTGAAAGATTTCAAAGTATTGAAGGGATAGGTACTGGGAACTATAAAGATTTAAAGAATGCGTTATAAAAATGCTACTAAAAATAAAAGCTATAAACTCTTTTGTCAGCCTTGTTAGAGATACACAGACTAGGACTTTCTGAAGACTTTGAACTTTCCCTTATGTCCTTCTGTTCCATTCCATTGCTTCAGACCTGACCTTTGACCTTCCAAGTTGTAGGGAAGCCCTGGCCTGCCCTGGCCTCTTAACCCAGCAAAGGATCACATTCCTGTATAGTTCACAGCCTGTTGGTTAACTGCAATTGTGTGAACGTTTGAAAACCTTATGATCACCTTGCAGTCTCTGTAGATGTAAATTTCTGAGCCTGTCCCCAACATGATCCTCTTTTCCTTCTTTCATGGAACTTTGCCGTGGAGTTTCTTCCAAGTCACTATTCCATGGCCTTCTAAATCATGGCCAAACCCCCAGCGCTTACCAGGAACTAAGGTTGGAAATACTCTCCTGCCCAACACCATCTATTCCCTCTAACCAGACCGTGTAATCACACACACACACATTAGCCATCTATTCCTAATCCTCCTTCCTAAAGGTCCATGTGAGTCATTTATCAACGCAATGGCTTGTCAGTCGGTCCCCTCCTTTTCCGCCTTCCAGGGTCAGTTTGCGCTTTCCTTTAGTCATTCTGGCAGTTATACACTCATTAATTCAACAGTGTTCCAGCTGGGCATACTAATAAGACAAAGATCTCTGCCCATGTCCAGCTTACATTCTAGCAAGGGGAGACTGAGGTTAAGCATAATGAGTAACTAGAACTTATGCTGGAAAGTGACAAGTGTTAGGGAATGTGAGGTTGAGTGGGAGGGCTGCAGTTTAAATGGAGTAAGTGGAGTGGGACCCCCATGGAGTAGGTGAGCTGTGAGCTGAGACTTGTGGGAGGTAAGGCAGTAAGCCATGAGATATCTGGAGGAAGAAGCCTCAGTACAGAGGCCTGCAGCTGGAGTGTGTGAGCTTGGCATGTTCCAGGAGCAGTGAGAAGGCCGGGGTGACTGGGGCAGGGGGAGAAGGGGGAGAGGAGCAGAGAAGAGGCCAGCAAGGAAGTTGGTGGTGGATCCCAGATCTCATGGGACCTTGTGGGCTCTTGAAAGGACCCTGTGTTTTCTCTGAGTATTAATATTGTATCTTCCTGTACCTTAAAGTTGACTACTCTTTAAGTCTCCAGATATCATCAGAGGAGGAGTTATATCCTTGTCAATCCTTGGACAACACACATACAACATTACCCTTGGGGTTTGTTTTTCTTTCTGAAATAACAATGCTACCACACAATGGTGGTCAACAATATGTTGATGATACAAATTACATGTGTTTTCAATATACTTTTTTTATTAGAGAAACTGTAGGTTTATAGAAAAATCATTCAGAAAATAGAGTTCCCATATGTACCCCCTCCCCCATTATTAAGCCCTTGCATTAGTGTGGTACCTTTGTTATAATTGATGAAAGAATATTATAATTGTACTATTAACTATAGTCTGTAGTTTACGTTCGGGCTCACTGTATTGTACACTCATTGGTTTCTTAAAAAAATTGTATTCTAGTAACATATATACAATCTAAAATTCCCCCTTTTAACCTCATTCAAACATATAATTTAATTATGTGCTACCATCACCACCATCCATTACCAAAATTTTTCCATTGCCCCAATTGGAAATTCTGTAGTAGTGAAACCCCCATTCCCTACCCCCATCCCAGCCCCTAGCAATCTATATTCTAGTTTCTGACTCTATGAATTTGGTTATTCATGGAATCAGAATACTCTAACGATACTAATTACATGTGTTTTGACCTGGCTGTCAGCATCACAAAACATTTCCGCTGGTACTTCTTCCTCACAGACAGGAATGTGGTAGAACTTTATAAAGCACATCAGTCTGTCCAAACACAGTTATACCTCTGGTCAGATCATGGTTTCCATGGCTTGTAAGCAGCAATATGCAGTTCTTGTCACACTATAAAAGGAGTTTTCAGTTCAAAGAGGATTTATTGATCCCAGTTCCACCACTGAAAAACTCTGTGTTCATAAGAAACACAAAAGAAATGCAACAACCCTTGAACTTAAATTGGTAAAACATTTAGAGAATAGAACAGGGCTTGAGCATGTGACAAATGAGGTTGCATCAGATTGAACATCTTTTCGTCTTTGTCCAGACCTTTGGTTGGCCTGTCTGAACTTTTTTTCACAGGAAGCTGTTTTCTCTTTTGTGATAAGAGTAAACTCTTCCCAACCACTTACAAAATAGTAATGAGTCTGAACATAACCACTCCCATCTTACTTTAGCTTGTTAAAAATAAAATAAGCTTTTAGGCACAAATCTACATGTCTACTAGTAAATATACTTTAATTGAGACTCATAGATATTTAGAGACCATATAAAGCAGTGAGATAGAAATGTGGAACAGATCCAAGCTAAAACCTTCTGTTTTCTATTCTTTTTTTAAACTAACTCTTTGGTGTCAGTATGTTTAGATAATCTTATTATGATAAATAAAAACTATATTGATGATCTTTTTGTTTAAAAAATCATATGAAAAAATATTTTTTCATTTATAGCTATGAATGTTTCAAAATATCTTTATTATTAGTGTAACTCCAGTAGTTTGCAGATGTCTGGTTCATGAAATACTTTGCTGGGAAATATTCTCTCATTTGTTATTTTTCATTGGTTTCTCAGATTCGTGCAAACTTTATCATGCCATGCAAAGCTGCTCTGGGCAGAACAATGAATTTCCTCAAGGACCTCTTTATGGGGCTGTTTTCTGGACTTAATTTGTTATATGATACCTCAAAATTGTTTAGTCTTTTTATGTTTTCAAAGCCATTTTATACCTACTAGCTCATTTTATACCTACTAGTTCTCAACACAGCTTCTGGGGAGTTAGAGCATATATAGCTGAGAAAATGGAGCAGGGAATGATTTATTCAAAGACACTTCTCACAAATGGATAACAAAGACCGTCATTAAACATAGTTGCACTATTATAAAAGAAGGCAATATTTTGATTCCACAAACTCACTGTTGTGTGACTTTGGCAAACTTCAAGTCCTTTATTTGTAAAATGAGGATAATGATTACTTCTATCTCAATAATTGTAGCTTTTTAACAAGTTTATTGAGAGGATTAATGAAATAATACATTGAGGGTACACAGCCTAGCCCATAGTGAGCATTCCCTTATGTCAATTAGCCATGATTATAATATGATATTAATTTTTAATGCTAATTAAAGGCCGTGCAAGCTGTGGAATAATTCTGGGGCTCACTCCTCTGCAGCAATACACTGCTTCCCTTACGTGAAGAAGCGGATCCCCGTCATGTACCAGCATCACACCGATCTGAACCCCATTGAGGTGGCCATTGACGAAATGAGTAAGAAGGTGGCTGAGCTCCGGCAGCTGTGCTCCTCCGCCGAGGTGGACATGATCAAACTGCAGCTCAAACTTCAGGGCAGCGTGAGCGTCCAGGTGAGCGCCCGGCACTGGGACGAAAAGCAGAACTTAGAGCATCCAAGGGGAAACCTCCTCTGGACCTTGGCAAACCTCAAGGCCTTCCTGCAAGCAAGGTCTAGTTTAGACCCCTGTGGCAAAACAATCCCCAGCTCATGTTCCCTAGCATCCATGCAGTTTCTCCATCAGAGGGGGAGGTAGCCTTAGGGCCCACCCAACCCACCTACAAGATCTGTCATTCTTACTAAGCTGCCCTGCTGGAAAAGAACAGGAGAGAGCTCTCAAACACCTGGGCCTCTGTGCCAACCTGATTTTTCAATAATTTTGGGAATTCTAGGTGCCTAATTAGACTCATCTAAATATAAGGTATGGACAGGCAGTAGGTTTTCTTAAAGAACTTTTGTTTTCTGTTTTCTATGAAAACTGTATCATCCAAGGTACCTTAAGTTTCATTCTCCTAATGGTATTTTTTGATTAACAGATGTTCATCATCCTAAGATTGCTCAGTTGATCAATTTTTCCTTTATGGGTAGCACTCTTTGTGTACTTTTAAAGAAATCTCTGACTATTCCAAAGTCTCAGAGATACTCTCCTATGTTTTCTTCCTTTGTTTAGCTTTGACGTTTAGATCTGAGACAATCCATCTGGAATTGATTTTTGTATGTGGAGTCAGGTAGGGGTCAAGAGACATTTTTCTCCATGTGACTGTTCAGTTGATGTTCACTATTTATTAAAAACATTATCCTTGATGTAAGCACCTATTACAAAAATATGTCCCATTTGTGAAATATATTATACTTCAATAATAGGTTTTTAAAAAGATGTGCTTACATGGTTTCCTGAATAATTGATAAATGTTAAATAACCTCCTTCCAGTGATAACTAGGCTTCTTACTATTTTTAAGTATATACAAATCATTCTAGCATGTTTTATGTAAAAATATACTTCCCTATATCCCATTTCTTTTCACTTCCTGTATTTTCAAGAATGGTGTGTTAGTGAAAGTTGCATGTAGATTGTAATGCATAGTTTTGCTTTGTTGTTTTGTTTTTTTTTTTTTTGACTCATTTTCTGAAATTAGTTTTTGTCAACTTTTCATAAGCTCCACACTACAGAACCATTGGTCATTGTCTAACATTTTTCTAAATGTCATCAACCACAAAGTATTTGCCGATGTTTTCAACCTCTTCTCTTAAGCACTGAAAGATTTATGCATCAAAATAAGTTAGTAAATGACTGTGATAAATATTCCAGCAATGTGTATGATTGCATAATGGAGCCAGAGGCCACAGTTGTTTCCATTTAAGCCAAAAACATTCAATAACTGTGACCTGGGAACATCCAGTCTTATCTTAAAGGCTAGTAAAGGTGGGCTGGCCAGGCCTGTTGAGCTTTCTATAGGGCAACATGTGCCCTGCCATTGGACAAGGACTCTTAAAAAGCAAAGAAATATGGTACATGATGAAATGAAGAGATTACGTTTACATTTGTATGCCTACCAAGGTAACAACAGAATGGGAGGAAAAGGAAGTAACTGTATCATTTTATTTGTGTATTTCTGTCATTGTTTTACCTAGAGGCTCCTCAGCGTTGCGGCTTTACAGGACAGAGCCATTAGGTGGCTTCTTGGCACTACACTAAAAGAGCTTGTTATGTTAGCCCTTATGAAGTTTCTTTGCAGTTTCTTAAAGCTGAATATATGTTATCATTTTGGATCATGGTTATTTGGATGGTCTTCAGGTTCCTGACGTGGTTGTCCCCCCATATCCAGTCGGATGCCAAGTCCTGCCCTTACGCATTCAGTCATCACAAGAGGTTACCTGGTTGTTCCTGACTTAAGGTTCTGCCTCTAGCCACTGTGGCCTATATGCTCTGCCTCCCCATCTCCCGGTGTGACTTCTCGTGGCTCAGTTCCCCTGCCATTACCATCTTGCACGTCATGGATCAGAACCACAGCCCGTCCTCCTTTACCAACAGTGACAGACAAGGCAGATGACTGTCCCCACTTTTTTTCCTTCCAAGCCCACCATAATTTCCAGTAAAAATCATGCAATAATCTTATGGTCAGACCCCTTCCCATCTTGTTTCAAGGGCTGGAACATTCTCCTTCCTGGCCCAGTGTGAGCCACCTTCTTTCCAAATTCCTACATTTCCTGACTTACTCAACTTCAGAGAACTCTTCTTGGCTAATTGAAAGACCGATGAAGGGTTCTTATTTGTGCCCCATGTTGCTAAGTACCCCTAATCTTTGGCTTCTTGATACACCATGGATGGTTGTTTCATTCATAGACATTAAATCAGTTTGTCCGTGGCAATAATGTCAGTGGAATAAAGTGAACAATTGTTTTTAAAAACTGGCATGTATACTATTTTTAAAATTTTGTCACTGTACCACATTGTTGCCTTCATTCAGTGTAGTGTAGCACAAATTTTAGTGACCTAAATACCTTGATTGTAAGAATCTTTGACATGTAGTGGAAGACTCCAGCTCTGATCCCAGGTATTTTGCTTATTGGTTGTTTGACTTTCAACCTTAAATTCTCCAAGCCTTGTTCTATTCCTACATGAAACAAACCACTGTTATAAGTGCCCTGTCTATGTCATAGGGTGACTAAGATGATAAAATTAAATGATATATGAGAATAAAAGCTTTATTCACTATTTCCTTTTTGAGGTTACAAGTTCCTAAGTGGTATGGGGATCATGACTAACCCGTTCACTCAAACAGCATTTTTAGCACATGCCAACTGAACCTGAATATACGATCTTGGTAATTTTCTTCAGAACATAATTTTAATTCTTGGTTGTTTATCTAGGTCAATGCTGGTCCACTAGCATATGCTCGTGCTTTCTTAGATGACACAAACACAAAGAGGTATCCTGACAACAAAGTGAAATTGCTTAAAGAAGTTTTCAGGTAAAGCACACTGAAAGTATCTTTTTCTCAAGTATTGATAAGTTCTGTCATCAATCAGGAAAGAGATACTACTAGTTGGACTCATTCTTTGTCCATTGTATGCCTTTATTTCCCTCTCCTGCACCATTTCAGGCAATTTGTGGAAGCTTGTGGTCAAGCCTTAGCAGTAAATGAGCGTCTGATTAAAGAAGACCAGTTAGAGTATCAGGAAGAAATGAAGGCCAACTACAGGGAAATGGCAAAAGAGCTTTCTGAAATTATGCATGAGCAGGTAAGCGCCAAACTGGCTCTGACAACTTGGAATTCTTCTCATTTAGGGACTAAATTAGTTGGAATTGGAAGTACTCCTTCCAATGAACTAACCTCCGAGAACTTTGATATCAGTAGAATGATGTTGCATACCACACCCCTGCTACTCTCTAACCCCAGGGTCTTTGGGGAACAGCAAACAGATTGCCCATCTGTTAAGATCTAAAGCGAGTAAAAGAGAGCAGCATCTACCTGCTCATCTTTGTTTGTAGAGGTGACAATATTTCATAAACTTTGTCTCTCCACACATCAAACTAGCCCAAAAAAATCTCACACAAAAAAGCAATACCAATATGGATATTACAACTGTCTTTATTCACCCAGTCTTTTGAAAGAACATGGTTTGCCAGCTTGCCTTAAGGAATTATCTGTTGCATTAAATGTCTTTTGCCACTTAAAAATAGGCTTGTTCAATTTTTGGCTGTTCACAGCTGACCTGTATGCTCCAGTGGATTCTTCATGATTACTTCTTCTATATCCCTTATCATTCTGGGCATCTTTCATTATGACATTGCTATTGCCTCTTTCATCTATTATTATTTTTGGTAGGATTATGTATGTCGGCTCAGTAGTCATCAGAGGGACAGCTGACCAGGGTACAAAGTGAATGTCAAAGAGCAGCATCCACATTTTTGCCTTTTGTGTTCCATTCTCCGTAAGTCACAATCTGCCTTCTTCTGAGTCACTATACCAGTCTTTAAAACTAATGTTGGGGACTTCCGGAAGATGGCGGTTAAGAGAGACAGAGCAAAAAAAACACCTCCATGAAGAATACTAGATAAAAGCCGGAAAGTGTCCCAGAACACCAGTTCCAGCAAAGCACCAGCTGGACAAGGTCTGCTAAATCCACAGGGATTGTGCACTTGGTGGAACTGGGAGTCTGCATCCTGAAATGAGTAAGTAAGCCTGCTGAATATCTGGCAGTCACACTGCGGTGTGGAGAAACAGTGGGTTGGCATTTGGAGGCGGACTAGTACTTTTTTAAAAAAAACCCACGAGCGACTGCGGATACGGCAGCAAGAACTGCACAGTGAAGCGCAGCAGGAACGGGCTGTGGGTACACCTCAGTATCTGGCATGGATGATGGCCTTTCACGCACCCGCTGCTAATTGTCTCGGAGCGAGGCAGGCAGAGATTAGCCAAAAAGGGAAAATAACCACGTCCCTTAGAGCCATCTTCCTGAAAGGCTGGGAACACTCCTTCCCGGCACCGGCGCCACAGCCCAGAGCCGCACCAAAAATCCCAGTGTGATGGGAAGTGTTTCCAGCATCATGCGCACACACCACAATATCAGAAGTGGACAGTAGCCTTTCGTGCACCCACAACTAATTGCCTGGAGCTAGGAAAGCAGAGCTGTGCAAAAAGGGGGAAATTAATGTGCCCCATACAACCATCCTTACAGCAGGCTGGGAACGCACCTACACGGCCCGGCTGCCCAGAACTTCCCTTGAGGGACAGCACGCACTTGTGACATAGCACAGCCTTCCCTCAGCAGAGGCCCTTGAAGGGCACAGCTTGGAAGAGGGACCCACTCGGAAATCCCAGGGACCATATGCCAATACCAAGGACTTGTGGGTCAGCGGCAGAGACAGTCTATGGCGAGACTGAACTGAAGGTTTAGACTCTTGTAACAGCCTTAAATCTCCAGAAACACCCGGGAGGTTTGATTATTAAAGCCAACCTCCCTCCCTAACCACTCAGACACACACCCCACATTCAGGGCAGACAGCGCCAACAGCATAACCAAACTTGGTGCACCAGTTGGACCCCCACAAGAATCAGTCCCCCACACACCACAAAGGAAGTTTGGGAGAACTGGCTTGAGGGGAATAGGTGGCTCACGTATGCGACCTGCTGGTTAGTTAGAGAAAGTGTATGCCACCAAGCTGTAGATCTGCATATTAGAGATTAGACTTTGAATTACCCTACATATGCTAAAAGAACCCTATCGAGTTAAGCAAATGCCAAGAGGCCAAAAACAACAGAAAATTTCAAGGCATATGAAAAAAACAGACGATATGGATAACCCAAACCCAAATACCCAAATCAGATCAGACGAGATGCAGTACTTGGAGCAGTTAATCAAGAACTAAAGACAAACAATGAGAGCATGGCACAGGATATAAAGGACATGAAGAAGAGCATGACACAGGATATAAAGGACCTGAAGAAGACCCTAGAAGAGCATAAAGAAGAAATTGAAAGAGTAAATAAAAAAATAGATGATCTTATGGAAATAAAAGAAACTGTTGACCAAATTAAAAAGATTCTGGATACTCATAGTACAAGACTAGAGGAAGCTGAACAACTAATCAGCAACCTGGAGGATGACAAAATGGAAAATGAAAGAAAAAAAGGAAGAATGGGCGAAATAAACAAAAAAATCAAAATGGACCTCAGGGATATGATAGATAAAAAAAACATCCAAATGTAAGACTCATTGGTGTCCCAGAAGGGGAAGAGAAGGGTAAAGGTCTAGAAAAAGTATTCAAAGAAATTGTTGAGGAAAACTTCCCAAACCTTCTATGCAACATAAATACACAAAGCATAAATGCCCAGCAAACTCCAAATAGAATAAATCCAAATAAATTCCCTCCAAGACATATTCTGATCAGACTGTCAATACTGAAGAGAAGGAGCAAGTTCTGAAAGCAGCAAGGGAAAAGCAATTCACCACATACAAAGGAAACAATTAAGACTAAGTAGTGACTACTCAGCAGCCACCATGGAGGTGAGAAGGCAGTGGCACGACATATTTAAAATTCTGAGAGAGAGAAATTGCCAACCAAGAATTCTTTATCCATGGAAGGCTCTCCTTCAGATTTGGGGGGGAGTTTAAATTTTTCACAGACAAACAAATTCTGAGAGATTTTACTAATAAAAGACCTGCCCTACCAACAGGAAGCCCTAGCAACAGAGAAACAAAGAAAGGAGAGAGAGAGATGGAGAAAGGTTCAGTACTAAAGAGATTCAGTATTGGTTCATTAAAGGACAATAAGAGAGAGAGGGAAAAAATTTATCTGACAAACATAAACCAAAGGATAGGACGGCTGATTCCAGAAATGCCTTTGCAGTAATAACATTGAATGTAAATGGATTAAACTCCCCAGTTAAAAGATCTAGATTGGCAGAATGGATCAAAAAATATGAACCATCAATATGTTGCATACAAGAGACTCATCTTAGACACAGGGACACAAAGAAATTGAAAGTGAAAGGATGGAAAAAAGTATTTCATGCACGCTACAGCCAAAACAAGCAAGAGTGCAATATTAATCTCAGATAAAATAGACTTTAAATGCAAGGATGTTATGAGAGACAAAGAAGGCCACTACATACTAATAAAAGGGGCAATTCAACAAGAAGAAATAACAATCATAAATGTTTATGCACCCAGTCAAGGTGCCACAAAATATATGAGACAAACACTGGCAAAACTAAAGGAGGCAATTGATGTTTCCACAATAATTCAACACATCACTTTCTCCTATAGATAGATCAACCAGACAGAAGACCAATAAGGAAATTGAAAACCTAAACAATCTGATAACTGAATTTGATTAAACAGACATATATAGAACATTACATCCCACATCACCAGGATACACATTCTCCTCTAGTGCTCACGGAACTTTCTCCAGAATAGACCATATGCTGGGACATAAAACAAGTGTCAATAAATTTAAAAAAAAAAATTGAAATTATTCAAAGCACATTCTCTGACCACAATGGAATACAATTGGAAGTCGATAACCATCAGAGACTTAGAAAATTCACAAATACCTGGAGGTTAAACAACACACTCCTAAACAATCAGTGAGTGTTCTAGTTTGCTAATGCTGCCGGAATGCAAAACACCAGAGATGGATTGGCTTTTATAAAAGGGGGTTTATTTGGTTACATAGTTAGTCTTAAAGCCATAAAGTGTCCAAGGTAACACATCAGCAATCAGGTACCTTCACTGGAGGATGGCCAGTGGTGTCCAGAAAACCTCTTAGCTGGGATGGCACGTAGCTGATGTCTGCTCCAAAGTTCTGGTTTCAAAATGGCTTTCTCCCAGGACATTCCTCTCTAGGCTGCAGTTCCTCAAAAATGTCACTCTTAGTTGTACTTGGGATATTTGTCCTCTCTCAGCTTCTCCAGAGCAAGAGTCTGCTTTCAACGGCCATCTTCGAACTGTCTCTCATCTGCGGCTCCTGTGCATTCTTCAAAGTGTCCCTCTTGGCTGTAGCTCTTCTTCAAATTGTTACTCTCAGCTGCACTGAGTTCCTTCTGTTTGTCAGGTCATTTATATGGCTCCACTGATCAAGGCCCACCCTGAAAGGGTGGGGCCATGCCTCCATGGAAATATCTCATCAGAGTTATCACCTACAGTTGGGTGGGGTGCATTTCCATGCAAACAACCTAATCCAAACGTTCCAACTTAATCCCCACTAATATGTCTGCCCCACAAGATTGCATCAAAGAATATGGCTTTTTCTGGGGGACATAATACATTCAAACCAGCACAGTGGGTTAAAGAAGAAATAGCAAGAGAAGTTGGTAAATATGTAGAAACAAATGAAAATGAGAACAAAGCATAACAAAACCTATGGGATGCAGCAAAAGTGGTACTGAGGGGGAGGTTTGTAGCACTAAATGCATACATCAAAAAGGATGAAAGAGCTAAAATCACAGATCTAATGGATCAACTGAAGAAGCTAAAAAATGAACAGCAAACTAATCCTAAATCAAGTAGAAGAAAATTGATAACAAGGATTAAAGCATAAATAAATGAGAGAACAAAAAAAAATAGAATAAATAACACCAAGAGTTGGTTCTTTGAGAAGATCAACAAGATTGACAAGCCCCTAGCTAGACTGACAAAATCAAAAAGAGAGAAGACCCATATAAACAAAAGAATGAATAAGGAAGGTGACATTACTGCAGATCCTGAAGAAATTTAAAAAATTATAAGAGGATACTATGAACAACTGCATGCCAACAAACTGGATAATGTAGAGGAAATGGACAATTTCCTGGAAACGTGAACAACCTAGCCTGACCCGAGAAGAAATAGAAGACCTCAACCAACCAGTCACAAGCAAAGAGATCCAATCAGTCTTCAAAAAGCTTCCCACAAATAAATGTCCGGGGACAGATGGTGTCACAGGGGAATTCTGCCAAACTTTCCAAAAAGAACTGACAGCAATCTTACTTAAACTCTTTCAAAACATTGAAGAAAACGGAACACTACCTATGAAGCTAACATCAATCTAATACCAAAACCAGGCAAAGATGCCACAAAAAAGGAAAACTACAGGCCAATCTCCCTAATGAATATAGATGCAAAAATTCTCAACAAAATACTTGCAAAATGAATCCAAAGACACATTAAAAAAATCATACACCATGACCAAGTGGGGTTCATTCCAGGCATGCAAGGATGGTTCAACATAAAATCAATCAATGTAATACAACACATTAACAAATCAAAAGAGAAAAATCAAATGATCGTCTCAATAGATGCTGAAAAAGCATTTGACAAAATCCAGTATCGCTTTTTGATAAAAACACTTCAAAAGGTAGCAACTGAAGGAAACTTCCTCAATATGATAAAGGGCATATATGAAAAACCTACAGCCAACATAGTACTCAATGATGAGAGACACATCTTCAAGACCTTGTATTAGAAGGTCACTTCCTAGACCTTACACCCAAAGCACAAGCAACAAAGGAAAAAATGGATAAACGGGAACTCCTCAAGCTTAGAAGTTTCTGTACCTCAAAGGAATTTGTCAAAATGGTGAAGAGGCAGCCAACTCAATGGGAAAAAATTTTTGGAAACCATGTATCTGACAAAAGACAGATATCTTGCATATATAAAGAAATCCTACAACTCAATGACAGTAGTACAGACAGCCCAATTATAAAATTGGCAAAAGATATGAAGAGACAGTTCTCTGAAGGGGAAATACAAATGGCCAAAAAACACATTTAAAAATGTTCAGCTTCACTAGCTATTAGAGAGACGCAAATTAAGACCACAACGAGATACCATCTCACACCAATTAGAATGGCTGCCATTAAACAAACAGGAAACTACAAATTCTGGAGAGGATGTGGAGAAATTGGAACTCTTATTCATTGTTGGTGGGACTGTATAATGGTTCAGCCACTCTGGAAGACAGTCTGGCAGTTCTTAGAAAACTAGATATAGAGTTACCCTTTGATCCAGTGATTGTACTTCTCGGTACATACCTGGAAGATCTGAAAGCAGTCACACGAACAGATATCTGCACGCCAGTGTTCACAGCAGCATTATTCACAATTGCCAAGAGATGGAAACAACCCAAATGTCCTTCAACAGATGAATGGATAAATAAAATGTGGTACATACACACAATGGAATACTATGCAGCAGTAAGAAGGAACGATGTCATGAAACATACGACAACTTGGATGAACCTTGAAATAAGCCAGGCACAAAAAGAGAAATATTATATGCTACCACTAATGTGAACATTGCTGGAGGAGAATGCATGGGGTGTTGGGCTTCCCCACCTTGATGGTTGCTGATGTCCTCTCAGACATTGGGGACTGGTGGTTTGATGGGCTGAGCCCTCAATTATGGGACTTGCCCTTGGGAAGACTGTTACTGCAAAGGTGTGGCTATGCCTCCTTATAATTGTGTCTAAGTGTCTCCTCCTGAGTGCTTCTTTGTTGCTCAGATGTGGCCCTCTCTCTAGCTAAGCCAACTTGGCAGATGAAATCACTGCCCTCTCCCCTACGTGGGATCTGATACCCAGGGGTGTAAATACCCCTGGCAATGTGGAATATGACTCCCGGGGAGGAATCTGGACCCGGCTTCATGGGATGGACAACATCTTCTTGACTAAAAGGGGGATGTGAAATGAAATGAAATAAGTTTCATTGGCAGAGAGATTCCAAAAGGAGCTAAGAGGTCACTCTGGTGGGCACCCTTACGCACAATATGGATAACCCTTTTTAGGTTCTAATGAATTGGAATAGCTAGCAGTAAATACCTGAAACTATCAAACTGCAACCCAGAACACTTGAATCTTGAAGTCGACTGTATAAAAATGTAGCTTATGAGGGTTGACAGTGTGATTGGGAAAGCCATGTGGATCACACTCTCCTTTGTCCAGTGTATGGATGGATGAGTAGAAAAACAGGGGCAAAAAAAAAAAAAAGAAAAAAAGCACCCAGTGATCTTTTTTACTTTAATTGTTCTTTTTCACTTTAATTTTTATTCTTATTACTTTTGTGTGTGTGGTAATGAAAATGTTCAAAAATTAATTTTGGTGATGGACACACAACTATATGGTGGTATTGTGAACAATTGATTGTATGCTTTGTATGACTGTATGGTATGTGACTATATCTCAATAAAGTTGAATTATTAAAAAACATTTTCTAACTAAAATATAAATGCTCCTCAAAAAAAAAAAAAAGACTAATGTTATTACTTCGACAGCACATACCTCCTTTCATCTATTTCCTACATTATTGCCCTTTGGTCTTGCAAAATGGAAAACAGGACCATTTGTGTCAGTTATCATATTATATAATCATTTTGTTAGAAAATTTTCATTGTTGGAAATTAACTTAAATGTTTGCACTTTAACTCTCTTACTTTTTTCCTCCTCCATGCTAACACATTCAGATGGGATGGTAATGTTGTTTTTTAATTTTATTTTTCCATATCTTGATAAACTGACTTACGTAAAGTTGTTACTGAGTTGCAGCAACTGCAGACATTGATATAGTGACAATACAAGTGCGCAAAGGAAAGCAGTTGTCTTCTGGGCATTTAAAAAGTAGAAAACATTTTGAAAGGATTCAAGAAATGAATGTGTAAATGAGACTAAAAGGCTCTAAATCTAGTCAGTCTAAAAGACTTCCCATTGATTAACTTGTGAAGGAAACAAAACTTTCTTATAATTCTGATCTGAAATAGTCACTTCCTAGATAAACTAACAGTTTGTCTCTGCAGACTGTCAAAGCCAAGCTGTCTGAGAGCACCATTCAGACTAATGACACAATTGGATAAGAAGTTGTATATGTTAGGAGAAATGTACCATTTTGAGAAATGCTTGTTTACAGCATTACACTTTGGTAATTTTATTCTTCTGTGTCTGAAGATTTGCCCCCTGGAGGAGAAGACAAGTGTCTTACCGAATTCCCTTCATATCTTCAATGCCATCAGTGGAACGCCAACAAGCACAATGGTTCACGGCATGACCAGCTCTTCTTCGATTGTGTGATCGCGCCTCATGGACTCTGTGTGGACTTACTTTGTCATTTGCAAACTCAGGATGATTTCCAAAGCTTATCACTGGGCTCATGCAAGACATGGGGAAGACGGAGCACAAGGAGAAGTCAAGGGGAATGGGTGGGAAAGGAAATAAAGAACTGGGTTGTTTCATAGATTTTCTATAGAAGTAGTAAGAGGGTGCACTTATTTTTTTAAATCCCACTGGCAATATTCAGAGTTTTCATTGTATCTTAACAGAGGAGTCTTAAGCTGTAGCTAAATTTTATTTCCTTATAGAGTAGTAAATGGCCTAAAGAAAACAAGTGTTATGGAATGTACATAGCAGAAACAGTAGCACTGAAATTGGGGTTGGGTTAGCCTTTTTGTCTCTAGGCTAATCTGGAGAAGCTTGAAAATATTTTTTCCCTGTGGCACATTCAGGTTGAAAGCAAGAACTATTTTTGTGACTAGTTTTTGATGTAAGGGAATCAACCATTGTAATTTTTGTACCAGTTAAAACCAGATTTAGTGCTTTTGTACTCATTTAATTGCATTTAAAAACTACGAAAGTTTAAGAAACTATGTGAACTTAAAACTAGTCAAGCAGTTTAGAACCAAAGGCCTGTATTAATAAACACAACTATGCTGAAAACTAAAAAGTAGTACAGTATATTATTATGTACATATAGTTTGTTAATACAGTCTTGGCATTCTGTACATACATGTATCACATTTCTATACATTTTTAATACATCAGCTTCTGCGTTAAGTTTGTGATGAATTGTGCTGTTCTTAGTATATGCAATACTTTTGACTTTACTGTTTTATTCTTGTACATAAATAAGTGCAATATGGAGATGTATACAGTCTTTGCTATGTGAGGTTTATAAACTGTTTTAAAATTGTCATCCTTTTGCCAAAGTGATGGAGTGTGTAATTGGTAAATCATAAATCCTGTGGTGAATGTTGGTATAATTTATAGCTTTCACCATGTTATATTTTCTTTTAAGACATTAATTTAGTAATTTTATATTTGGGAAAATAAAGGTTTTTAATTTTATTTAACTGGAATCACTGCCCTGCTGTAATTAAACATCCTGTACCACATCTGTATTAAAAGTAACATTGCTGATTTTTGCTAGTGAATTCTGGGTATTTATTGTTTGACAGCCACAAAACAGGCAGGATGTTGATGTAGTTGGGGGTGAAATAACATGGTATCTGGGGTTTTCCTTAAAATACTCGACCAAAAACGAGGGGAGGATTGGTAGAAGAAACATTAGATTGACACAATGTGTGACATTGTTAAAGCTAGGGTTCAGTCCAGGGGGAATGGTTTACACTACTTTCTCTACTTTTGGGTAAGTTCCCATGATACAGACTTCAAAAGGCAGGGCTAGAGGGGCGGGGCAAGATGGCAGACTGGTGAGCTGTATGTTTTAGTTACTCCTCCAGGAAAGTAGGTAGAAAGCCAGGAACTGCGTGGACTGGACACCACAGAGCAATCTGACTTTGGGCATACTTCATACAACACTCATGAAAACGTGGAACTGCTGAGATCAGCGAAATCTGTAAGTTTTTGCGGCCAGGGGACCCGCGCCCCTCCCTGCCAGGCTCAGTCCCGGGGGAGGAGGGGCTGTCAGCTCCGGGAAGGAGAAGGGAGAACTGCAGTGGCAGCTCTTATCGGAAACTCATTCTACTGATTCAAACTCCAACCATAGATAGACTGAGACCAGACACCAGAGAATCTGAGAGCAGCCAGCCCAGCAGAGAGGAGACAGGCATAGAAAAAAAACAACACGAAAAACTCCAAAATAAAAGCGGAGGATTTTTGGAGTTCTGGTGAACACAGAAAGGGGAAGGGCCCTGAGGCGCATATGCAAATCCCGAAGAAAAGCTGATCTCTCTGCCCTGTGGACCTTTCCTTAATGGCCCTGGTTGCTTTGTCTCTTAGCATTTCAATAACCCATGAGATCTCTGAGGAGGGCCCCTTTTTTTTTTTTTTTTTTTTTAATCCTTTTTTCTTTTCCTAAAACAATTACTCTAAGAAGCCCAATACAGAAAGCTTCAAAGACTTGCTATTTGGGCAGGTCAAGTCAAGAGCAGAACTAGGAGAGCTCTGAGACAAAAGGCAATAATCCAGTGGCTGAGAAAATTCACTAAACACCACAACTTCCCAAGAAAAGGGGGGTGTCCGCTCACAGCCATCATCCTGGTGGACAGGAAACACTCCTGCCCATCGCCAGCCCCATAGCCCAGAACTGCCCCAGACAACCCAGTGTGACGGAAGTGCTACAAATAACAGGCACACACCACAAAACTGGGCGTGGACATTAGCCTTCCCTGCAACCTCAGCTGATTGTCCCAGAGTTGGGAAGGTAGAGCAGTGTGAATTAACAAAGCCCCATTCAGCCATCATTTCAGCAGACTGGGAGCCTCCCTACACAGCCCAGCAGCCCAGAACTGCCCTGGGGGGACGGCACTCACCTGTGACATAGCACAGTCATCCCTCAACAGAGGACCCGGGGTGCACAGCCTGGAAGAGGGGCCCACTTGCAAGTCTCAGGAGCCATACGCCAATACCAAGGACTTGTGGGTCAGTGGCAGAGACAAACTGTGGCAGGACTGAACTGAAGGATTAGACTATTGCAGCAGCTTTAAAACTCTAGGATCACCAGGGAGATTTGATTGTTAGAGCCACCCCTCCCTCCCTGACTGCCCAGAAACACGCCCCATATACAGGGCAGGCAACACCAACTACACACGCAAGCTTGGTACACCAATTGGACCCCACAAGACTCACTCCCCCACTCACCAAAAAGGCTAAGCAGGGGACAACTGGCTTGTGGAGAACAGGTGGCTCGTGGACGCCACCTGCTGGTTAGTTAGAGAAAGTGTACTCCACGAAGCTGTAGATCTGATAAATTAGAGATAAGGACTTCAATTGGTCTACAAATCCTAAAAGAACCCTATCAAGTTCAGCAAATGCCACGAGGCCAAAAACAACAGAAAATTCTAAAGCATATGAAAAAACCAGACGATATGGATAACCCAAGCCCAAGCACCCAAATCAAAAGACCAGAAGAGACACAGCACCTAGAGCAGCTACTCAAAGAACTAAAGATGAACAATGAGACCATAGTACGGGAGATAAAGGAAATCAAGAAGACCCTGGAAGAGCATAAAGAAGACATTGCAAGACTAAATAAAAAAATGGATGATCTTATGGAAATTAAAGAAACTGTTGACCAAATTAAAAAGATTCTGGACACTCATAGTACAAGACTAGAGGAAGTTGAACAACGAATCAGTGACCTCGAAGATGACAGAATGGAAAATTAAAGCATAAAAGAAAGAATGGGGAAAAAAATTGAAAAAATCGAAATGGACCTCAGGGATATGATAGATAATATGAAATGTCCAAATATGACTCATTGGTGTCCCAGAAGGGGAAGAAAAGGGTAAAGGTCTAGGAAGAGTATTCAAAGAAATTGTTGGGGAAAACTTCCCAAATCTTCTAAACAACATAAATACACAAATCATAAATGCTCAGCGAACTCCAAATAGAATAAATCCAAATAAACCCACTCCGAGACATATACTGATCACACTATTAAACACAGAAGAGAAGGATCAAGTTCTGAAAGCAGCAAGAGAAAAGCAATTCACCACATACAAAGGAAACAGCATAAGACTAAGTAGTGACTACTCAGCAGCCACCATGGAGGCAAGAAGGCAGTGGCACGATATATTTAAAATTCTGAGTGAGAAAAATTTCCAGCCAAGAATACTTTATCCAGCAAAGCTCTCCTTCAAATTTGAGGGAGAGCTTAAATTTTTCACAGACAAACAAATGCTGAGAGAATTTGCTAACAAGAGACCTGCCCTACTGGAGATACTCAAGGGAGCCCTACAGACAGAGAAACAAAGAAAGGACAGAGAGACTTGGAGAAAGGTTCAGTACTAAAGAGATTCGGTATGGGTACAATAAAGGATATTAATAAACAGAGGGGAAAAATATGACAAACATAAACCAAAGGATAAGATGGCTGATTCAAGAAATGCCTTCACGGTTATAACGTTGAATGTAAATGGATTAAACTCCCCAATTAAAAGATATAGATTCGCAGAATGGATCAAAAAAAATGAACCATCAATATGTTGCATACAAGAGACTCATCTTAGACACAGGGACACAAAGAAACTGAAAGTGAAAGGATGGAAAAAAATATTTCATGCAAGCTACAGCCAAAAGAAAGCAGGTGTAGCAATATTAATCTCAGATAAAATAGACTTCAAATGCAGGGATGTTTTGAGAGACAAAGAAGGCCACTACGTACTAATAAAAGGGGCAATTCAGCAAGAAGAAATAACAATCGTAAATGTCTATGCACCCAATCAAGGTGCCACAAAATACATGAGAGAAACACTGGCAAAACTAAAGGAAGCAATTGATGTTTCCACAATAATTGTGGGAGACTTCAACACATCACTCTCTCCTATAGATAGATCAACCAGACAGAAGACCAATAAGGAAATTGAAAACCTAAACAATCTGATAAATGAATTAGATTTAACAGACATATACAGGACATTACACCCCAAATCACCAGGATACACATACTTTTCTAGTGCTCATGGAACTTTCTCCAGAATAGATCATATGCTGGGACATAAAACAAGCCTCAATAAATTTAAAAAGATTGAAATTATTCAAAGCACATTCTCTGACCACAATGGAATACAATTAGAAGTCAATAACCATCAGAGACTTAGAAAATTCACAAATACCTGGAGGTTAAACAACACACTCCTAAACAATCAGTGGGTTAAAGAAGAAATAGCAAGAGAAATTGCTAAATATATAGAGACGAATGAAAATGAGAACACAACATACCAAAACCTATGGGATGCAGCAAAAGCAGTGCTAAGGGGGAAATTTATAGCACTAAACGCATATATTAAAAAGGAAGAAAGAGCCAAAATCAAAGAACTAATGGATCAACTGAAGAAGCTAGAAAATGAACAGCAAACCAATCCTAAACCAAGTACAAGAAAAGAAATAACAAGGATTAAAGCAGAAATAAATGACATAGAGAACAAAAAAACAATAGAGAGGATAAATATCACCAAAAGTTGGTTCTTTGAGAAGATCAACAAGATTGACAAGCCCCTAGCTAGACTGACAAAATCAAAAAGAGAGAAGACCCATATAAACAAAATAATGAAAGAAAAAGGTGACATAACTGCAGATCCTGAAGAAATTAAAACAATTATAAGAGGATAGTATGAACAACTGTATGGCAACAAACTGGATAATGTAGAGGAAATGGACAATTTCCTGGAAACATATGAACAACCTAGACTGACCAGAGAAGAAATAGAAGACCTCAACCAACCCATCACAAGCAAAGAGATCCAATCAGTCATCAAAAATCTTCCCACAAATAAATGCCCAGGGCCAGATGGCTTCACAGGGGAATTCTACCAAACTTTCCAGAAAGAACTGACACCAATCTTACTCAAACTCTTTCAAAACATTGAAGAAAATGGAATACTACCTAACTCATTTTATGAAGCTAACATCAATCTAATACCAAAACCAGGCAAAGATGTTACAAAAAAGGAAAACTACCGGCCAATCTCCCTAATGAATATAGATGCAAAAATCCTCAACAAAATACTTGCAAATCGAATCCAAAGACACATTAAAAAAATCATACACCATGACCAAGTGGGGTTTATTCCAGGCATGCAAGGATGGTTCAACATAAGAAAATCAATCAATGTACTACAACACATTAACAAGTCAAAAGGGAAAAATCAATTGATCATCTCAATAGATGCTGAAAAAGCATTTGACAAAATCCAACATCCCTTTTTGATAAAAACACTTCAAAAGGTAGGAATTGAAGGAAACTTCCTCAACATGATAAAGAGCATATATGAAAAACCCATAGCCAGCATAGTACTCAATGGAGAGAGACTGAAAGCCTTCCCTCTAAGATCAGGAACAAGACAAGGATGCCCGCTATCACCACTGTTATTCAACATTGTGCTGGAAGTGCTAGCCAGGGCAATCCGGCAAGACAAAGAAATAAAAGGCATCCAAATTGGAAAAGAAGAAGTAAAACTGTCATTGTTTGCAGATGATATGATCTTATATCTAGAAAACCCTGAGAAATCGACGATACAGCTACTAGAGCTAATAAACAAATTTAGCAAAGTAGCGGGATACAAGGTTAATGCACATAAGTCAGTAATGTTTCTATATGCTAGAAATGAACAAACCGAAGAGACACTCAAGAAAAAGATACCATTTTCAATAGCAACTAAAAAAATCAAGTACCTAGGAATAAACTTAACCAAAGATGTAAAAGACCTATACAAAGAAAACTACATAACTCTACTAAAAGAAATAGAAGGGGACCTTAAAAGATGGAAAAATATTCCATGTTCATGGATAGGAAGGCTAAATGTCATTAAGATGTCAATTCTACCCAAACTCATCTACAGATTCAATGCAATCCCAATCAAAATTCCAACAACCTACTTTGCAGACTTGGAAAAGCTAGTTATCAAATTTATTTGGAAAGGGAAGATGCCTCGAATTGCTAAAGACACTCTAAAAAAGAAAAACGAAGTGGGAGGACTTACACTCCCTGACTTTGAAGCTTATTATAAAGCCACAGTTGCCAAAACAGCATGGTATTGGCACAAAGATAGACATATAGATCAATGGAATCGAGTTGAGAATTCGGAGATAGACCCTCAGATCTATGGCTGACTGATCTTTGATAAGGCCCCCAAAGTCACTGAACTGAGTCATAATGGTCTTTTCAACAAATGGGGCTGGGAGAGTTGGATATCCATATCCAAAAGAATGAAAGAGGACCCCTACCTCACCCCCTACACAAAAATTAACTCAAAATGGACCAAAGATCTCAATATAAAAGAAAGTACCATAAAACTGCTAGAAGATAATGTAGGAAAACAACTTCAAGACCTTGTATTAGGCGGCCACTTCCTAGACTTTACACCCAAAGCACAAGCAACAAAAGAGAAAATAGATAAATGGGAACTCCTCAAGCTTAGAAGTTTCTGCACCTCAAAGGAATTTCTCAAAAAGGTAAAGAGGCAGCCAACTCAATGGGAAAAAATTTTTGGAAACCATGTATCTGACAAAAGACTGATATCTTGCATATATAAAGAAATCCTACAACTCAATGACAATAGTACAGTCGGCCCAATTATAAAATGGGCAAAAGATATGAAAAGACAGTTCTCTGAAGAGGAAATACAAATGGCCAAGAAACACATGAAAAAATGTTCAGCTTCACTAGCTATTAGAGAGATGCAAATTAAGACCACAATGAGATACCATCTAACACCGGTTAGAATGGCTGCCATTAAACAACAGGAAACTACAAATGCTGGAGGGGATGTGGAGAAATTGGAACTCTTATTCATTGTTGGTGGGACTGTATAATGGTTCAGCCACTCTGGAAGTCAGTCTGGCAGTTCCTTAGAAAACTAGATATAGAGTTACCATTCGACCCAGCGATTGCACTTCTCGGTATATACCCGGAAGATCGGAAAGCAGTGACACGAACAGATATCTGCACGCCAATGTTCATAGCAGCATTATTCACAATTGCCAAAAGATGGAAACAACCCAAATGTCCTTCAACAGATGAGTGGATAAATAAAATGTGGTATATACACACGATGGAATACTACGCGGCAGTAAGAAGGAACGATCTCGTGAAACATATGACAACATGGATGAACCTTGAAGACATAATGCTAAGCGAAATAAGCCAGGCACAAAAAGAGAAATATTATATGCTACCACTAATGTGAACTTTGAAAAATATAAAACAAATGGCTTATAATGTAGAATGTAGGGGAACTACTAATAGAGAGCAATTAAGGAAGGGGGAACAATAATCCAAGAAGAACAGATAAGCCATTTAACGTTCTGGGGATGCCCAGGAATGACTATGGTCTGTTAATTTCTGATGGATATAGTAGGAGCAAGTTCACAGAAATGTTGCTGTATTAGGTAACTTTCTTGGGGTACAGTAGGAACATGTTGGAAGTTAAGCAGTTATCTTAGGTTAGTTGTCTTTTTCTTACTCCCTTGTTATGGTCTCTTTAAAATGTTCTTTTATTGTATGTTTGTTTTCTTTTTAACTTTTTTTTCATACAGTTGATTTAAAAAAGAAGGGAAAGTTAAAAAAAAAAAAAACAAAACAAAAAAACAAGGAAAAAAAAAAGATGCAGTGCCCCCTTGATGAGCCTGTGGAGAATGCAGGGGTGTTCGCCTACCCCACCTCCATGGTTGCTAACATGACCACAGACATAGGGGACTGGTGGTTTGATGGGTTGCGCCCTCTACCACAGGTTTTACCCTTGGGAAGACGGTTGCTGCAAAGGAGAGGCTAGGCCTCCCTATGGTTGTGCCTAAGAGCCTCCTCCCAAATGCCTCTTTGTTGCTCAGATGTGGCCCTGTCTCTCTAGCTAAGCCAACTTGAAAGGTGAAATCACTGCCCTCCCACCTACGTGGGATCAGACACCCAGGGGAGTGAATCTCCCTGGCAACGTGGAATATGACTCCCGGGGAGGAATGTAGACCTGGCATCGTGGGACGGAGAACATCTTCTTGACCAAAAGGGGGATGTGAAAGGAAATGAAATAAGCTTCAGTGGCAGAGAGAATCCAAAAGGAGCCGAGAGGTCACTCTGGTGGGCACTCTTAAGCACACTTTAGACAACCCTTTTTAGGTTCTAAAGAATTGGGGTAGCTGGTGGTGGATACCTGAAACTATCAAACTACTACCCAGAACCCATGAATCTCGAAGACAGTTGTATAATAATGTAGCTTATGAGGGGTGACAAGGGGATTGGGAAAGCCATAAGGACCACACTCCACTTTGTCTAGTTTATGGATGGATGAGTAGAAAAATAGGGGAAGGAAACAAACAGACAAAGGTACCCAGTGTTCTTTTTTACTTCAATTGCTCTTTTTCACTCTAATTATTATTCTTGTTATTCTTGTGTGTGTGCTAATGAAGGTGTCAGGGATTGATTTGGGTGATGAATGTACAACTATGTAATGGTACTGTGAACAATCGAAAGTACGATTTGTTTTGTATGACTGCGTGGTATATGAATATATCTCAATAAAATGAAGATTAAAAAAAAAAAAAAAAAGACATAATGCTGAGCAAAATAAGCCAGGCACAAAAAGAGAGATATTGTATGTTACCACTAATGTGAATTCTGTGAAAAATGTACAATGTTTTATACTGTAGAATGTAGGGGACCTAGAGATACCAATTAGTGGAGGGGTAATGATAATCTAATAAGAACAGAAAAACTATGGAGGGTAATCTCAATGTTATGGGAATGCTCAGGAATGATTATGGTTTGTAAACTTTCTTGGATATAGTAAGATCATGTTGGAAGCAATAGAGTTATTTTAGGTTTTTTTTTTTTTCTCTTATTCCTTTGTTTTCTTAGGGGTTGTTAATTTTATTGGGGTATGGTAAGGACATGTTGGAAGCAATGTAGTTATTTTAGATTATTTGTTTTTCTTACTCCTCTGTTTGGACATGGTTTATTAATTTTCTTGGGGTATGGTAGGAACATATTGGAAGCAAAGTAGGTATTTTAGGTTATTTGTTTTCCTTAATCCATTGCTTTGTTTGAAATGTTGTGGGGTTTTTTTGGTTGTTGTTTGCCTGTTTGTTTTTAATTTTTTGATAAACAAAGTTAAAAAATTGAAAAAAAATCAGTAGAAAAATGGGAGTAAAAACTAAATGACAAATAGGGTGGGATGGGGATAGGGTTTGGGTATTCTCTTTTCACTTTTATTTTTTATTCTTATTCTGATTCTTTCTGATGTAAGGAAAATGTTCAGAAATAGATTGTGGTGATGAACGCATAACTATATGATCATACTGTGAACAGTTGATTGTATACCATGGATGACTGTATGGTTTGTGAATATATTTCAATAAAACTGAATTTAAAAAAAAAAAAAAAAAAAGGCAGGGCTAGGAGCCAGATCTTCCGGAGGATTTGGATGAATGTTTCTGTGCACCGTGGCTTGCCTCTGAACCATACCAGCTAGTCACAAGCACACGTAGACACCTTATTACCTCCAGCTTTTCCTCTTTACATCAAGACTTCCTTCTGTATTATCTGCCTTACTTTCTTTTGAGATGAATTCTGTGGGATGAAGTGGTCATTTGTTTATCCCAGCAATGACCAGGCCGCCCCACTTGCACACACCCACACACACATCCCCTCTGCCCCCCATCCTCGCAGACGCCGTGCCCAGCTCCCATCAACAGCTCAGGTTTCAGGTGCTGCTCCCACTTCCGGGGCATCTAGTGGTCCTGGCAGGTGAGTCTGCTCTTTGTAACTCAGCCACATACAGTTCCAGAGATAGGAAGGAGGGGAGTTTTTCTACAAGAAATCAAATAACTGGCTTTCTTGCTTGAAGCATTTTAAAGGCTGTCTAGTTAAGGAGGGAAAGGTGATGCTGTATGCATCTCGAGGACCCAGAAGCCAGGGATCTTTGGGTAACTTTGAAACATTCTCTGTGTATTGATGATGAGGCTATACTTTACAGATAGAGGAAAGTCTTGGTGAAGGATCACAGTGACTCAAGTCCAGTTGCTATTCACAGTGGATCTGGACTTAGAGCCATGAAAATTCTCTCTATAGCTTTATCCTGAGTCTCTGGCAACCCCAACCCAGTGCAATAAACCTTGACTCTATCATCAGTAGGGATGGATGAAAGAGTTTGTCACTGAGCTAGATTTCTGAGTCATAAATGCCTCATTTGGAAGCCATGAAACTCAAGCTACCAAGTAGTAATATAAATATAGGTCTAGAAAGAGCTAACTTGATCTCTCATTAAAGATTTGGAGAACAATCTATACTGATGCCATGTGAGAGGAGGTTGAACTTGGAAGTGGGCCAGCCCCCATTTATTACAACATTGGAGAAAAGAACCTTCTCAAAGTCAAGAGCATCTGTTCTGGTTTGCTAATGCTGCTGGAAAGCAAAACACCAGAAATGAATTGGCTTTTATAAAAGGGGGGGGGTATATTTGGTTACACAGTTACAGTCTTAAGGCCATAAAGTGTGCAAGGTAACACATCAACAATTGGGTACCTTCACTGGAGGATGGCCAATGGTGTCCGGAAAGCCTCTGTTAACTGGGAAGCCACGTGGCTGGCATCTGTTCTGGAGTTCTGGTTTCAAAAACGTTCCTCTCTAGGCTTCAGCTTCTCTCCAAAATGTCACTCTCACTTGCTCTTGGGGTGTTTGTCCTCTCTTAGCTTCTCAGGAACAAAAGTATGCCTTCAAAGGCCATCTCCACAAGGTCTCTGTAAACTGCAGTTCCTCTCTCAGCTTCTGTGCATTCTTCAAAGTGTCCCTCTTGGCTGTAGCAAACTCTCTCCCTCTGTCTGAGCTTATATAGTGCTCTAGTAAACTAATCAAGGCCCATGCTAAATGGGTGGGGCCACTCCTCCATGGAAATTATCCAATGAAAGATCTTGCCCACAATTGAGTGCTCACATCTCCACAGAAACATCCAATCAAAAGTCTCCAACCCAATTGACACCAATACGTTTCCTGCCCATACAGGACTACATCAAGGATAATGGCGTTTTGGGGGACATAATACATTCAGACTGGCACACCATCTTCTACTGGCCCTGCAATGGAAAAAATTTGTATCAAAACCTCATTGGATTTAGGTACAACTTTTTAATTTCTGTATAAAGTAACCTAATAAGATGGCATTTCTGGGGAAATTGAAGCAACTTTGGAATTAAAACTCTAGTGAAGACCTTATTAAGGGATATTAGCTACTTGGGAACTAATTAAGTAAGTAGTACACATAAATTGAGCCAGCACTTAGCACTGGAGAAAGCCGCTGAGAAAAAGGGAAGCAAAATGGGAAGGTAACTTATGAATGAGGAAAAAACCACAGGGACTTCTAAATAATCCATGGGTCAAAGAAAAGTCTCAAGAGAAATCAAAAAATATATTGAATGGAATGAAAATGAAAACACAACGTTTCAAAATATGTGAGACACAAACATTGAGGACTGACTGCTTGGTATGCTGAGCCCTCTATCTTGGGGCTTGCCCTTATGAAGCTTCTACAAAGAAGAGGCTAAACCTGCTTAAAATTGTGCCTAAAGTCTCCCCCTGAGTACCTCTTTGTTGCTCAGATGTGGCCCTGTCTCTCTAGCTAAGCCACCTCGGCAGGTGAACTCACTGCCCTCCCCCCGTACGTGGGACCCGATTCCCTGGGGTGTAAATCTCCCTGGCAACACAGGATATGACTCCCAGGGATGAATCTGGACCCCGCATCGTGGGATTGAGAACATCTTCTTGACCAAAAGGGGGATGTGAAATGAAATGAAATCAAGTTTCACTGGCTGAGAGATTTCAAGTAGAGTCGAGAGGTCACTCTGGTGGACATTCTTACACACTATATAGATAACCCTTTTTAGGTTTTAATGTATTGGGATAGCTAGAAGTAAATACTTGAAACTATCAAACACCAACCCAGTAGCCTTGACTCTTGAAGATGATTGTATAGCAGTGTAGCTTACAAGGGGTGACATTGTGATTGTGAAAACCTTGTGGATCACACTCTCTTTATCCAGTGTATGGATGGATGAGTAGGAAAATGGGGACAAAAAACTAAACGAAAAATAGGGTGGGAGTGGGGGATGATTTGGGTGTCCTTTTTTACTTTTATTTTTTATTATTTTTCTGGTGTAAGGAAAGTGTTCAAAAATAGATTGGGGTGATGAATGCATAACTATATGATGACTATGAACAGTTGATTGCACACCATGGATGATTGTATGGTATGTGAATATATCTCAGTAAAACTGAATTTAATTCAGAATATGTGAGACAGCTAAATAGTTCTGAGAGGGAAATTTATACCACTAAATCTATGTGCTAGAAAAAAAAGTTTCGTATCAATAATATGTTTTCCACTTCCACTTAGAAAAAAAAAAGGGCAAAATAAACCCAAGGTAAGCAGAAGGAAGGAAATAATAAAGTTGGAACAGAAAATCAATATGGAAAATCAGTGAAGTAAGAGTTGTTTCTTGAAAAGATCAATAAAATTTACCAACCTCTATCAAGACTAATAGAGAAGAAGAGGAGACACATTACCAAGATCAGTGATGAAATAGGCATATCACTGCAAACCCTGCCACCATCAAAAGGATAAGGGAATAACTTCAAGCAACTATATATGCATAAATCTGAACTTTGACAAAATGGACAAATTCCTTGAATGACAAGCACAGCCACAACTCACCCAAAATGAAAAGTTCGAATAGCCCTGTAGCTATTAAGGAAAATTAATGTATAACATAAAATCTTCCAGAAGAGAAATCTCCAGGCCCAGAAGTTTTCACTGGAGAATTCTACCAAATGTTTAAAGAACAATTAACACCAATTACATAAAATCTCTTTCAGAAAATAGAAAATGAGGGGACACTTCCAGTATTACCCTGACACAAAAACAGAATCAAGACATAAAGACAATAGGGAAAAAAAAAAAACTACCTCAATATCCCTCATGAATATAGACACAAAAATCCTTGACAAATTACTTATAAATAGAATTTAGCAATATAGAAAAGAATTAAGCACCAGGAACGAGTTGGATTTATTCCAGAGATGCATGATTGGTCCAATATTCAAAACTCAATCAATGCTATCCACTATAATAACAGACTAAAGAAGAAAAATCAATCGATACAGAAAAAGCATTTAACAAAATTTAAAACCATTAATGACAAAAATGCTCATAAAACTAGAAATAAAGAACTTCCTTGTATTAGTCAGGGTTCTCTAGGAAAACAGAACCATCAGGAGGTATTTGTAAATATTATAAGATTTTATAAAATTGATTCATCAACTGTGGGGATGCACAAGTGCAAATTCCAAAGGACAAGCTGCAAACTGGGAACTCCAATGAAGGTTTTTAATGAAGTCCCCCAAGAGAAACTGGCTGACTGAAGCAGAGATAAAAATTCTCTCTTCTCACTGCTGAAACCATCACTTGTGCTTTTCTAGCCTCAACTGATTGGATGAAACAGCTCTCATTGCTGACGGCAATCTCCTCGGTTGATTGTAGGTGTAATCAGCAATAGACACAATCAACTTAGTGATAATTTGAGTCCATGAAATGTCCTCACAGTAACAATTAGGCCAGTGCTTGCTTGACCAAAAAACTGGGCACCATTACCTGGCCAAGCTGACATATGAACCTAACCATCACATTCCTCAGCCTGATAAATTACAACAGACCTAAATCTAACATTATACTTAATGGTGAATCCTGAAGGCTTTCCCCCTAAGACTGGAACAAAGCAAGGATGTCTGCTCTCATGACTCTTATTCAGCATAGTTTTCAAAAGTTTAGCCAATGCAATAAAGCAAGACAAGGAATTAAAAGGCATACAAATCAGAAAGGAAAAAAATAACTGTCCTTATTTGCAGATGACATGGTTGTCTATGTAGACAATCCCAAATAATACCCAAAAATAATTCTAGAACTAATATATGAGCTTGGCAAGGTCACAGGATACAGGATAAATATAAAAATTCAATTATATTTCTGTATACTAGCAATGAACATGTGGACACAAAAATTAAAAATACAGTACCATGTACAATTGCTCAAAAATAAAATACATAGGACTGGTGTTGATGTTGTCACAAACACTGGGACTGGCGGTTTGATGTGCTGAGCCCTCGATCATGGGACTTGCTCTTATGAAGCTCGTTACTGCAAAGGAGAGTCTAAACTTGCATGTAATTGTGCCTAAGAGTCTCCCCCTGAGTACCTCTTTGTTGCTCAGATGTGGCCCCCCCTCTCTCTCTCTAACTGAGCCATCTCGACAGGTGAACTCGCTGCCCTCCCTGCTACGTGGGACCCGACTCCCAGGATTGTAAATCTCCTTGGCAATGCAGAGTATGACTCCCGGGGATGAATGTGGACCTGGCATCGTGGGACTGAGAGTATCTTCTTGACCAAAAGGGGGATGCAAAATGAGACGAAATAGTTTCAGTGGCTGAGAGATTTCAAATGGAGTCGAGAGGTCACTCTGATGGACATTCTTATGCACTTTATAGATAACACCTCTTAGGTTTTAATGTATTGGAATAGCTAGAAGTAAATACCTGAAACTACCAAACTCCAACCCAGCAGTCTGGACTCCTGAAGACAATTATATAATAATGTAGATTACAAGGGGTGACAGTGTGATTGTGAAGACCTTGTGGATCACACCCCCTTTATCTAGTGTATGGATGAGTAGAAAAATGGGGATAAAAACTAAAGGACAAATGGGGTGGGATGGGGGGATGATTTGGGTGTTCTTTTTTCACTTTTATTTTCTGTTCTTGTACTGGTTCCTTCTGATATAAGGAAAATGTTCAGAGATAGATTGTGGTGATGAATGCATAACTGTTATCATACTGTGGACAGTGGATTGTATACCATGGATGATTGTATGGTGTGTGAATGTATTTCAATAAAACTGAATTAAATAAAAAAATAAAATAGAAAAATAAAATACATAGGCATAAATCTAAAAAAACATGTTTGGGATGTATGCTGAAAAATGCACAATGCTGATGAAGAAATAATTGGAGAGACACATCATGTTCATATGTTGGGAGGCTCAGGGGTATAGATACCAATTCTCCCCAAATTGAAATATAGGTTTAATGCAATTCCTATCAAAATCCCAGCAAGATTTCTTAAAGATATAGGCAAGGTTGTTCTAACATTTGTATGGAAAGACAAAGGAAGTAGAACAGAACAGCTAAACTGTTCTAAACTAGAACAGCTAAAACTGCTTGTTAAAAGAAGAATTAAGTGTGATGAGTCAGTCTGCCCAACATGTAGGCATCTAATATAACTATAATAATCTTGACTGTGCAGTACTGGAGGAGGGATAGACACAGAGATCAATGGAACCGAGAGAACCCAGAAGTATGCCCAACTGAGTTTTGACAAAGGTGCAAAAGCATTTCAAGAGAAGAAAGATGGCCTCTTCACTAAATTTTGCTGGAGCAATTGGACATTCATAGGTAAAATAATAATAATGTTTCAAACCTTATATAAAAATTAACTCAAAATAGCCCATGGCTTAAATGTAAAACTTTTAGAAAACATCGTAAGAGAAAATCTTCAGGTTCTAGGGCTAAGCAAAAACAAAATATTTCTTGGACTTGACACCAAAAGCATGATCCATAAAAGAAAAACTGATAAATTGGACTTTATAAAAATTAAATGCTTTTGCTCTGTGGAAGATGCTGTTAAAATGAAAAATGAGGTATTGAGTGGGAGAAGACATTTGCAAACCAATATCTGGCAAAGGACTTGTATCTAGAATATATAAAGAATACTCAAAACTCAACAGTAAAAACACAAGCAATCCAATTAGAACTTTGGGCAAAAGACTTTGAGACATTATGCAGATGGAAAATAAGCACATGAAAAGATGCTCAACATCATTAGCTGCTAAGGAAATGCAAATTAAAACCACAATGAGAAATCACTACACACTTATGAGAATGATTAAAATAAAAAATAATGACAACACTAAAAAAAAATAGTGAGACTGGGCAGAAACAGGATCACTCATAAATTGCTGGTGGGAATGTAAAATGGTGCAGCCTGCTGCAAGACAGTTTGGCAGTTTCTTAAAAACCTAAGCATCCAACTACCATACGACCCAGCAATTGCACTGTTGGGCATTCATCCCAGTGAAATGAAAATGTATATCCACACAAAACCTGTACACAAATGTTTATAGCAGCTTTACTTACAATAGCCAAAAGCTGGAAACCACCCAGATGCCTTTCAATGGGTGAATGGTAAAATAAACTGTGGTACAGCCATATCATAGAATACTTCTCAGCAAATATATATATATATATATTTATACACACACACACATATATATACACACACACATATATACAACAAACTGGAAAAATCTCCAGAGAATTATCTGGGGTGAAAAAAGTCAATCCCAAAATGTTACATACATATGGTTTCATTTATATAATGTTCTTGAAATAATGGAGTTACAGAAATGGCAAACAGACAATTGGTTGCCAGGGGTTAAGGAGGGGTGGGCCAGCATAGAACTGTAAGTAAAGTTCCTCAAACTGTGGAGCTGGCACTCCTCCCCCGCCAGCACAGCAGGCTGAGCTGGAAGACTTCCCTGTGGGAAAAAGAAGCAATCTGTTGGGAGCAAGGGAAGGTAGGTCAACCAAGCTCCAATCACAGTTTTAGTTAACAAATTTGGGCTACTGAATACAAGCTATGAGCACAGATACACCCAGAGCAAGCAGGAAAGGGACCCTGAGGTCTCTCTTCTGGCAGAGAGGAGGCAGGGCTAATGGAAAAAAAGTAATAATAAAATAAAAACAGAGGGTTTTGGAATTGGCTGAGCTTAGAATACAGGAAAAGGGCTGTGTCCCAAGAAAACTTGGTACATAGGACCAGATAATGACTCTGGTTGGCAAAACTGGGGGGCTGGGGACAGGCTCTGAAAAGGGGATTTCTTTATTTTTTTCTTTTGTTTTCTTTCATTCTTAGTAGCTCATTAGAGAAAACCTCAGGCATTTTCAGTTTGTCAGCACTGACCCACACAAGGGTGGAGGTAAGATAGAGGAAGAAGTAAAGTCAAGGAGATAATTCCCTAAAGGGCATATCTTCCCAAAGGAAAGGGGAGGGGTGCTCAAGAGGCTGCCCTTCCTCAGAGAATTCAGACCCCAGAGCCTGAGGGAAAAGAAAAAATAAAATAGAAACAGCTTAAGCTTGACTTCTGATTTAGCCTCGGCCCCGGCAGTGACAGGATCCACTGAGAGTTAAAGGAACGACACCTCTTTATGCCAGTGGGGAGCTGTGGTCTGACAAGCAACCACCTGCTGGGCAGGATAGGAAAAGCACTGAGTCTAGAGGCCTCACTGGAAAGTCTGACAACCTGCTCCTCAGGGAAACTTGATACTGACTACATCTTCCTCCTGAGACTGGGGACCATCTGGTCTGGGAAAATCTGATTGGGGTAATCAAGGAAACCAGATGCCTAGAAAACAAAAAATTACAATTCACACAAGGAAAAATGAAGATATGGCACAAAGAAACAAACTTGCACTTCAAGTGAGAACAACTAATTAAAGATGTTCAAACAAATCTTCTAAATCAAATCAGTGAGCTGAAGGAAAATGTGGCAAAAGAGATGAAGGAATTACAGAAGACACTGGGTGACCATAGAGAAGCATTCGTAAGCTTAAAAAAACAAATGGCAGAACTTATGGGAATGAAAGGAAAAATCAAAGAGAAGAAAAACACAATGGAGACATACAACAGCAGATTTGAAGAGGCAGAAGAAAGGATTCAGGAACTAAAGGACAGGACATCAGAAATCATATACACAAAAGAACAGATAGGGAAAAGAATGGAAAAATATGAGCAGGGTCTCAGGGAATTGAAAGAAAACATGAAGCACACAAATATACATGTCATGGATGTCCCAGAAGGAGAAGAGAAAGGAAAGGGGACAGAAAGAATAATAGAGGAAATAATCAGTGAAAATTTCCCATCTCTTATGAAAGATATAAAATTACAGATCCAAGAAGTAGAGCATCCCCCAAAGAGAATAGATCCAAATAGACCTACTCCAAGACACTTAATAATCAGATTATCAAGTGTCAAAGACAAAGGGAGAATTCTGAAAGCAGCAAAAGTGATCTACCACACACAAAGGTAGGACTATGTGTTGATTTCTCAGGAGAAACCATGGAGGCGAGAAGGCAGTGATATGATATATTTAAAATACTAAAAGAGAAAAACTGTCAACCAAGAATTCTATATGCAGCAAAACTGTCCTTCAAAAATGAGGGAGAGTTTAAAATATTTTCAGACAGATACTGAGAGAGTTTGTGAACAAGATACCTGCTCTACAAGAAATACTAAATGGACACTACAGGCAGATAGGAAAAGACAGGAGAGAGAGGTTCGGAGAAGAGTGCAGAAATGAAGACTGTCAGTAAGGGTATAAAGAGAGAGAGAGGAAAAGAAAAATAAAGTATGACATAAAAAAAATCCAAAAGACAAAATTGTAGATAGTAGACATAATGTTGGGTGAAATTAGCCAGAAAGAAAAAGACAAACACTGTATGGTCTCACTAATATGCACTAATATTAATGAGCGAACTTGGGGAGTTAAAGTTGAGAACACAGGTTATCAAGAGATAGAAAGACGGTAGCGATGAGGCATTTGATGCTGAAGGAGTGCAAAGAGTTCAACAGGATTGACTATATGGATCCAGAAATGGATCGCACAATACTGTGTAATGGTAGCATAATGTTCCAAGTGCTCTGAATAAAGCTGAGTGTGAAAGAGGAAGGTTAGGGGCATGTATGACACCAGAAGGAAAGATAGAAGATAAAGACTGGGACTATAACTTAGTGAACCCTAGAGTGGTCAGTGACGGTGATTAAATGTACAAATATAAGAATGATTTTACATGAGGGAGAACAAATGAATATCAACATTGCAAGTTGTTGAAAATTGGATGGTATAGGGGGAAAATATCTGTGCAAACTAGAGTCTATAGTTAATAGTAACATTGTAAGATGCTTCCATTAATTATAACAAAGGCAATATACGAAAGCTAAACGTCTATAAGAGGGGTTATAAGGAAGTGGTATGGGATCCTTGGTGGTGGTGGTGTTGTCTGATCTTCATTGTATTTCATTTTATTTTATTTTTATTTTCCTTCTATCTTTTTTTTTATTCTTCATTTTTCCTCCTCTTTCTTTGAAGAAGAAATGGAAATATCCTTATGTAGATTGTGATGATGAATGCATAACTATGATTATATCTGGAGTCACTGTTTAATTAGGATGGATTATATGGTGTTTGAATAAGACTGTTTAAAAAATAAACAGAGGATACAAATGCTGGAGAAAAAGTGGAGAGAGGGATGTACCTATTCGCTGTTGGGGAAGTAGAGTGGTGCAGCCCATCTGGAGGGCATGTGGTGGTTCCACAGGAAGCTAAGTATGGGGCTGCCATATGGTCCTGCAACCCCATTATTGGGTATATACTTGGAAGAACTGAGAGCAGGGACATGAATGGACATCGCACACTGGTGTTTATGACAGCAGAATTCATGATTCACAACAGATGGAAGTGGCCTAAGGGTGCATCGATTGATAAATGGAATGATGAATTGTGGTGTATACACACAATGGAATATTGAGCAGTGGCAAGAAGGAATGAAGTTGTGAAGTGTGCAGCTAGGTGAATGGACCTTGAGGACAGCATGTTGAGAGAAATAAGCCAGAATCAAAAAGACAAACATTATAATGCCTCACTTACATGAACTAATTATATCTAATGTGCAAACTCTGAGAACTGAATCTGAGAGCATAGGTTATCAGGGGAAGACTTCTTGGAAAGGTTCCTAGATTGTAAGCTCTTACAGCATGAGTTGTAATGGTTATCTCTAAATTCTGAGATGCTGAGCTGTTTGTTTATAACCTAGTTGGTCCCTGAAACTTCAGGTAACTGCGTGACACCTGAGACTGACACCTGACTCAGAGCCAGAATTCAGCAGCTGTGAATGTCAGCATTACCATATACAGCAATTATTTTAAAAGCTGAAAAAGAGCTGAGACTTCAATTAGAGATAATGAACGAAAGAGGCTTGGTTGGGACTAAGGTAAATCAGACTAAAGGGTAAAGGATGATATTGACTGTGTTTTAAAACTTCGACTTCTATATGAGACCAAAGGAAGGAGATGTTTATTTGGGGCAAAATCGGTATTTTCTGTAACACAATATATGATTTAACTTGTATGATCAGCTTATTCAAACACCATACTTACGTGGAACCTTGCATAGTGGGTGAGATCTGGTTGGTTTGTACAGGTTAGCATGAAGCCCCGATACAAGTATTTGCAAAGCCCCCTTGAGGGACTGGGGGAAAACGTGGTAATATTAAACTTCCCCACCTGGGGAATTCCTGAGATTCTCACAAGCACTGGGGACTACCAATTTAGAAGGTCGAGTCCTCATCTTGCGGTTTGCCCTTACGAAGCTTGTTACTACAAAGGAGAGGCTAAGCTTACTCATAATGGTGCCTGAGAGTCACCCCAGAGAACATCTTTTGTTGGTCATATGTGGCCTTTCTAAGCCCACTCGGCAGGTGAACTCACTGCCCTCCCCCTATGTGGGACATAATTCCCAGGGGTGTAACTCTCCCTGGAAACATGGGACATGACTTGGGGATGAGCCTGGACCTGGTTTCTTGGGATTGAGAAAGCCTTCTTGACCAAAAACGGGAAGAAAAATGAAACAAAATGACGTCTCAGTGGCTGAGAGATGTCAAATGGAGTTGAGAGGACATTCTGGAGGTTTTTCTTATGCATTATATAGATATCCCTCTTTACTTTTTAGTGTATTGGAATAGCTAGAAAGAAATACCTGAAACTGTGGAACTGCAACCCAGTAGTCTTGTAGTCTTGATTCTTGAAGATGAATGTATAACTATATAGCTTATATGGCGTGACTATGTGATTGTGAAAACCTTGTGGCTCAGACTCCCTTTATCCAGTGTATGGACAGGTGAATAGAAAAATAAGGACAAAAATTAAATGAATAATGGGGTGGTTATGGGGGGTGTTTCTAGTTTGCTAATGCTGCTGGAATGCAAAACACCAGAGACAGATTGGCTTTTATAAAGGGGTTTATTTCTGGTTACACAGTTACAGTCTTAAGGCCATAAAGTGTCCAAGGTAACGCATCAAACAATTTGGGTAGCTTCACTGGAGGATGCCCGATGGCATCCAGAAAACCTCTGTTAGCTGGGAAGGCACGTGGCTGGTGTCTGCTCTGGAGTACTGCTTTCAAAATAGCTTTCTCCCAGGATGATCCTCTCTAGGCTTCAGCTCCTCAAAAATGTCACTCTTAGTTGCTCTTGGGGTGTTCTTCCTCTCTTAGCTTCTCCGGAGCAAGAGTCTGGTTCCAAAGGCTGTCTCCAAAATGTCTGTGTAAGCTGAAGCTCCTCTCTCAGCTCCTGTGCATTCTACAAAGTGTCCCTCTTGGCTGTAGCAAGCTCACTCCTGTCTGAGCTTATGTGGTGCTCCAGTCATTTAATTCAGACCCTCCCTGAATGGGTGGGGTGACACCTCCATGGAAATTATCCAACCAAAAGTCTTGTCCATAGCTGATTGAATCACATCTCCATGGAAACACCCAAAGGATTCCAAAATCTTATCAACACTAATATGTCTGCCCACACAAGATTGCATCAAAGATAATGGTGTTGGGGGGGGGGGGTGACACATAATACATCAAACTGGCACGGGGGTATGGGATATTCTTGGTATTCTTTTTTCTTTTTGTTTTTTGGAGTAAGGAAAATGTTCAAAAATTGTTGAGATGAATGGTACTGTAAACAACAATAGAATTTGTATGCTTATATGATACGTGACTCTCAAAACTGCATTTAAAAAAATGACACGAAAAACCCTGAAAATAAATATAGAAGCATCAAATAAAAATCATTACCGCACATTAAAATCACATTTACTACCTGAAAATCATAACTCCTGGGCCGGAATGCTGGCTTACCCTCTGAGCTTCCAGGAAGACCAGGCGAAGGAGCCAGAAAGATTGGGGAAATCCGGGGTTCCTCCCGGCGCCTCCTCCCACTTCTCCACCCCCACTCCCCGCCCCACCCCCCAAAATCACCGCAGGCAGCTCTGTGTGGCTGCACGGCGGTCGTAGTCATTTAAGAAGCTGCTTCTCTCTTTTTAAAAGGTGATGGTGGCCTGTGTGGGTGACATTTCAGAGGGAAGAAGAGAGCTGGGGGTGGCGGCCCCTGCCCGCTCTGTCCTGACCCCCCGCGCGTCCCGCAGCCCCTGCGCCCCAGGGTGCCGGCAAATGAAGACGCGAAAAACAGCTGACGTCTCAAAAGAAAAAGGAGAAAACAAAAGACGTCCTCCTCCCTCCCTCGTTCTCTCAAGGAAAAGGGACTCCCTGTTTCAGGGGCCGACTGAAGGGGCGCCGCTCCTCGCGCTCGGAGCCCCCCGTCTCCCCGGCTGCGCGTCCTGCGGGTTGTCTCCTCACCCGCTCCTCCAGTTCCGTCCTTTGGGGCGCCGGGTCCGTGGGGCTCCTTCCGGCGGCCCTGGGCGCCCCGAAGTCCCTCGGCGTCGCGTGTGTCACAGCGCGGGGCTCCCGGGCCCCTCTCGAGCTCTCATCTTCAGCTGCGCCCTCCGGCCCCGCGCATTCCCACTCCTCAGCTGCTAGAAGCTTCCACGCGCTTTCGCTCCTCCGGGGGGGGGCGGGTGGAGCCGGCCTGGCTGGGTCGCCCCTCGGTCCTGCCGGCCAGTGGGGGGCCGGACCCGCCGGGCGCTGGGGCCAGAGCGGGGCCCCGGGCGCGCGCGTTTCCCTGCCGGCCGGTGCTCCCGGCCCTGCCTGAACGTGGAGCGGGCCGCGCGCGCAGAGGAGAAGGTTCTCGCTCAGCAGGTCCAGCAGGGGATCCAGAACCCAGGCCCGAGCTCCGGGGAGACGCGAGGCTCAGCCCGTGGTTGTGGAGACGCGGCCGGAGCCGCCCGAGGGGCCCACGAAGCCGATGACCCCGGACGAGCGGCTGCTGCCCCGAGCCAGGGCCCGGACCCAGCCCCCTTGTTCCTGTAAATAAAGCCTTCCCGGCCGCGCGCCCGTGTCCACACCTGCACCCCTCGCCGGCCGCGCGCGCCTCAGACCAGCCCCGGGCCGCTGGGGAGAGGCCGCCCGCCCTTGTCGTGCGCCGGGGCCTCGGGGGGACCTGCGCGGCCGGGCCGGGGTCTCCCTGCCCTCGGGGCCAGCGCTCTCCTCTCCTCGCGGACCGACCCGCCTTCCAGCGGGTCCCGGGAGGGCGCGCCCGGTACCCGTCGGTGCCGCCGGTCCCCTCTCCAGGCGGCCGCTTCTCTGTGGCTGCGGTGGGGCCCGCGAGTCCCCGGAGGAGAGCGGAGAGCCCGGGCCCCGCACGGCCGCGCACGGCCCCGCCGCTGCCCCCGGCCCAGCCTCCCTCCCGCGCCCCTGAAACCCCGGGGTCGCGCTCGCCGCAGAAGGGCCTGTCACCGTGTGCCCAGTGTCCCCCGCGGCCCCGGCCCGGCCCGTGGCTGCCGAGTGACCCGCCCGAACCCCTTCCGGCGTGGCCCTGGCCCTCAGGCAGGGGCCTCGGTATATTATTCGTTTCAAACTCCCTGGCTTCTCTCGGAGGCACCTGGAGGAAACACACCTCCCCGCTCCCTGCCTCTCGGAAATGTCACCGTCGGGATCCGATGGCGTTCGTCGGTGCGCCTGGCGGAGAAGGAAAGAAACCCTTATGGTTCTGCGTTATGCTGACAACAGCTCTAAATTGGAGGCGCACAGCTGACTCAAATGAGCGTCATCCTCCCACCCAAATGTGGCACCTCGGAAAAGAAATCGCTCCTTTCAGGCCTAAAATCTATTTTATCTCCCCTAATTAGGAGAATATGTAAAGCAAGAGGGGGGAACGGTGTTCAATTTGCCATAAAAAGCAACCCAGTAGTTTATAAGACTGCATTTTCCAAACACAAGCACTCGGGCGCATTACAGGAGATCATACATAATTTCAGGACCCACTTGTTTCCGCTGTGTATCATGCAAATTCTCTCAAATTACGTTTTAGTAACAAAATGAGTTCCTCTTCCAGCCTTTAAATAGACTATTAGAAAAAGGGGGTAGCTGCAAGAAATCGTAAAGTAGGAAAGGGTTAATTTGAGCTTCACTCATCTGGGGACAAGGAGGACAGAGGAGAGGATTGGAAGCCCCGGGCCTGAGCCCCACCGCCTGGGTGGTGTGCCAGCGGGTTCCAGCTTGCCTGCACCTCCACCCTCTGCTCTGAAGGATGCCGGCTCCCTCGAGGGCCGAGGCCACCCGCTCCGGCGTTTCCTTCTCTCTCTCGCGACCTCCGAGGGTGTGTGCACCTGCGGCACGACGCGGTGGCCCGGGGGGGGGAGCTAGGGCCGGTGGGGTGGCGCCTTCTCACAGTCGCCCGGGGGGGGGGGGGGGGGGGGGGGCTTGTGAGGCGACAGGTCCAGGACTGCCAGGTGGGGCCCCTCAGCACATCTGCTGCACACTCCAAGAGCCGCCATTCAAACAGAAAGAGCCTTCCCCCTAAATTGGAAGCAAGTTTATTGTTTTACTCCTACTTGTGAAAGCAAGATATGCTTATTTTTAAAATTTAGCCAATACATAACACACATACACAAACACACAAACGCCATTATTTCTAGTAAAAAGTAGACTCCTACCAGCTATACTGTTTTTGTCACCTGCTGAAGGCAAACCTGTCATCACACCTGTTCAAGCCAGGAGTGGCTCTGTCACCTGCAATTGTTGAGGTTAGCCCCCACCTGCCATGGAAGTGCTCGGTTCCCATCACCACTGGCTCGCCTCTCCTTTGTCCCTAGTATCTGTGTGGTGCTAGCATGGTTTTCCTATTAATTATAGTCCCTAATATGCAATAGGTAGATTTTTCCCATATACCCATCTGTTCTGGTTTGCTAATGCTTCCTTTTGCAAAACACCAAAAATGGATTGGCTTTTATAAAGGGGGTTTTATTTGGTTACAAAGTACAGTCTTAATGGCCATAAAGTATCTAACGTAAGGCATCAACAATCAGGTATCTTCACTAGAGGATGGCCAGTGGCATCCAGAAAACCTCTGTTAGCTGGGAAAGCACGTGGCTGGCAACTGCTCCAGAGTTCTGGTTTCAAAATGGCTTTTTCCCAAGACTGCAGCTCCTCAAAAATGTCACTCTTAGTTGCTCTTGGGGCGTTTGTCCTCTCTTAACTTTTTTGGAGCAAAAGTCTGCTTTCAAAGGCCATCTCCAAAATGTTGCCCTGTAAGCTGCAGCTCCTCTCTCAGCTTCTGTGCGTTCTTCAGAGTGTCCCTCTTGGCTGTGGCAAGCTCACTCCTTCTGTCTGAGCTTATATAGTGAGTGCTCCAGTAAACTAATCAAGGCCGGTGCTGGATGGGTGTAGCCACACCTCCAGGGAAATTATCTAATCAGAGTTATCACCTACAGTTGAGTGGGTCGCATCTCCATGGAAACAATCAAAGAATTAAGTCTAATCAACACTAATACATTTGCCTGTACAAGATTGCATCAAAGATAAATGACATTTTTGGGAACACAATACATTCAAACTGTCACACCGTCTGTTGTGAAGTCTCTGTGCTAGTGTCATACCTTAGAAGTATATCATGCAAGCACCTATCTGTATTTGTGGTGCTGGTCTGTGGGAAACATGCCTTTAAACAAACCCCTTTCAATCCTATTTGCGTTGAATACAGCTTTAAATACTTATAATCCATTAACCACAATCGTCACCCCCTATGCATTCCCACACCTTTAAATTAACCCTCATTAACATATCTGACATATTAGATTGTCATTCCCCCTCCGCTAGCTTCTGTCTATCTCTAGGTCCCCCAATATTCTTTATTGTAACACACTGATTTTACATTGTTCAGGGAGTTCTAGAAGTGGTAACACTCCATCTTCTTATTTGAACTTCATCGGAGATGGTGAAGTGGACAAAACAGGGAAATCGGGGCTTGGGGAGTGAGGGAAGGCACGGGAGGCCCAGGGCTGGGAGGCATTGCCTCGGGCCCCGGGGGCAGCGAGCTCTGCCTCATCAGAGCTCCCTCCCTCCTTAGGAGGGGGTGGCCCCAGCTGCCTCCCCCAGGTGCAGCCTACAGGTAAGTGGCTAGATTTCAGCTCACTGTGAGGAGATTCCAACAGATGAGCTGATCAGTGTTGGAAAGGCCTTTGGAAGCCACTCATTTAAAAAAAAAATGATTTATACATACCTGTCTGTTTTGGAGCTGTCACATACCCCAGAAAAGGTCTTGTTCTTTTAAAATCCTTTTCCTGTGGGTGTAGATCTGTTGTGGGTGGGACCTTTGGGTTAGGTTGTTTCTACTGAGATTGTGACCCAACATTACTGAAGGTGGGTCTTTAATCCCCTTACTGTGAGTCCTTTATGAGACGATAAAGGACACACAGATAAAGCCCGAGAGCTCAGGAAGCCGAGAGACGAGGACACACACAGAGGAGCTGAGAGGGAGCCACTGACGCCAGAAGCTGAAGGCAGCGGAACCCAGGAGAGAAGGACCTGCAGACGCCGCCATGTGCCTTCCTGTGTGACGGAGGAGCCCCGGGTGCCGGCAGCTGTCCACGGAGAAGGTGTCCTGTCGAGGCCTTGCTGCAGACGTTTGCATGGCCCTAGAACTGTACATTTGTAAGCTAATAAAGCCTCATTGCGAAAGCCAACCCATTTCTGGTATACTGCATTCTGGCAGCTTTAGCAAACCCAAACAATACCGAATACCTGAAGACATTTTTACTGCTCAAGAGATTTTGTGTCAGGTACTTCACTGGTGTCGTGAATCCAGAGACCAATTAGACAGTTGGGATTCAGGGCCCACCCTGAATTTGAGTGCATATCCTACATATGCATTTTATTCATTCATGAATTATACATGCAAAATACATGCAAAATATATGTTGTGGTAACTATAAGATAATCAAAACATAAAGTTTAAAAGGACAAGATAGTAAATAAATGTAAAAATATAGTATGTTCTACCACTTTTTTCTTGCATTGTAATGACCCTTCAGGCACACACACACCTGCTCGGAGCCCCACTGGAGCCCACAGGGGGCAAGAGGGGCAGGCGGGCCCACCCAGAGCCCCCCTGGCCTGCTCAGGGCCTCTCGCGGGGGACCCGGAAAGGCACGCAGGTCCTAGGGAGAGAGGCGGAGGGTGGAGGGTGGGGCCTGTGCGAGCCGCTGCCCCTCCTGAGCTTCCTCGTCTCGTCTGCACAGCGGTGGTGATGGACCGCCTCTCAGAGGGCCTGGAACTTGAATAAGGCTGACGAGAAAGTGCTGACCAAGCGTCGCCCTCTTTGCAGGTGTCTGCTGCCTTGGATGGGCCGTGGCCGAGTGCTACGTGAAGCGGGGAATGTACTTGGAGCCAGTGGCCTGCCGGAAGCGGGCTGTCCAACACCCGCCGCAGCGGCCTGAGATGGGTGAGCTCTGCTTGGTGAGACACTGCCGGGCCAGCGGGCTGGGCCCACCACCTCACGGCTCGAGCGCCCTGGGTTCAGCAATGCCCCCGGAGTTGCGCTGAGCCAGCCTCAGGGAGGTTGGGGAGCCGCGGAGCCACCCCCAGGAGGGCTTCTCCGAAGTGAAGCAGATGGTTCCCCAGGCCTGGAGGAGGACACGGAAGCTGCTTGAGCAGAAGTGTTGGGGCAGCCTCTGGGCGGGCCTGCCCAGCGCTGCACCGAGTGTGGCTGGGCAAGCAGGGTGCCTCAGGGGCGGGCCGGACACGTGGGCCACGGCCGGAGCGTCAGCTTCAGCCGTGTGGTGTGCCCACCTGAGCTCCGTCTCCAGCTCTGCTGCAGTGCCAGGGGGCCTGGGAATTGGCTCCCAAAGAATCTCCCCCTGCGGGCCCCCAGTGGCACTGCCCACGAGGGAAGCTTGTGGTGCTGAGGGACTGGAGGCCAGGCAGGGCTTGTGGTCAGGCACAGGGGCACAGAGGTGACCGAGCCACACTCCTCCCACAAGCGCCCGACGGGCACTGACGGTGTCGGAGGCGTGCATGCCTCGTGGTGGCGGGAGCTGCAGTGCCAGAGGGATGGTTTTGGCCGATCGCGATGAGGCCCGACTCCCCGCAGCCGGTCGGAGGGGGCTGGGTGAGGGCAGCGGGGAGCCGCGCGCCACCTCAGTGTCCAGCCAGGTGCCCCATGGACACTGCTCTCCACGATCCCCCGCCCTCTCCCTCCCGCTCCACGGTCTCCCCCGGATCTGAGCCGCCCTGGCCCCGGCAGCCGAGCCCCTCGTCAGCGTCCCGCTGGACCCCACAGTCGCCGCCTGCCCGCGGCCCCGAGGAGCCAGCCTTGCCGGTTAACTCCCGGAAGCGCAGCCCCTCCTGCCGGTGCGCCTCCTCTGCCATGCGGTCCTGCGGACGTTCCCGAGCACCTCTCCTGGTCCCCTCGCGCCCCTGCCCCGCGGGAGCCCCTGGACCCCCCGGCAGGCCCGCCCCTCTCCACGTCCGCGTTTCTGACTGATTTCACTCGTGCCCTGCAGCAGCCCTGGTCTCCCACACTGCACAGGGCCGCGTCCTCTTTGGACGATGGTGGTTTTCGGGGGCGTCACCGCCACCCAGGTTCTTGGAGGAGAGACGGGTCCGACCCAGGGCCTCGGGCAGGTTGAGTCATGCGCCCCGTTTAGACAAGGGGACCCTCGTCCGCGCTCCCGCGGGTGTGGCCCACGGTCCCCTGGGCCCCTGCAGCGCTGCTCCGCCGAGGGAAGATGCATCCGACCGGGTTCCTGGGGGCCTGACAGGAGGAGGCCAGGGCGAGGGACCGATGGAGGCGGAGGGAGGAGGAAGAGAGGCCCCTGTGCCCCGGGACGCGAGGCCGAAGCCAAGCCGAGGAGGAACCCCAGGGGCGCCGGTAGCCAGTGCCGGCGCCTCCCAGGCTGTGGGAGAGCGCGGCGCCTCGCTGGGGCCGCGATTCGGGGACATTCTCCAGGGTCCCAGTGTTGAGGCCAGGCCGTCGCGGGGGCGTTTGTCACAGCAGCCTGGAAACTGAGCAAGGACCCGGAACTCTTGAGTGTCCGTGGTGCCTGCGTCACGGGAAAGGAAGGGGGCTCCCGTCCTCAGCCGAAGCCCCGGGACCGAGGGCGCCCGGAAATCCAGGATTTCCCCAGCTTCTGGGAAGGTGTTCGGTGCGGTCTGCACCTGGCAGGTGTGGGGGGAGCCTGCAGTCAGGTGTGTCGAGCATTTCTGCTGGGAGGTAGGGACGGTCACGGAGAAGGGGTCCCTGAAGACAGCAGAGAGCCCGCAGCAGGACGGATTAACCAAGGCAGGAAACCTGCACTGACTGAGCTGAGGCCGAGGGTTGTGGCTTTGTCCTCCCTGGACCCCCCCCGTGGGCGTCCTCTGAGGCTCCTGCTGGGCTTAGACATGGTCCCCCGACGGGGCTTGACGGGCCCCTGGCCATGGCACGGGGTTTCTGTCTGTGGGTGGGGGGGGCCTGGCTGAGCTGGGGGCTGCGGCTGTAAGGGTGGATCTGCGGCCTGAAGGGCTCCGGAAAGCAGCGGGGGCCACCGGGCCTGGCGGGGAGCATCTGCCGAGGGCGCGGGCCCCACTTGGGACCGGAAGCAGTGGTGTCGCGGACCCCCGTCCCAGGTGGAAGGGCTCTGCAGCCTTGGGACCCCCCGCAGCTCCACCTTTGCCGTAGTCCTCGTCCAGAAGCCTCCGGGAAAGGCTGAGGGATGGGTGGGTTGGTCGTGAGTGAAGGGACACGGCATGGGGCCAAGAGGGCTGTGCAGTTTGAAATATTGTGCCCCCCCCCCAAACGCCATTATCTTGATGTAATCCTGTGTGGGCACAGACGTTATCAGTGTTGATTAGATGCAACTCTTGAGTGTTTCCATGGAGATGTGCCCCACCCAGCTGTGGGTGATGACTCGCTGGATAATTTCCACGGACGGTATTGATCCGCCATTCGGGGTAGGTCTAAGTTGCCATATAGAGGAGCTGGCAACAGAGGGAACTCAGTGCAGCTGTGAGTGACATTTTGAAGAGGAGCTACAGCCACGAGGGACACTTTGAAGAAAGCGCAGGAGCTTGCAGATGAGAGACAGTTTTGAAGACTGGCCATTGAAAGCAGACTCTTGCTCTGAAGAATCTGATGAGAGGACAAATATCCCAAGTGCAACTAGAGTAAACATTTTTGAGGAACAGCAGCCTAGAGAGGAACGTACTGGGAGAAAGCCATTTTGAAAACCAGACTTTGGAGCAGACACCAGCCATGTGCCTTCCCAGCTAACAGAGGTTTCTGGATGCCCTTGGCCATCCTTCAGTAAAGGTTACCGATTACTGATGCATTACCTTGGACACTTTATGGACTTAAGACTGTAACTGTGTAGCCAGATAAACCCCCTTTTTATAAAAGCCAATCCATCTCCGGTGTTTTGCATTCCACAGCATTAGCAAACTAGAACACCCTCCCAAGGGGGGTCCCCCGGGGTCTCCACTTGCCTTGGCAGCCCTAGTCGAGCTCAGCCCTGAGGGTCTCATTGCCCGGGTGAAATACTCCACTCTTTCCAGCCAGAGAGGGGCATTGGCTCCTGCCATGCCACAGTAGGGCCCACTGGGAACCCAGAACTTTCCTTGCTTCTGGCCTTGGCTCAAGCAGATCCAGGCTGGGGCTGGTTCTTTGGCCGGGTCCCTAGTCAGCACCAAACCCTCTTCGTGCCTCCAGGGTGGTCTTGCAATAGACACTTGAGGATAGATGGCTTATTTTTGAGGATAGGGGATTATTTTTAATGTTCTGCTTCAACTCATCAGTCTTATTTGCCTCAGGATGATTTTGGAAACTTCTGGCTCTTTCTGTCTTTCCTTCTAGTTCCTCTGGTTCTTTAGGGCTCTGAGCCAGGCCACTGTCCAGAATGTAATTCCATTAAAAACAAAGATTGCCCAAGAGGAAAACCGAACTCTCTCTCTGGAAGACATATGGGCTGGCTTGAAATCGACAAATAATTGCATCTTGTCCACATTTGGCTTTATTTCAAGACAGAAGATGAATTAGATATTGAGCAAAATTATCGGCTGAGTGAAAAATGGATGTTCTTGAAGCCAAAAACAATAAAGAGGTTTAAAAAAAAGCTGTGCCTAGGCTGTTGAAGAGCAGGCAAAGGCGTTCAGTTGAGGGAAGAGGCCACGCGCAGAGAAAGGCCCAGGCTTGGAGACACCGTATGTGGAGACAAAGTAAATCTCCAAGGGTGCGTTTAGCAACCCTGTGTGTGCGGTGGGGACAGGAAGCTGTTGGGTTGGGTATGTTCTCATCCACACATTTTGTTCAGGTTTAAATATATATTCCAGGCCATGGAGCTCTGTACCCCAAAAAACATGTCTTATCTTAATCCATTCTGTGGGTGTGAACCCGTTGTAACTGGGACCTTCTGATGCGGTGACTTCAGTCACAGTGTGGTGCAGCTGAATCAATAGGGTCTTAATCCTATTACTGGGGACCTTTTAGGGAAGGCCACAGAGAGAGAAGCCAGGGGGCAGCCAGAGCTGGAAGAGAACAGAACTGGGAAGAGAGAAGAGGCCTTTCCCTGGACCTCGCGGAGGCCGTCCCAGCAGCCAGCACAGGGTGCAGACGGGGCCTGGGGACGGGGAAGCCCCTGCATCACCTTGGCCGGGGGATGGTGCCCAGTGTGTGGGTCCAGCAAACACCGCCTGATGGCTTACTGTGAGGCATTTCGTGGATTAAATCATTGGTCAGTGGATTACATCCTACAATCAGCCCAGGAAATTGCCTTCACAATGAGAGAAGTCTCATCTGATCAGTTGAAGGACTTAAATGGAGAACTGATGATTTCAGCAGTCAGAACAAGGGTTTCTCTGTGAGCTCAGTCACCCAGCTGCTCTGGGGGATTCATCAAAAACCTTCATCAGAGTTCTCAACTCACCAACTGCCCTATGGAATCTGGACTTGCCAGTCCCTGTGGTCATATGAGCCAGTTCCTGTAGTAAGTTCTCGGCCAATCCAGATGGCCTGCTCTGATCCTAGGGCCACAGGCGGCTCTGGCAGGGTTCTCTCTCCCGAGCCCCTGGGAGGGCATCCCGGGGAAGGGGGCTCTGCAGCAGGGTGTAGCCAGACAGCAGTTCACTAATGAAATGAGGGGTGTGACTCATGGATCCAACGACCGTCTCAGAGGAAGTCAGGACTGGAGACGAGTCATCCAGGAAGGTCTGTGGAATGTACCTTTGCTGGCTGGAAACCCTTGAATTCCGTGGAAAACCAACAGGATTTTTGAGAACTTTGTGTGAGCAGGAGCACTGCCAGCCTGGGCTGAGAGCACCTGAGATGGGACAAAGGGAAGGTCAAGTGACTTCAAGGACGGAACCACGGGAGCAGAGGATGGGCTGGAGAGACCTCTTTGGCCAAGAGATAAGGGCCACGACCCGGCATTTGGATTTGGTGGGTCTCCCACCCGGGCAGGTGGGGGAGGGGGTGGCCGTCACCTGGGTGCTGGGAGAGGCTGGGGCCTGTGAGGTGGAGACTGGAGAGAGCGCGGCCACTGCCCCAGGCGGCTGCCGCATCAGGCACGGAGGACAGAGTCGATCCGCAGGGGACCTGAAGATGACGTCCATCCACATATGACTCTCAGAACTTGGCTTCTTGCCCTCTGAGTTCCAGCCTGGCTGGGGGACAGCTGCACAGGTAGCTCTCAGTTGTATATTTAACAAATACTTACAGATCCCAGGCATGGTTCTAAGAATTTTGCAGATATTAACTCTTAGTCCTTGAATCTGCTCTCTGAGTTAGGAACTGTTATCATTCCCATTTACAGACGAGGATGCAAAGGCAGAGAGAAGTCGAGGAACTTGTCCAAGTGTCAACCATGGATCAGTGGCAGAACTGGGATGCGGAGCCATGCTGCGTACGTGAGCTGCTTGTGGAAAGGGGACGCTTGCTTCTCCCGTCTGTGCCCTGCGCACGGCCTCTGCACAGCCACGTCCGTGTGTGAAGAAGCAAAGCACAGCCTCGTCCCGCCGTGGAGGGGGGTCTCGGGGGACTGGCCGCCTGCCCCACACCCCGTACCCCAGGTGAAAACCTCACTCCCAGATGGGGTCAGTGTCGGAGACCCGGCTTCTTGAGCCACACAGGAGGGGCTGACGCTACCTCCCCCTCGGATGGTGCCAGGGTCAGCCAAGGTGGGTGTGCCACAGTGCCACGCTGCCCAAGTGGGTGTGCTGGGGGAGTTTCTACGGACAGGGGAGCTGGGATAGGCTCCCCCACTCCTGTCCTCTCCCACCCACCCTGCCCTGGCCACGGTGCACCCCGAGCCGGGGCGAGGCCTGCCCAGCCTTCTCTTCCTGCTCAGCACCCCCCACCCCAGCTAGGCAGAACACAGGGGACCTCTCCTCGCTGTGCCGGAACCCTCTGCAGTGGGGTCATTTCTGGGCCTGTTGATGGTTCCTCTGGTCCCCTCCGTCCCCCGCTGGCCCATGCAGCCAGCACCCCTCATGCTCTGTCTGCTTGTTTTCCTGGAACCCAGGGCTTCTGACTCCAGTCCAGGTGCATCCCGGAGCTTCTCTGTTTCGGTGATTTATTGCTGCTCACAAACGACCCCGACCACACTCATTATTGCTCAGGAATCCTGACCGGGCAGCTCCTGTTCCCATGGGGTCTGCTGGGTTGGACCCTCTCAGGTGGCTGCTCCCCAGGCCTGTCACCTGGGTGGGGTGGCAGGAGGCTGCGTCTCTGCGGCCTCATGTGCTCACTTCATGTGTCCTCCCCAGCAGGGTGGCCGGACATCGTGGGAGACTCAGGGCTCCCCAGATCCGAGAGCGGAAGTGTCAGATCTTCTTAACACTTTGGCCTGGCATGTGCTCAGCGTCCCCTCGCGGCGCTGTCCCGGCAGACTGAGGGCGTGGACACGGGGCGTGGACACAGGGTGCGGGACTCAGAGGGGTCGCGTGGGCTCTGGCCTGGGGCTCTGGCCTTTGCACGGTCCGTGTTCTCTGGTGACAGCAGTGGCAGTGACAGAGCCGGTGGCTGTGTCTGCTGCATCATGAGGTCTGAGATTCCAGTGCTGCCCAGACGTCTCTGAGCCTCACAGGACCCCACATGCCAGCCGTGAAGTCCCCGGCTCTCGCCACATGCACCCCCCCACCCAGAGGGCAAGGCCCCCCACCCGGCCAGCTCCCCCTTCAGCCGGACCAGCTGCCCCACCCGGGTACCCACGGGAACCACGGTCACCCCATCCTCCAGCCAGTACACAGCCTCGCACAGGCCCTGTGGCTTCAGTGCCCCCTGAGTGCCCTGTGTGGCGAGCGGTGTCCTCCTCGTCTGGCTAGGGGTGTCTGTGCCTAATGAACTGCGGCATCCACCTGGCCGTGTCGGGGTTGGGGCTTGGCCACCTCCCGCTGCTCAGGGTGGGCTCCCGCCTTCAGTGGGGTGAGGGGAGTGGTCACAATGCTGGCCCCAGGGACGCCTTCTCAGGAGGTTCCACAGCCCCCCAGTGCCCATCCTGCACTCGCTCCAGCTGCCCCGGAGCGTGTCCAACTGCAACAGGCCCTGCACAGCCTCCTCTCGCTGCCGGGGTTGGAAGAGGCCTGTGGAGAGAGAGACAGAGGCCAGGGCCTGCGAGGCGAGTCCATATGAGGGTTTCTTTCTCCCGGTGATAAAGCCCCTTCCTCAGAAACCAGTGGTCACAGCTCGACCTTCCTGCTCCGCCTCATCCACAGCTCAGGTGCTGCTGCCCGGGGGGCTTTCTGGTGGGCTGCGGAAGTGGACAACCATAAATGGAAGCCTGGCAGCCACGCCCCGTGTGCAGCCCATGCCCTGTGGGTGGTGGGCACAGGCTAACGTGGGGCTGGCCGAGGCATGAGCCGTGGAGCACAGGAAAAGGATGAGGCAAGTGCACACTCACGCCCCTGGGACAGCATTCCCCACACCGTGTTCCTAGAAACATGACCTTACACGGCAAAGGAAGAGGCCCGAAGGTCAGTTCTCACACAGCCAAGGGAGGCTGGGCTGGGGCTGGGGCTGGAGGCTGGGCTGGGGCTAGGTAAACAACCCCCCGCCCTGCAGGACGGTGCTCGTTAGGGGCGTCATTGCTGCTCAAAACCCTCTGCCCTCCACACTGGGCTGGTGGGTCTTGGTGATGTGCCCCTGCCTGCTGCTGCCCATCACAGGCCTCACTTGCCCCTTTCCTGCTTATCTCCTGCCCAGGAGCCAGCTCTTCCCATCTGGACCTGGTGGCTGAACTCAGCCTTCCTGGCTTTCCTGGGGAAGCTCTCATGCTGTGGTCCTGAGACTGCCCTAAAGAAGAAGGACGGGATCTATTAATAAGTTTGGGAAGGACTCATCTAAACAGAGTCAGACCGGGTGGTTGGTTCCTTCACTGCGGGCCTTCTCAGAGCCTTTGGTGTGCCAGTGTGCAGGTGTGCTACAAGAAAAACATTCAAATGTGTGCTTTTCCTAGACTTATTTTCTGTGGCCCCTCTCCCGCTTTGGCACAACTTCCTGTTCTCTAATTGGTGGCGCATTGGGTTGAAATGGGTCTTGTTAGCATCAGATGGGGAAGAGAGAGAAAAAACAGAAACCAAGAGAGAATTAATGAGACAGAGAAAGAGAAAATCATTACTCACCTTCTCCTCATCTCCTAGCTAGCATGGCAAAGTGAGTTTAGCAGACATATTTAATGTGATTTTTTCTTTTCTTATAAAATATCCAACCTATACCTACATTAAACTAAGAAATCCCTGAAATGAAGCAGAAAGCTAGCTGGTTTAATTGCATCTTTTAAAAATGCTTGCAACTTTTTCCCCTGCCAACGCAGTGTACTGATCCTTGGCGTGCTCCCCGTCTGCTGAGAAATTCCAGTGAAACCAGGGTGTAAAAGTGCTTTGTAAACTGTAAAGGGCTGCATAGACGTGCGGCAGCCGGACACCCTCAGTGCCACTGATGCTCTTCCAAAAGGAGATTCCCCTCTGAGCTCTTTCCGGAGCCACTGCCCTGCCTGTGAAGACCAGAGCAGTCATTCCCGCCACCTCTGGAACACCCCAAGGAAGTGGGTCCCTCTTTGGAATATGGAGGAGCGGCTCACCGCGCACCTGCTGCCCATCGCAGCCCTGGCTGCTGTCGCAGGTGCGTGACACTGCACGAGAAGGGCAGAGATTTGATCCACTTTCCAACCATCAAAAACGAGTGCGGGCCGGACGGTGACCCCGCAGAGCCGCGTGTGGGTTGTGGCTCAGCCGAGCAGCCGCTCGGGCCAGGGTCCCCTCCGTGGCTTTTGTGATGTTCATTCACGAGGCCCTAGATGGTAGTTGTATTAAATTTTAAAAATTGCACATTATATGCTGATAATGTGCTGGGCACATGTAAGTAGCTGATTTTACTTAATTAAGTGTAAGCAAATCTTGCCCCCAAATTCCCTCAGACAGGTGTAGCACAACACCAGTTATGAAGTTGTGTTGCCCCTAAAGATCAACCTAAGCTTTAGATCAAACCACTGCAACACCATGCTCTAGGCCCTCTTCTCTGCAGGGATTAAAACCGTTTTGCCAAGGCCAGAGAGAGGCAGAACTAGATTTGGAAACCAGGTCTTCTGATCCTGGAGCCACCCAGGGTGATTTGAGAACATGACCTGGAGAACAAAGGGCCTGGGTTTAGAAGACCCTGAAGGTCGTGTGCTACGTCCCTGGCCCTGGGCCAGGTGCTGCCAGTGGAGAGCTCACGAAGACGGATCCTTATGGACTATGCGTTCTTTAATTATTACTTTTTTAAGGGAAGTAGGCATGCATAAAAAAAAAGCCAATAGGACAACGCTTACCTTACAAAAGGTGGTCCCGGCTCCTTTCCTCGCCGTCTCCAACTGCTCTTCCTCAAGGACAACCACTTCCAACTCTTTCACAAATTCTTCTCACATTTGTCATATTTCTGAATAAGATGTTGATTCTACTATTTATTTTTATTGTTAAATATAAACAGAAAGCCACATACAACAAACGTATAGTGTAGCAGTGTAAGAGGAACACCCTTGTAACGTTGCGGTGACCCCAGATGCCTTTCGCGGCGCCGTCCACACCCCACGCCCTCCTCCCTGGGCTATGCTCTCCTCACTGCTATGGTCATCACTCATTTCCTTTTCTTTTTAGTTTTATCACCCAAGTGTTGATTTTATTTTGGAGGGGGTTTTATCTATTAAGTCTCTTTTCATCTATATCTATCTCATTTGGTTTTCTGGCAATTTATTTGTGGAAAATTCCAGATTATTTTTTCCTGTTGAGTTTCCACAGTCTGGTTTTGGTGACTGAGTTCTCATGGAGTCTAATGTTTTCATCCCTTCTTTGTCTATCCTGAAAGTTGATACTTGGATTTATTTGGGGAGGGGGTAGCAAATGTCTTTCATAGGTAGTGTTGTGTTTGTTCACTAAGAGGCAAGCAATACCCCGTTCTCTCTCTGCAGTGTCAGCCATCATTAATCTCTAAGGCCTACTTGTTAGGCCTTGCAGGATGATGACATTTTGATTTTTGCATTCGTCATTCATTTGTTGAAATACGTCTCTGAAGAAAACCTTAGTTACCCAGAGGTACGGTTTATTAAGAAGGGTAGGACACTTGCTTCTCTTTGTTTTCACCAGTTTTCAAAATACAGACTTAGTTCCCAGGAACCATCCAAAGGTGATTTTAGGGGGAGGGGATATCATTGTGAATTTGTGGATTAAAATGTGTTTCATTCCATTGCACGTATTTTCCTTATTGATGCTCAAGTTGCCCCATATTGGGTCAGTGAGAATGTCAAGTTGGTTACTGTGCCCTTTTTATTTTCTGTGCCCTTTTGATGTGACCTAATAGTCTGTGGTAAATTCCAGGCTCAGCTTGAGCCCTTCCTGACCCAGGCATTTCTCTAAGACATGCTGGTTTATTTTCAGTTTCGGTGGGAAATAATATTTTAAAAACACGTTGTAATTGCTAAAGGTCCTCATTTCTACCAGATTGGCCATGTCATGTACAGAGCTAGGATACACACTCACACTCACACACACACATGCACACACACACACACAAGTTCATGTTGATGCCCCCACCCCCCATTTCAAATTTGGAACTGCAGGATTCTTCCTTAACCACATCTACTGTATATAGGGATCTCTTTTTTTTTTCTTTCATGCAGAAAATCCTGGTTTTTCAAGGTCCCCAGAAATGAATAGAATGAGAATATCCTATAGTTACTCATTTGCTTTTCCCAGATTCACACAGAACATTTTAAAACTGGCATTACAATATCACCATCAATATGATTCCTGAAAATAGTTTAAGGGTTTCTGGTTATGCCCTTCCCATTCTCTCCCTATTTTTTTGTACTGTATCTATATCATCAGAGCACATAGTCACAACTTACTGTGCTGTCTTCTTCTTTCTTCCTCATTTAGTCTTACTTTTATGAACAAATATATATTTAATGCTCACCACCCTTCTTTACGGCAGTGTCTAGCCAGGCATTTTAGTTGTCTGTTCCTCATTCTCTGGACGTTTCCTAAGGGAGTGTGCTCAAGAGAATTGTGTTTCCTGAGTTATTCCGTGTTGTGGTCAGCCTGTCTTCAATATTTAAACTTGAAAGTCAGTTTGACTGAATATAAAATCTTTCGTTCATATTTTTTTTTTATCCCTCAAGAATCTCAAATATACTACCCCATTTCCTTCTGGCGTTCAGCATCTCTGTCAAAATTTCTGATGACAATATAATTGCATTGCCTTCAGAATTTGCCTGAGCTTTTCCCCTGGACTTCCCAAAGGGTGCCTTGTTATGGCCATCCTGGTGCCATGTTCTCAACCAAATGTGTTTTCTCAAGATATAGTTTCAAGTCTCGCTACATTTATTTCAGGAAAGTTTCTTGAATTATAGTTTTTAGTCTGTTTCTGTTCTCTTATTTAGGTATTTGGTCTTTTCAGCCTCCCACTAAGGCATGCTGGGTCTTCATTTCCTGTTTTCTAAATTTGGCTTTTTATCTGGAATACTTTTCATCTCTGTGTTTCTTTTTTATTTTTCAAACCTGCTCCTTTTATGCTTCTATTTAAGGTATTTTCTATTGTGTTTGGTCCCTCCTATGTCCCCTATTGTTTAGTCCTCTTTCAATAAAATTAGTTTTTTAAATGTCTGTTTTGCAGAGTGTTTTTACCTCATTTCAGAGTTTTCTTATTCTGATTTATGTTATTCATTTATATCTTGTCCCATTTTCTTAATATCTTTTGGCTCATTTGAAATATTAAGTTATAGTTTTAATCTGTTTTCTGGATTTGCCTTTCTGGATGCTTCCATTACCTGTCGGGATGTTATTCTTCTCTTTATTTCCTGTTTTCTTTCAAAAATTCTGCAGTTCATTTGACCTTGATCCTATACTAAGGATCATTTTTTTGTGAATTTTTTTTTTTAAACTACTGAAGGGAGACCTGGTTTGGGAGAGTTTTTCTAATTTCGTGGTTTTAGGGCTTTCCTTTTCTATTGCTTTTGTGAACAATTAAAAAAGCAGCAGTTGTCTTTTCTCGGCTCTCCGGGTCTGTTCTCCTTTCCTACTTTTATCTAGACGGTATTTTTCCGTATTGTCCTTGTCCTGCTCATGGTGGGCTCTGTTCCCAGCAGTTTTCCTTCAGTGTGGGTCTTTGTCTGAGACAGGAATTTTGGCTCATCGATTCTGATCTGCACAGGGCCCAGCCTGCCTCCTGCCTCCAGGCTTTATGGAGTCACCGCGCACTCACTTTCCGCCGGAGGGGACAAGCCCTCTGGGTTCCAGCTCCTGCCGCAGAGAGGCACTCAGAGCCTCCAGGGAGCACCTGGTGATTCTGGAGATCTCGGGGCTGCCAGGTGCGGCTGTCCCTCCCGCTTCCTCCTGCAGCTGCCTCCCGGGGCCTTTGTCACCCGTGTGGCTCGGCTTTGAGCACTCAGAATTTGGCGTTCACGGGGGTGCCTAGTTTTTTTGTTATGTGTTGTTTTTGGGTTCTGTCTTTTTAGAGGGGGTTGGGGAGATTAAAAACAGCCACCACCCACTGTGTGGGTAACAGCAGCGTCCCTCAAAGAAGCGCGCACCCTGACCCCGGGCCTGAGACTCGGTGTCCTCCCCCAGAGGGGCTTTGCGTGTGCCGAGGAGGGCTCTCCCCGTGGGCTGCTCCGGTGGGACCTACGCAGTCACGGGGGGCGGCCGTGGCAGGGCCGGGGAGGGGGCGCCCCTGGGAGCAGAGGTTATGAGGCCGCGCCGCAAGCCAAGGGGTGCTGGGGAGGGCAAGGGGAAGCCTCTCCCTGGCGTCTCCAGACAGCATTCGGCCTGCTGCTTCCAGCCCAGGGAAGCGGATCTCAGACTTCTGACCTCCAGACCGGGAGAACCATGGATTTGTGTGGCTTTAAGCCATTAAGCACCAGTAGGAAACTGTTTCCCTCACTGACGCCGATGCCGCTTGCCCAGAATCCCACGCTTCGTTTCATGCTTTGTGATTTTAAGAGGCTATGTATCGACTTGCAGCGAGGCTGGATGAGAGTTTAGCCCAGTGCCACTTGCTCTCCCGCCCTCCATTCTGCCAACATAATTATTTCACAAAGTCAGTGCTTATTCTTCTATGTGGGGCACCACTGAACTAAATAATATATATGTTCATGTTTCTTCTCTTGTACAAATTTTTTGGTTTCCCTGGGAAAAAAAATCTGTGTTGTATTTTTTGTTTTTAAGGTTTTTTTCTGGTCCCTGCATTAATTTTTTCTTTGCATTCTTTATTTTGCTCCCCGTCTTTCATGTTAGAGACATTTCCTCAAATGCTTGTTTCTCTCTGGTTGTCTGTTCATATTCACAGGTGGACTTAAACTTTGGCTAGACTTTTCTCTGTGTATTTGTGTTGGGGGAGTTGCTTGTCAACCATGGACCTGTTGCAAACTGGCTTTTTCATTGTGGTGCCCTAAATGCCAGTGGAAATCGGTCTTTTTTGTCATGCTGATTATATTTCTTAGAGAAGAATCCTCCACTACCGTGGGCGCTGATCACCTGTCTGGGATGAGAGGGTTGTGGGCTGAATCAGTGCTTCCCACGCGCGTGCTAAGCGGCTGGGTGGACTTGGACTGATCCAAGGGATCATGGAGACAGCAGAGCCGGAGGTTGGCAGAAGGGGGCTCCTCTGCCGCGGTGACCGGTAAGGCGCGCTCTAAGGGCACACCCCACCGAAACCGGAAGTGACACCCCGGTTGAGGGAGCTACAAGCGACTGTGACTCTGGGGGCCTGGACCATTTCGCCAAGCTTGGAAATGCCGTAGCAGCACTTCCCCTGACCCTGGTGCTCCCATTTATTTCTCGCGTTCAGGAGAGCCTGGGTCCAAAACCTCAGTGGCTGCAGAGCCCAGAGGGGGTCGTGCGGGTTGGCGCCCGGAGGTGGGGAGCCGGTGCGGGGAGGGCGGGCGAGGGCTAGAGCGGGGCTGGGGTGGTGGAGCCACACCGGCCGCTCAGCCCGACTCAAGAAAGGGGCGGAGGCTCCTGTGCTGCCGGGGCCTTTCCCAAGTCTGCAGGCGCACCCGCGCCCGGGGGCAGGATGGGCGGACGAGGCTCCGCCCCCTCTCCCGCAGCCTTCCTGCCGGCAGCTGCTGGTCCCCCGCCTCCGCTGATGCAGCTCTGCTACCGGCTGGGAAATCTCACCCCGATTCGGGATCTCCGCGTCTCCTCGCAGAGCCCGCGCCCTCTGCCCGGCCAAGACCGCTGCCAGCTGCCCCCTCCAAGCACATCTAGGAGGCCACCAGAGGATGCCTGCGCGCAGGGTGCCCCCAAGCCTCCGGCACGGTGGCCTCCGTTTCGGGCCCTGCCTCATGTCCCGCGTGAGTGCGGACAGGACCAGAGGCGCAGGAATTCGCGGAAACCTCGGGGGGACCGGATCTTTCGCGCGCCAAGGGGTCGTGATCCGGGCACGATGGCTCCCCAAGGGGCAGGTGCTCGTCCGGTGTCGGCACGGCCGGTGGCAGGGATAGCCCGGTAGCGGGTGGGGCGGAGCACCGCGGAGAGCGCGGGAGAAGCAGTCGACTGGCTCTAGCGAGGAGACGCGCCTGTGTCTCGGGCTGCCAAGCCCTCCGCCGGCTTGCTCGCCACCCTCGCCTGCCCTGGCGCGCTCAGTGCCCTGCAGTGTGTGGGCGGGATCCTGGCGGGGATCGGGGACCCGCGCGGGCAGCAGGGGAGGGGCTGGACGGGAGGGTGGCTGCTTCCTACCAGAGTTGGCGGGATGGCAGCGCGCTCCGGCGACTCCGCTCAGCGGGATGGGCAAACATGTTCCGGCCAGGGGCAGGCACCAGGGTGGGAAAGTTCTTGTGCCGGGCGGTACAACCCAGCCGCCGGCCCTCTGAGGCTGCGCTGCCAGAGGCAGAAGTGCCTCCTGAGGCCCCCGGCGCAGCCCCGCCCCTCCGCGGCTCTCGCAGCCTGACGGGGCCGGATCCCCTCTGCCTTCGGAAGCTCAGCAGGGTCGGGCCGGTTCCTACCGGGATGGGAGACCGCCCGGGAATACCGGGTGCCGGCAGCTTTTGCTGGGCACGTCGTGTCCCCTTGCCAACTTCCCTCCTTCTTGCGGTCGCGCATCCCACCTGGGCTCCCACACCGAATGCCAGGCGCCCCCTCCCGTAGAAGCTCGCCTTCGTCTTTACCTCGGCTGTCCCAACTCCTGCCACCCGCGCCGCAGGCAGGAAGATGGCTGCGTTCCGCCTCTCCACGTCCGTCGGTCCCCGAAGAAACCCTGCGGTGGTTGGGCTCGGGGACTGTGCCATCCCCAAGGACAAGGGGAGACCCGTACCCCCTAGACTCCTTCTCCGCCAAGGGCCCCCGAGCCACTTGCAACTGCTTTCAAACCGTGCCCGCCAGGGCCGCTCCCTCCCTCGCCAGCAGAGGCGTTCTGCGCCTTCCAGCTTTTCTTTCCGGGCAATATTGCACTAAAAATCTACTCAAGGAGAAGTGAAAAAGGGAAGTCCACGTTTCTTGCTTTCACAAAACTAAACAGAATTTCCTACTTTGACTTGCTTTTCCCACCCTGTTGCCTCTACATTGCACTAAAATACTATGTTGCACTGTTTCAAATGGCCAGTATTTCGCTTGATTATGTATTGTAGAGTTCATGGTTATTCAGACCACTGCCTGGGAAGACTGTGTTCACTCAAGTGGCTCTGCTTTTTAGATTTTGGAAAGAAATTAAAGTTCATAATAAACGTCAGTAAATTAACCAAACTCTTGCTGCCTCATGTAACAGGATGGAAATAAAAGACAAATTCTCCCCTGCCTTCTATATTGGCAGATCTGGGTCCTTTTCCTGAGTATTTATTTCATGGGCCCAGTCGACCAGTATTTCCCCATTTGTGAAATAACCTGCCCATTCCTGAAAATAATGAATAACTGCAATGAAAATATTCTGTTCTCCAAAAAGGCAAGGACTAAAAACATGAATCAACAACTTCGGTGTATTAGTTTCTAGGGCAATGCCTTCCCCCAAAGCCTCCAGCCCTGTCACCAGCTCCCTCTTGCCAGCGCCTCTCCCAGCTACAGCGCTCTTTCCCTGCGCACCGGCAGGTCACCGGATCAGAGACCGACCTTCTGAGCCTTGGGCCGGCCCCATATCTGGCCGCTTCCCTGGAGTTCATTGCTTTGACTTTGAGGCCCCGACTGGGTAAAGGTCTTCCCTAGGCGCTGATCTCCTGTCGGGGATGAGAGCGTTGTGGGTTGAATCAGTGGTATCCACGCGCTTCCTAGGCGACTGGGTGGACTTCGACTGATCCACGGGATCAGGGAGACAGTAGAGCCGGAGGTTGTCAGAGGGCTGGCTCCTCTGCCACGGTGATCGGTAAGGCGCACTCTAAGAGAAGCCACACCCCGGTTGAGGGAGCTACAAGCGTCTGTGACTCTGGGGGCCTGGACCATTTCGCCAAGCTTGGAAATGCCATGGATACACTTACCATGGCCCTGGTGCTCCCACTGATTTCGCGAGTTCGAGAGAGCCTAGGTCCAAAACCACAGTGGCTGCAGAGCCTAGAGGGGGTGGTGCGGGTTGGCGCCTGGAGGTGGGGAGCCGGTGCGGAGAGGGAGGGGGAGGGCTAGAGTGGGGCTGGGGTGGTGGAGCCACACGGGATGCTCTGCACGGCTGAGGAAAGCGGGCGACAGTTCCTTTGCTGTGGGGGCCTTTCTCAGGTCTGCAGGCACAGCGCCCCAGAGGCGCGATTGGCGTCGGAGGCCCCGCCCGCTGTCCGGAGGGTTCCCGCCAGCAGCCGCTGGGCCTGCGCCTGCGATGTGGCTTCGCTGCCCTGAAGTCTCACCCGAATTCTGGATGCCCGCCTCTCCTCGCTGACCCCGCGCCATCTGCCCGGCCAAGAGCCGTGCCAGTTGCCCGCTGCAAGGGCTTCTAGGAGGCCGCTGGAGGATGACCCCGCACAGGGTGTCCCCAAGCCCCCGACCCGCTTGCCTCCGTTTCTGGCCCATCCTGGTGTGTCTGGTGAGTGCGGACAGGATCAGAGGCGCGGGGATTCTCCCAGTACTCGTGGGGATCCGATGCCCACTGGCCAGTCACTGGGTGTGGCGGGAAGACGCAGTGGGTCTTCCAGGCGTGATTCTCTCACGCCCCAATAGTTCGGCGTCCTGGTACGATGGTTCCCAGTTGGCTCTATGGCCAAGGGGCAGGTGCTGGTCTCATGCCAGTAGGGCCAGTGGCAGGAATAGCAAGGGTCGTGGGGCGTGGAGGACCGCAGGGAGCGCCGGACATGCTGGGAGGGGAGCCAGGCGATGGGGCGGCGTTGCGTTACGATGCTCTGATGTGACATGAACACAAAGCGGCAGATGTTCCTGTTGACTTCTAGCAAATGGAATGGGAGTTATTCAGCACTTTGTTAAAGTGCTTTATAATAACAGTTTGATTTTTTTTTAATATCAAGGGAATAGTTTTTTCCAATGTATGCTTCTTCCCCTTTGCCCACCTTCCTTATCACTTGCTGTAGATGGCTTATTTTGCATTCATGCAGACTATGTTGCAAGTCTGTTTCATCTAGTAAACTTAAAAGTATTGCTTAATCAAACCATTTTTTTTTTTATATTTAAGACCCTTTCCCCTCTCTTAGGAGTTCTAATTTTAGCTTAGTAAGTTCAAATGTGACCTTTCACATCTAAGATAAGTGTAGTAAACTGAGCTCACAGTAGCAAAGAATGAGTAATATTTTAATATGTTCCAGTTACACATCAGTATGTTTAACTGGCAATGTAAGAAGTTCTTTGAAATGTTACCTATTAAGTTGTGAAACATACATCATGCATGAGTAGGGACAAAACCTGTTACTCATAATGCAGCTAACTTACACTGCATAAAATTATCAAAGTGCAACCCATCAAGGACACAGATCTTTTCACTGCAAAGTTAGCAACTTTGCTGTATTTTCCCTCATTTTTGAAACTTAGTAGACTCTTTCTAGAAAATGAAGCAATAATGGTGTATGCCACACAGATGAAATATTTGTATATATTTTAATGACTTTTTACAAAACTGAGTTAAACATATTTACTTTATTTCAAATGTCTAAGACTAGCAGTTTTAAAATTACTAGAATACCTTGCTTGTTAATAAGGCAGTTAATAATGTGCACCTTTTACCTACTTGGAGAAATATACATTTATGTTTTCACATTACAGCAACTGACTAAGTTTATAAGTCATTTGTTACAGGTGAGTGATCCACATCTCCATTAATTAGATGAAAAGATGTTTTATTAAAAAGATAATTTAATTTTGTTCAATTGTAAAATGAACTCATGAAAGTAGTAAGTCAGATGCCTGGTGGTTCAACAATATACTATTTTCTTTAAGGAAATGAATGATATGTAGACTTGAGGAATGGCAAAGGGGAATTAGGAGAAAGAGAAAGAAGCTACAGAAGACAGTGAATGTAAATGTATTTTTCTTGAAGTGTGCAGATAAACAGATCCTAGCAAGATAGTTACTTAACTGTAACTAGGTTGTTGAAACCACTATGCTAACACTTTGAAGCAAATGCCAGTGCTTGACAGAGAATTGTGAAACAGCATCTGGTTCTTATGTAGCTGTGCTGGTTTGTATATTTATGTCCCCCAGAAAAAGCCATATTCTTTAATGCATTCTTGTGGGGGCAGATGTATTAGTGTGGGGTTGGAACCTATTGGTTCAGTGTCCATGGAGATATGACACACAACTGTAGGTGATAACTCTGATTGGATAATTTCCATGGGACCGTGGCACACCCATTCAGTGTGGGCCTTGTTTAGTTTACTGGAGCACTATAGATGCTCAGACAGAAGGAACTCATAGCTAGCTGGAGCTGATACAGACATTTTGATGATGGCTACTGGAAGCTGATGCAGACATTTTGGAGAACGCCATTTTGAAACCCAACCTGGGAGCAAGCAGACACCAGCCACGTGCCTTCCCAGCGAACAGAGGTTTTCCGGATGCCATTGGCCATCCTTCAGTGAAGGTGCTCTTTGTTGATGGACACTTTATGGCCTTAATACTGTTACTGTATAACCAAATAAACCCCCTTTGTAAAAGCCAATCCATTTCTGGTGTTTTGCAAAAGGGCAGCATTAGCAAACTGGAACAGTAGCGTTAAGGGTTAATTTTAGACATCCTCTATGAATTAAACTTAGGGAATTTTAGAAATGTAGCCTGCAAAGGCAGTATACAGGGAAAGGTGGGGTGGATTTTGATTATGACGGTGTCTGAAAACTAAAATTGAGCAGGATATCATGTTATAATTGGACAGTATGGGTCCTTTATGCTTTGGCCATATTGCATAATTGAGCTTGTACCAAAGATGTATGACAAGCATAAGGCTATGAAAAATTATTCAAAGTAAAACTGTTGACAAACATTTTACTTAAAACAGATAAAAAAGGTTGCAGTCTCCTGATGGTACAGAGGGGTTTTTGAATTCAATATGCAACTAAAGTATAAAGTTCTCTTTTTCACTTTATTGGAAGTATCTCTAGAAATGAGGCTGACAAGCACATCTAAGAACATTGGTTGCTTGTAAACTTCCCAAAACTCCACCATAAATTTAAATCTTCAGTGTTAATTGATGATATTTGAAGGTACATAAACATGGATGATACAAATGTCAATGCTTAGTAACATCCTGAAAGAAGACAAGCACAAGGGTATAAATGCCTAAACTGGAGGGAACGTGAAACCCTCATGTTAATTCTTAAATGTAGTATTCCTGACTTGTGACAAACAGATTGCCAGGCAGCCATTTTTTTGTTTCTTCAAATAACTGGGGGCATAGTTTAAATTTTATACGTTAAGTGATTGCTTTTGAGTATTGCAGTTGAGATGTGGGTTCTTTTTAGTTTATTTGAAATGTCTGAAAAAGTGGGATGGGGAGCAAATATTTGGAATTTGGAAAGCCATAAATATTTTGGTAAGAAATTGTAATTTTCACTTATGTTTTCTTTAAGATTCGTTTTATGGAGATATATTCACATACCATGCAGTCATACAAAACAAATCGTAGATTTGATTGTTCACAGTGCCATTACATAGTTGTGCATTCATCAGCAAAATCAATCCCTGACACCTTTATTATCACATACACAAAAATAACAAGAATAATAATCAAAGAGAAAAAGAGCAATTAAAGTACAAAAGAACACTAGGTGCCTTTGTTTGTTTGTTTTTTTCTTCCCCCATTTTTCTACTCATCCATCCATAAACTAGACAAAGGGGAGTGTGGTCCTTATGGCTTTCCCAATCCCATTGTCACCCCTCATAAGCCAAATTTTTATACAATCATCTTCAAGATTCATGGGTTCTGGGTTGTAGTTTGATAGTTTCAGGTATCCACCACCAGCTACTCCAATTCATTAGAACCTAAAAAGGGTTGTCTATATTGTGCATAAGAGTGCCCACCAGAGTGACCTCTCGGCTCCTTTTGGATTCTCTCTGCCACTGAAGCTTATTTCATTTCCTTTCACTTCCCCCTTTTGGTCAAGATGTTCTCCATCCCACAATGCCGGGTCTGGATTCCTCCCCCGGAGTCATACTCCATGTTGCCAGGGAGATTCACTCCCCTGGGTGTCAGATCCCATGTAGGGGGGAGGACAGTGATTTCACCTGCCAAGTTGGCTTAGCTAGAGAGAGAGGGCCACATCTGAGCAACAAAGAGGCATTCGGGAGGAGGCTCTTATGCATATTTATAAGCAGGCCTAGCTTCTCCTTTGTGGTAACAGTCTTCCCAAGGGCAAGTCCTGTGATAGAGGGCTCAGCACATCAAACCCCCAGTCCCCTATGTCTGCAGGCACATTAGCAACCATCGAGGTGGGGAAGCCCAACACCCCTCCATTCTCCACCAGCTCCTTAAGGGGGCTCTGCATATTTTTTCCCTGTTTTTTTTTTTTTTTTAATTAACTCCTTTTTTTAAAAAAAATCAACTATATAAAAATAAAAAATTTTTTAAAAACATTGAATATAAAAACATTTCAAACAGACCGCAACAAGGGAGTAAGAAAAAGACAACTAACCTAAGGTAACTACTTTACTTCCAACATGTTCCTACTCTACCCCAAGAAAGTAACCTAATATAGCAACATTTCTGTGAACTTGTTCCTACTATACACATCTAAAATTAACAGACCATAGTCATCCCAGAATGTTAAATTTACCCACAATAGCTTAACTTTTCTTATTGGATTACTGTTCCCCCTTCCTTAATTGCTCTATATCACTAGTTCCCCTACATTCTACATTATAATCCATTTGGTTTACATTTTTCAATGTTCACATTAGTGGTAGCATACAGTATTTCTCTTTTTATGCCTGGCTTATTTTGCTCAGCATTATGTCTTCAAGGTTCATCCATGTTGTCATATGTTTCATGACATCGTTCCTTCTTACAGCCACGTGGTATTCCATCGTGTGTATATACCGCATTTTATTTATCCACCCATCTGTTGAAGGACATTTGGGTTGTTTCCATCTCTTGGCAATTGTGAATAATGCTGCTATGAACATTGGCATGCAGATATTTGTTTGTGTCACTGCTTTCAGAACTACTTACATTTTTTAAAGAGTAAAAAAAAGGTTTATAATTGATATAGTTAATTCAGTGGTTATCACAGGATAGGTAATAAATAGCCTGCAGAGAAAGGTATTGTTCTGGTTTGCTAATGCTGCCAGAATTCAAAATACCAGATTGGATTTTATAAAGAAGGTTTACTTGGTTACAAAGTTACAGTCTTAAGGCCATAAAATGTCCAAAGTAAGGCATCAACAATAGGGGACCTTCACTGGAGAAAGGACATTGATATCCGGAAAACATCTGTTAGCTGGGAAGGCTCATTGCTGGTGTCTGCTTGCTCCCAGGTTCAAAATGGCATTCTCCAAAATGTCTCTTATCAGCTTCTTGGGTCAAATTCTGGGCTAGTACCGCCAAAGCATCAGCAAAACTCTGTTTCCAATGGCTGTCTTCAAAATGTCTCTGTAAGTTGCAGCGGCAAACTCCTCTGTCTGAGCTATTATATAGGGCAGTAGTAAACCAATCAAGGCCCATGCTGAATGGGTGGGGCCACATTTCCATGGAAACATTCAATCAAGAGGTCACCTCCTAATCAAAGGTGTCACTCACAGTTGGGTGGGTCACAACTCCAATCAGAAGTTTCCAATGTAATCAACACGAATATGTCTGTTCCCACAAGATTGCATTAAAGAATATCGCTTTTTCTGGGGGATATAATATATACAAACCAGCACAGGTATAATCGAATAACTTAAGACTTTAAAAATAATATCTTGAAGTTTTTATTTAACTGCATCAACTTCTGTATTTATGTCAACTTATAAACTGCAGTAAGTTTGGAATGAGGTTAATCTTGTCTAACATAAGTAAATGAGTCTGTAGACTGACTAAAACATACAGAAGTTGGAACTGTGTTCTTTATGGTTGTGGTGTTAGTACAGCACTAATATGCAGAAAATAAAGGAATTAACAGTACAAAAAAAATACACAGCACCATCCATAGCAACATGTAATTTAACAAATGTATTTATAACATGGGTGAGGCTGGTTTTAAAGCAGAGCTTTTCATGTCTGCAGAGAGGCTGCTGGGCCCCAGAGGGAGCCACCTCTCACCCTCCCCTCTGGAAATGCCCAGCCTTGCTCAGGGCCACCTCTCTGGCTGGGTCTGCTTGCTCTGCAAATCAGAGGATAGAAACTGCAGCCTGGAGCACCCCCAATACCCCAGAGTCATGGGAGAAGGGAGGGAGGGGGCAAATGGCAGTGCCTTTCTAGGCCCCCATCCACCCAGGAGGGGAGCCTCCTCCCCAAAGGCACCATGTGGCACCTGCAAACAGTAGATGCTCAGTAGATGTCTACAAGGCCTGTGGCACTTGGCTGGACCCCAGACATTTCATGATACCATGTGGGCCTCCTACTTAATTTGCTTCCCTCTAAAACACTGATACCTGAGAAAGAAGGGGGAAGCAAGTGCCCCAAGTTTCAAAGTTTCCAGGGCTGGCAGAGGTACTGAGATGCAGAGATCTGGTCCAGGACCACTGGAGCCCACCTGAGCTAAAACCTGAGAGAAGCCTCCCTGTGCCTCCAGGTCAGGTGAGTGGTGGTGGCCACCCTCCTGGGAGTCCACACTTCCCCTCTGCATGGTGCACAGCCCAGTGCCGTCAAGACCCTACCTTGTACCCTCAGATCTCCTGCCACATGCCTGACCCACGACAGGGCCTGGCTGGGACCCAGAAATGAAGGGGCCCAGATTCCACCCAGCAGGGAGCCATGGCCATGGCTGTGGGACCAGGGACAGCAGGTAGAGAGCCCATGTCAGCAGGTGATGATGGTGCAGGAAGGTGCATCAATCTATCTGTTTGTCAGTTGAATGAAGGGCACGTGGAGAGAACCTGAACAGCTTTGTCAGAATGGAAATCCATGTATTTGAAGGCAGTGAAGAGCAGCAGGAGAGGCTGGAGATATAGGATTGGGGATGCTTGAATAGCTGGATAGGGAGTTTTTAAATGGATCCAGAGTTAGGACAAATGACTCAAATGACTCAGTTCCCTGAAAGAAACTGAACCAGAAGTTAAACATCTTTTCCATAAGGAAATCATGAGGCCCAGGTGGCTTTCTGATCAGAGTTGGCCCATCATGGAAGGAACAAATACAAACCTTACCTATGCTTTCAGGAGAAAAGAAGATAGAGCACTCCCCAGCTGGTTTCGTGACACTGGCATAAGCTTGGTCCCCAAATTAGAAAAGAATAATTCTGGAAGGGAAAATGACTGGCAAATCTCATTCAGGAACTTAAATGGGAAAATCCTAAACAAAATATTAGCAAATGGAGTCCAGCAATGTATAGAAACATTTACTACATCTTGACAAGTTGGGCTTATCCTAGGAACCTGATTGGTCTTCTAGAAAATAATGTAATTAATTGGCAACAGATGTAAAAAAGTATGTGAAGGAATTCAGTATCCATTCCTGGTGACACCAAAATCTCTCAGCGCACTAGGATTAGGATGAAATACTTTAGCCTATAAACTGCATTTCACATAATATCAAATCAAACCACACACAGACACACACACACTTACACATGTGTACAAAAAACTGGAATAAACAGAAAACTTGAAACCATTTCTTTTAAGATCCAGAAAAAGATGTGTATTCCCCCTATCATTACTTCTATTCAGCAATTTATTGCAGGTCCTAGCCAGCAAAGAGAGAAAAGAAAATGAAATAAAAGATGGAATCAACAGAAAAACTTATAGAATTAATAAAAGAATTTTCCAAGGTGGCTGGATAAAAAAGTCATATACCAAAGTCAGTGGAATTTCTGTACTCTAGCAACCATCAATGACTGTAATTTGGAAGCTATACCATAAAGCAGCAAAAATTGAAGTACCCAGGAATAGATCTAAAAATGTTGCAGAACTCTTTCTAAAGACAGTTGTTCCAGTTTGCTAATGCTGCCATTTTGCAAAACACTGGAAACAGACTGGCTTTTATAAAAGGGGGTTCATTTGGTTACACAGTTACAGTCTTAAGTCCATAAAAAGAGAGTACCTTTATTGAAGGATGGCCAGTGCCATCCGAAACACCTCTGTTATCTGGGAAGGCACATGGCTAGTGTCTTCTTTCTTTGCTCCCAGATTGTGTTTCAAAATGGCTTTTTCCAAAATGTCAGCTTTCAGCAGGCATGTTCAAAATGTCTCTGTAAGATGCAGCTGCTCTAGAATATGTCACTCTCAGTTGCTCTGAGGTCCTTCTGTCTGTGAATTCCAGTGATCCTATTAACACCCACCCCAAGTGGGCAGGGAAATACCTCCATGGAAATTATCCAATCAAACATTTCACTCACAGTTGATTGAGTTACATCTCCATGGAAATACTCCATCAAAGGATTCCAATCTAATCAATACTAAATGCATCTGCCCACACAAAATTTCATCAAAAAAAAGCCATATTTTTTTCTGGGGGACATAATATATGCAAACCAGCATAACAGTTATAAAACCTGCTTGAAAGACATTAAGGCAGAACTCAAGAAATGGAGGAACGGATCATAGTCTCACAAGGGAAGAAAACATGGGAAAGTTGTCAGTTCTCTACAAATTGACCTATCTGGGTCAATGCTATTCTAAACAAAATCCCACCAGAAGGTTTATTTTGTGTGTGGAACTTGATATTAAATTTATATGGGGGCATAAAGAGCCAAGAGATGCTAAGGTGATTAAGAAAAGAATTTTATTTAAATAGCATCCAAAAGAACAAAATACTTAGGAATACATTTAACCAATGGGGTGAATGACATGTGCACTAAAACCTACAAAATGCTACTGAGAGAAATTGAAGAAGAGCATGTTTTCATGGACAGGAAGAATTAATATTGGTATGATATCAACACTCCCCAAAGTGATCTACAATTCAATGCAATCCTCATCAAGGTTTCAGCAACATTTTAAAAGTAGAAATGGAAAAGCAGATCCTCAAATCCATATGGAATCACAAGTGGACCAAAGAGCCAAATTAATATTGCAGAAGAAGAACAATGTCAGAGGACTCACATCTCCCAATTTCAAAACTTACCACAAATCAGTAATCAAAACAGGGTAGGACTGGCATGAGGTCAGACATAGAGAGCAATGGAAAGAATTGAGAGACCAGAGACAAACCATACATTGATGGCAACTGATTTTTGACAAGGGAGCCAAGTACTTGAATGGGGAAAGAATAATCTCTGCAGCAAATGGTGTTGAAAAAACATGAGAAACAAATGAAGATGAAACCCTGTCTCACACCACAAGAAAAACTTAATTCAAAATGGATCAAGGATTGAAATATATGAGCTAAAACCATAAAACCTATTAGAAGAAAGGATAGGCCTTAGACTTGGCAATAGTTTCTTAGACATGACACCAAAAGCAAGAACAACAACAAGAATAAATTGGACTTCACCAAAATTTAAAGCTTTTGTGTATCAAAAGGCATTATCAAGAAAGTGAAAAGACAGTCTACAGAATGCAAAAAAAGAAAAAAAAATTTGGAAACCACGTAACTAATAAATGTTTAATATTAAGAACATAAAAAGAACTCCTACAATTCAGCAACAAAAAGACAAACCACCCAATTAAAAAATGGGCAAAAACTTTCTCTCATTCAGCTCTGTAAATAAATACATGACCCTTCTCCCTACATGGGATGTGACTTCCAGTGGTGTAAGTCTCCCTGGCAATGAGGGATATGACTCTCAGGGATGAACCTAGCCAAGGCATCATGGAATTGAGAAAACCATCTTGACCAAATGAGAAAAAGAAATGAAACAAAATTAAGTTTCAGTGGCTGATAGATCTCAAATAGAGTCAAGAGTTCAATCTGGTGGTTATTCTTACACATTATGTAGATATTCCTTTTTAGATTCTAGTGTATTAGAATAGCTAGAAGAAAATACCTAAATCTGTAGAATGGTAATCCAGTAGACTTGATTCTTGATGATGATTGTATAAGTACATAGATTTTATTGTGTATCCATGTGATACTGAAAACCTGGTGACTGGCACTCCCTCTAGACCCAATGTATGGGCAGATGAATAATAAAATAATGACAAAAATATATAAAAATAGGGGGAATAAGTGGTATGGTATGGTTTGGGTGTTCTTTTCCATTTTTTAAAATTTTTATAGTTGTTTTTATTTTGGAGTAATGAAAATGCTCAAATATTGATTGTGGCAACAAATACACAACTATAGGATGATACCATGTGCCATTGATTGTAAAGTTTAGACGGATTCTATGGTGTGTGAGTACGTATCAAAAAATTGCCCTTAAACTTAAAAAAAGGCAAAGGACATGAAAAGACGCTTCTCCAAAGAAGATATATAAATGTCCAATAAGTTAAGGAAAACATGCTCAATATCATTAGTCATTAGGGAAATGTATATCGAAACCAAAATGAGATACCACACACACCAGGGTGGCTATTATTTCAAAAAAATGGAAATGTGTTGGCAAAGATATGGAGAAATTGGAAACCTTGTGCAGTCCTGGTAGGAGTATAAAATGTTGCAGATGCTGTAGAAAACAGTTTGGAAACTTCCTGAAAAAAGTTAAACATAGAATTTTCATATGAGCCAGCAATTCCACTCCTGGGTATATACTCCAAAAAAATTGAAAACAGGGACTTGAACAGATATTTGTACACCAATGTTCAATAGCAGCATTTTTCACAATAGTCCAAAGCTGGAAACAACCCAAGTGCCCACCAACAGAAAAATGAATAAGGAAAATATGGTCTATCCATACCACAGAATGTTATTCTGCTGTAAAAAGGAATGACATTTTGGCACATGCTGCAACATGAATGAACCTTGAAACCACTGTGTTGGGTGAAATAAGCCAGAGGCAGAAGTACAAACATTGTATGATTCTGCTTATAGGAAATATCTAGAAGAAGCAAATTAATGGGGACAGAACACAGATCAGAGGTTACCAGGCTATGGTGACAGGGCCCATCCCCCCTCCCCTCCATAGTGAAAGTGAGTTATTTCATGTATTGCCTACTTCACTGGAAAAGTCGTTAATGGTTATAAGACCTCTCAGGGGCATGGGAAAATAATGTACAAATTGTATCATAAAAAAGCACAAAAAATCCCCTCCCCTGATCACTGCTGATAACAACTCTCCACACCCTGTGTCACAAGGCCCTGCCAAAACTCTGCTCTCACATCCAATGGAGTGTCTTTGTTCTAACCCTTATAAATCACCTCCTTGCAATGCCCACTCTTTGTGGAGCACTAACTTCCATCTTTCCCCACTGGCTTCCAATGGGAAGAACTCTCCTGTCCATAAGTCCTATTGAACTCATGTCTAACTCTGTGCCTGCGTGTTCTTCAGTATTGAGGCTGAGACATGTTGGAACCTCTTTCATAATAAAAATTCAGGTTTTAAAAAATTTTTCAAGGCACAAAAATAGATGAGTCTATTACAGTATCTAAAAGTACAAGGAAGAATTTTTCTATGTTCAAACTATAAAGTTCCTGGAATATAAACAACCTCATGTTAAAAAACAATAATTTCTTCCAGCAATGGATGGTGGTGATGATAGCAAAGCATTGTGAATGTAATTAACACCACTAATTTTATACTTGAAAGTGACTAAAAGGAGGGAAAATTATGCTGTATATATGCTACCACAGTAAAAATATCAAAACTTTTTAAAAACTAAAAACAAAAACCCAAGAATGTGCATTTGAAATCAGTGCAATTTTCTCAGGCACATCATATATCATGTGCCTGATAAAATTTATTTCAGTGAAAACAAATTCATGGAGGTTCAAAGGATGTAAAACTATAACAAAAAGAATTGTTAAACCTCCTTAAATTATTTTGAATAAGGTAGATTATAAACCTACTAACCAGCAATAACACAAACACTTGAAACAATAAATTATTAAAAAACTTAATCACATCATATAGAAGTCCATACTGGGTAGAACATGGCAATGTGGGACAGTTACTTGAAACCTCTCCCCAGAGACTCAGTGAAAAGGGGCAATTCTCACTTGTTCAGAACTCTGGAGGAAGGTAAAGACTGGAGAAACATCACACAAACACTAAATCAAAGAAAGAGAGAAGTGAGGTAGGAAACTTCTATACTGGACCAGTCATCCTCTCCCCTCCCCCTCAGCACCACACAGCTCTGGAAGTGCCCAGAGGTAGCAGCCAGGACCCCTCCCACCTCCCACCAGGGACACCGACTATGAAACCTCTCACGGAGTGAGACAGATCCCCATCTACATCCGGACACAGAGATGCAAGCCCAGAGGGACCCACAGCAAGACTCAAGCCTCTGGGGAGAGGGGGATACAAAAAGAGGAGTGAGGAAGAGCTTCCAAATGGAGGATTAGGGAGGGAAGGTCAGAACCTAGTTCTCTCCCCAAAGCAGCACATAGGCAGGCAGAAACTGTCTGAATCAACTCTCTGGGGACCCAGGGGTGAGGGGAGGACATTTCAAGGCACAGGCCAGTGATGGAGGAAGAATCTGAGAAAATGGGGGCAGAGACTGTAAATCCAGCCATGGTCCTGATGCCCATCCCCCATCCTTGAGGGAACTGCTGTGGGCAGCCCAATCCTTGCCGTGGGGAGGGCTGCAGACTAGGGTGGCTGTGGAAGTCTACTGCAAGTACAGAGCCAGATTCTGTCTTGTGCAGTGAGAGCACAGGAACCTTACAATTTCAGGTCCAATCATCAGATTCTCTGCAGTTCCAAGGAGGTAAAATCTTCTGAGGATTAAGTGACTGAAGAGCCTGGGCAGGTTGGAAAGTGCAGGGGGAAAGTTTGAGACTTTTCAGAGCCTCTCCAAGCCAAACTCAGGGAGAGTGGAAGTGCCCTGCACAGGGATCCAGCCCTGTTTTGGCTGAGAAATAGTGAAGACTCAATGGTCAAAGCAATGCCCTAATACCAACAAAGGCAACAACTAAATCCTAGACAAGAGGGAAACCCACCTTCAGAACACACCCATCAAGATAATTAGATGACCAGATATCAGCAAAAATTCACAAGGTACACTAAATCTCAAGAAGAAATGACCGAGTCAAAGGAACAAATCAAAAAGTTGGAGGAGACAAAAAATTTCCTGAATAAATTCAAAGAAATGAAGAGTAATGTGTATAAAGAGATAAAGGATATTAAAAAAAAAAGTAGAAAAGCATAAAGAAAAACTTGACAGAATACGTACAAAAATAACAGATATTACAGAAATAAAGACTCTGGAGATGAAATTAAAAATATACTGGACATACACAAAAACAGATTTGGAGAGGTAGGAAAAAGAATCAGCAAGCTAGAAGATAGAACAACCTAATTCAAACAGAGAAAAAAACCAATGAAGGAAACATGGAAAAGTTTGGGCAGGGTCTCAGGGTAATGACTGACCACACAGAGCGCACAAACACACACATCATGGGTTTTCCAGAAGGAGAAGAGAAAGGAAGAGGGCCAGGAAGAATATTTGAAGAAATGATGGCTGAAAATTTCCCAACTCTTATAAAAGACATAAATATGCAAATCCAAGATGCCCACCATTCTCCTGAGTTAATCCATTAGACCCACTCCAAGGCATATCCTAATTAGGTAGTCAAATGCTGAAGAGAAGAAGAAATTTCTGAAGGCATCAAGAGAAAAGCAATTCACCACATATAGGGGAAGTCAAATAGGACTAAGTGCTGATTTCTTATCAGACACCATGGAGACAAGATGGCACTGGTACAATATATTTAAGATACTGAAAGACAAAAATTTCCAACCAAGAATTTTCTATCCAGCAACACAGTTCTTCAAAAATGAGTGTGAGTTTAAAATATGCACAGATAAACAGAAGCTGAGATAGTTTTTTAGTCAGAGACCAGCCCAAGGAGAACTACTAAAGGAAGTTCTGCCAGCTAAAAAGAAAACACAGGAGACAGAGGCCAGGAGGAAGGTACAGAACTGAAGAGTATTAGTCAGGGTAACTAAAAGAATAAAAAGAGAAAAAATAGATCTGACAAATAAAAACCAAAGGATAATATATTTGAAGTAAGAACTGCCTTTACAGTAATAATTTTGAATGGTAATGGATTAAACTCCCCAATCAAAAGACACAGATTGGCAGAATGGATTAAAATATATACATATGATCCATCTATTTGCTGTTTACAGGAGACTCATTGTACACCCAAAGATCCAAATAGGTTAAAAGCAAAAGGATGGAAAAAGATACTCCAGGCAAGCAGGTAACCAAAAAAGGCTGGAGTAGCTATATTAATATCAGATAATATAGACTTTAAATGCAAAACAGTTATGAGATGAAGAAGGCCACTATCTGTTAGTAAAAGGGGCAATTCACAAAGAAGAAATAACAATCATAAATATTTATGCCCCTAGTCAAGGTGCCCAAAAAATACATCAGGCAAACACTGGCAAAACAGAGGGGAGTAAACCAATGGCCATAACTCTTGAAGACGATTGTACAGCTATGTAGCTTACATGGGGTGAGAGTGTGAGGGTGAAAACCTTATGGAGCACATGCCCTTTACCCAGTGTATGGATGGATGAGTAGAAAAATGGGGACAGGGACTAAATGAAGGTTGGGGTAGGATGGGGAGGGGGGATGATTTGGGTGTCCTTTTTTACTTTTTTTTTTATTCTTAACTGTGTAAAGAAAATGTCCAAAAATGGATTGGGGTGATGAAGGCATAACTATATGATGGTACTGTGAACAGTTGATTGTACACCATGGATGACCGTATGGTATGTGAATATATCTCAATAAAACTGAATTTAATAAAAAATCAGAGGGGAGTGATAGACCAGACCCATCTTCAGGCTCACCAGAGTCTGAGTTTGAGTGCTGTGTCCTTGTGCAACTGTCACCATCGTCTGAGAGCCCATGTCCGAGTCCTTTGGCCCCCACCACATCTGGCCACACACCTGGACTTCCTTACCTCAGGCTGGGAGAGCCCAGGTTGGCCAAGGGTCTACCGGGTGGCCGGACATCCTGTCCAGGATGAGAGCCCAGCAAGCTGCACCCTGGAGGCGAGTGGGTGGAGACTGACGGACCCAACAGATCAGGGCGTCACTCTAGGTGCCAGGAGGTTTGCGAGGGAGGGCTCCTTGCCGGGCAGATTTGGGAACCCATCCCCAAGTGACAGCCCACTGGGAGTAGGAGCCCCCAAGGGGTCTCCACGGGCCTGGACGCTTTCGCTAAGTTTTGGAAACCGTTGCCAATCGTCTTCCCGCGGCCCTGGCGCATCTTTTCAGGAGCTCTGCGACGCCTGGGTCAGAATCCGCTGTGGCACCGAGGCCGAGCAGGGGTGGTGCCGGGTGGCGCGGGGGCAGAGGGGCTGGGGTGCTGGGGGAGCATCCGCCCTCCTCCCCACAGCAAGGCCGAACGCGGCAGCCTCTGCACCGCCAGGGCCTTCACCAGGGAGCCTGCCCGCAGCCCGGCAGGGGCCAGAGGTGTGCCGGGGGCTCCGCCCATCGTCCCGCAGGCTCCCGCAGGCTCCCGCCAGCCAGACCGCCACTGCCGCTGCCGATCGGGAAAACCCACCGAGACCCCGGAGCCTCGTCCCTCCTCCCGGAGTCCGCACCACCTGCCCGGCCAAGACAGAGCCCAGGTGCCCGCGCAGAGGACTTCCGCGCCCGCGGAGGATGCCTCCGACACCCCGTCCCCGAGCCCACGACCTGCTGGCCTTGGTTTCGGGGCCTGGCGTGGGTTCCCCGCGAGAGTGGAGGGGACCCGAGGTGCGGGGCTGCTCCAGCAGCTCAGGGGACGGGCTGCCACCGCCCAGGGAGTGTGTGTGTGGCCCGAAGGTGTGGCGGCGCGCCAGGCCCGCCCTCGCGCCCCAAGGCGGCTTCCCGGGAGGACGGCTCCCGGTTGGCTCTGCGTCCCGAGGGACGGGTGCGGTGCTCATCCCAGGGCGGCCAGTGGAAGGAGCACCGTGGGCAGCAGGGGCTGGAGGGCGGGAGGGTCGGCTGGACCCCACTGGAGGGGAGGCGAGGCGAGGGGATGGCTCCTGGGGAGAGACGTTCGGGTGCGTTGGCGGCCACGCAGGCCCCGGGCTTCCGCCTCACCCGGGCCTGGCTTGCCAGGAAGGGCGGGAGGGGCAGGTCGCCTCTTGCGGGCTGGGCAGGTGGGATGGCAGGGGCACTGGCAGTTCGGTTTAGGAGACTGGGGGAAGCAGGGTCCTGGCAGGGGTGGGCACACAGGGTGGGAATGGGATTGTGTGGGGTGCCTGGGTGGGGGTAGAATTAGGGGGTCAGTCTGGGGACTGAGCTGGGCTGCACAGGGCTGTCCTGCACCAATGGTCAGAAGGCACAGAGAGACCCCTGAGGAGAACAGTGAGCCTGGCCCGGTGTCTCAGATCCCCGCCCCGTGTGGCACAGACCCCGCAGCTGGCCAGGCCATGCGCACAGCCAAGCACAGCACCTGCTCTTAAGTCTGCAGGTGGCATCAACCAGCATCTGTGGGCAAACCACCCTGAACACCCCGGATCTCCTCTGATAGCAGAAGCTAAGCAGGGTGGGACCTGGTTAGAATTTGGATGGGTGACCACTTTCGGGTACCCGGTATTGTAATTCTCACTCTCTCTCTCTCTTCTCTTCTCTTCACTTGGTATCTGCTATTTATTTGATTCAATTAGACAGTCTCTTCTGTTTGAAAATAATAACCTTTTAGTGATGATTACAGAATGCCACATTAGACAGGATTTCTGAAAATCAAATTATAAAAACTTGGTAAAAAAATTGGTACACTAAATGAAAATATCATTTCATAAATAGGATACATTAGGTTTTACATTGCATCCTAACAGCTGCAGATAACTCAGTGAAGTGTGGTTAATGGGAGTTGGGCATTTCCAATTAGAATGTATACAAAGATTTACTGCCATTCCTTCTTTTTTCTCCAGATTGGGACCGTATTTTTCCAGATAAGCCAGAATAATATGGACAGATGAGAAGAGAAATAGGGACAAAAACTAAATGAAAAATAGGGTGGTGTTGGACTATTTTAGGTGTTCTTTTTTATTTTTATTTATTTTTTGCAGTATGGAAACTGTTCAAAACTTGATTTTGGTGATGAATGCACAACCATGATGGTACTGTGAACAACAGATTGCAATAGATTGTACACTGTGGATGATTGTAAGGTATGTGAATATATCTCAATAACATTGCTTAAAATAAAAAATCAGTGGACCAGTTGAGTCTATTTTTGGGCTCTGTTCTGTTCCATTGCTCAGTTTGTCAACACTTTTGCCAGTATGACAGTCTTCAATAGAGCCTTAAAATGTGCCTGGAAGGCAGAGAGCTTGAATTCTCCAACTATGCTCTGCTTTATCAAAGTGCTTTGCATTTCCCTATAAATTTTAGATTCAGTTTATCAATGTTGAAAAAAGTCCTGCTGCTGTTTCTATTGTGATTGTGTTGAATCTGTTGGTCAGTTTGGGGAGAACTGACATCTTAACAATATTGAGTCTTCCTATGCATAAACACTCATTGATTTTCATCCTCTTTAATTACCCCAGCAATGTTTTATGGTTTTCATTGTATATTGTACATATTTTTAAATTTTATCCTCATCTTTTTTTCTGATCTTCTGCCAAGGTATTTTTACATTCCTCTTTCCAAATATGTTTGCACATATATAAATAAAACTTTTTTTATGTTAAAAATAATATTTGGGGCATCTTGTATAATTTTAAGTGTTGCTAGCACAATCCAAGCCAGTGCACATACCCATCTCTGGACAAACAGCTTGCCATGCAATGATTCCAAAGTAATGAAACTACTTCCTTGAAGACTAAAGTGGCCTGGGTGGAATGGAAATCCAGGTAGTTGACAGAGGTATCATATAAATTGATTTTATTACTGGTGTTTATATTAGCAAAGAGACAAGCTAGAAGAGTAAACTGGAAGAAGTACACCATTCCCATGATTTCATGTAAAAAGAATGGTGACCTGTGAAACTGACTGTGTTTTAAAACTTCAACTTCCATGTGAGACCAAGGGAAGAGATGTCTATTTGGTGCAGGTTCTATATTTTCTAAACAGTATAACTCTACAGTTTGTTCAAACACCACAGTTACATGGAACTTTGAATAGGAAGTGAGATGCAGTAGGTTAGTATAGGTTAGAGTGAAATAGTGACACATGCCAAAGTAATTTGGGCAGAGAATAAAAAAAATACGTATACAGCCTCCCCCCTCCCCTGCCCTGAGGAGCTGGGGGAAGGTGCAGAAGTGTTGGACTTCCTCATCTGGACTGGTGTTGATGTCACAAACATTGGGACTGGCGATTTGATGTGCTGAGCCCTCGATCATGGGACTTGCCCTTATGAAGCTCGTTACTGCAAAAGAGAGGCTAAACTTGCATATAATTATGCCTAAGAGTCTCCCTCCTGAGTACCTCTTTGTTGCTCAGATGTGGCCCTCTCTCTCTCTAACTGAGCCACCTCAGCAGGTGAACTTGCTGCCCTCCCCCCTACGTGGGACTTGACTCCCAGGGGTGTAAATCTCCCTGGCAATGTGGATGTAACTCCTGGGGATGAATCTGGACCTGGCATCGTGGGATTGAGAATAACTTCTTGACCAAAAGGGGGATGCAAAATGAGATGAAATAGTTTCAGTGGGTGAGAGACTTCAAATAGAGTTGAGAGGTCACTCTGGTGGACATTCTTATGCACTATATAGATCGCACCTTTCAGGTTTTAATGTATTGGAATAGCTAGAAGTAAATACCTGAAACTACCAAACTCCAACCCAGTAGTCTGGACTCCTGAAGATGATTATATAACAATGTAGATTACAAGGGGTGACAGTGTGATTGTGAAAACCTTGTGGATCATGCTCCCTTTATCTAGTGTATGGATGGATGAGTAGAAAAATGGGGCTAAAAACTAAATGACAAATAGGGTGGGATGGGGGGATGGTTTGGGTGTTCCTTTTTACTTTTATTTTTTATTCTTATTCTGATTCGTTCTGATGTAAGGAACATGTTCAGAAATAGATTGTGGTGGTGAATGCATAACTTTATGATCGTACTGTGAACAGTTGATTGTATACCATGGATGATTGTGTGGTATGTGAATAGATTTCAATAAAACTGAATTTAAAAAAAAAAGGTCAGTCTGGTGAACATTCTTATGCACTACTGTGCCAGTTTGAATATATTGTGTCCCCCAAATGCTATTATCTTTGATGTAGTCTTGTGTGGGCAGATGTTATCAGTGTTGATTAGATTTCTTTGACTGTTCCTTTGGAATGCGCCCCACCCAACTGTGGGTGATGACCCTGACTGGATAATTTCCATGGAGGTGTTGCTCTGCCCATTCAGGGTGGGTCTAAGTTGATCAGTGGAGCCAAATAAATGAACTGACATAACAGAAGGAACTCAGTGCAGCTGTGAGTGATGTTTTGAAGAGGAGCAAGCCTGCTAGAGAGGTATGTCCTGGGAGAAAGCCATTTTGAAACCAGAACTTTAGAGCAGATGCCAACCACGTGCCTTCCCAGCTAACAGAGGTTTTCCAGACGCCATCGGCCATCCTCCAGTGAAGGTACCCAATTACTGATGTGTTACCTTGGACACTTTATGGCTTTAAGACTGTAACTGTGTAGCCAAATAAACCCCCTTTTTATAAAAGCCAATCCATCTCTGGTGTCTTGCATTCCGCAGCATTAGCAAACTAGAACAACTATATAGATAACACTTTTTAGGTTTTAATGTATTGGAATACCTAGAAGTAAATACCTAAAACTGTCAAACTTCAACCCAGTGGCCATGACTCTTGAAGATGATTGTATAACTATGTAGTTTACAAGAGTGACAGTGTGATGGTGAAAACATTGTGGATCACACTCCCTTTACCCAGTGTATGGATGGATGAGTAGAAAAATGGGGACAGGGACTAAATGAAAATTGAGGTGGAATGGGTGGGATGATTTGGGTGTAATCTTTTACTTTTGTTTTTTATTCTTATTTTTAGTTTCTGGTGTAAAGAAAATGCTCAAAAATGGATTGGGGTGATGAAAGCACAATATGATGGTACTGTGAACAGTTGATTGTACACCATGGATGACTGTATGGTATGTGAATATATCTCAAAACTGAATGAAATAAACATTAAAAGAAGCATGTGAACAGGAGCACCTATGTTCCCTGTCTCCTTGGGCTTCCATATGGTGCATACGGCACCATCCTGTTCCCATCTGTTCTAGTTTGCTAATGTGCCAGAATGCAAAACACCAGAGATGGATCAGCTTTTATAAAGGGGGTTTATGTAGTTACAGTTATAGTCTTAAGGCCATAAAGTATCCAAGGTAACACATCAGTAATGGGTTGCCATCACTGGAGGATGGCCAATGGCATCCAGAAACCCCTGTTAGCTGGGAAGGCACATGGCTGGTGTCTGCTCCAAAGTTCTGGGTTTGAAATGGCTTTCTCCCAGGATGTTCCTCGCTAGGCTGCAGTTCCTCAAAACTATCACTCTCAATTGCTCTTGGGGTGTTTGTCCTCTCTTAGCTTCTCTGGTGCAAAAGTCTGCTTTCAACAGCTGTCTTCAAAGTGTCTCTCATCTGCAGCTACTCTCTCAGCTTCTGTGCATTCTTCACAGTGTCCCTCTTGGCTGTAGCTCCTCTTCAGAATGTCACTCTCAGCTGCACTGAGTTCCTTCTGTTTGCCAGCTCATTTATATGGCTCCAGTGATTTAATTTAGACCCACCCTGAATGGGTGGTGCAACAACTCCATGGAAATTATCCAATCAGAGTCATCACACACAGTTGGGTGTTCGGTGCATTACCACAGAAACACTCAAAGAATTACAGTCTAATCAACACTGATAAGTCTTCCCACACAAGACTGCATCAAAGATAATGGCATTTTGGGGGACATAATACATTCAAACCAGCACACCATCTCATCCAATTGGAGGGCCCAACATTTTGTGCATTTGTGTCATGACCATATATGTTCTCCCACTCTTTCTGAATCCATTGGAGTTTCTCGCCAGAAAGAATCCTGAATCGGCAAAAGATACTGCAGCATGCCATTATTTCCTGCTGTCAAAGCCTTCCATGAATGGAATCTTGCATGTCTTGCCCAAATATTCCATGAGAAAATCAAGAATAAACCACTCAGGGAAAGTGCAGGAAATGAAACATACAGTGCTCCCTGTCAAAAAGCTCTCTGCCCAGCACCAGTCAGGAACAGGAAGCTTTTTATCCAAAGCCCCAGTTTTCCCAGAGCTGCAGCTGCCTTCCCTGTCGGTCCACAGGAAAAATCTCTTATCTTTACTGTGTGGGAAGGAGTGCCTCCCCTCTGGGTCCCACAAGGAAAAAGCTCTTATCCTCACAATGGACAAGGAGCCACAGTCCCTGGGACTCAAAAGAGAGGCCTCTGCTGCTTGGTTCCAGGCTCATTTGGTCAAAAAAGGGGGTTGCTCACCCACTCCTGGCCTCAGAGCACAGCACAGCACTCTTGGTTCTGTTCAGCTCTGCATCTGCACTCCTTCCAGGCCTTCCTCTGAATCTCTGAAATCAGCCTTTCATATTATTTGGTAAATATCTCTATCTCATAAACTATGAAATATTTGAAAAAATCAAAGCAAATCTAAATAAATATAGAAATGTTCCTCTTTATAGTTTACAGATTCAAAAATTTTAAGATGTCAGTTGCTTTTTACTTGCTCTAGGAGAAACTAAGATGGCAGCTGGGTGAGACAGGGCAAAAAGACACCTCCATGAAAAACACTAGATAAAAACCAGAAAGTGACCCAGAATACCAGTTACAGTGATGCGCCAGCTGGAAGAGGTCTGCTAGTTCCACAGGGGCCATATACTTGGTGAAACTGGGAGTCTGCCTTCTGAAACAAGTGAGTAAGCTGGCTGGAAGACCCGCAGCCATGTGGCAGTCTGGGGAAGCCAGGGTTTGGCGTTTGGAGACCGACTAGCTCTTTTTTTTTTTAAAAAAAGGGAAAAACCCAGGAGCAGCTGCAGTTGTGATAGTGGGAACCATGCAGTAAAACACAGCAAGAGGGGGCTGGGCTGGCCTCTCAGGGTCTGGCCTGGAAGGACACTATGCCAAGTCTGGTGGTTTGTGGGACAGCAAGAGAGAGGGTCTGGGGCTGAAATGAAATGAAGGCTTAGACTCTTGAGGTGGCCTTGAATCTCTGAGAACCTGGGGGATTTGAATATTAAACCTGCCCTTCCTCCCTGGCCACCCGTACACACGCCTCACATTCAGGGCAGACAGCTCCAGCAACACACCCAAACTGAGTTCTCCAACTGAACCCCACAAGAATCATTTCCCCACACACCGCAGGGACAAGGTGGATAACTGACTTGAGGGGTATAGGTGACTCACAGACACCATCTGCTGGTTAGTTAGAGAAAGTGTACACCACCAAACTGTTTCCGAAAAATTAGATAGGTATTTTTTTTTACAACTTGAAAGAACCCTATCAAGCAAAGCAAATGCCAAGAGGCCAAAAACAACAGAAAATCTTAATGCATATGATAAAACCAGATGATATGGAGAATCCAACTCCAAACACACAAATCAAGATATCAGAAGAGACACAATACCTCACACAATTAATCAAAGAACTACAATCGAGGAATGAAATCATGGCAAAGGATTTAAAGGACATCAAGAAGACCATGGCTCAGGATATAAGCGACATAAAAAAGACCCTAGAAGAGCATAAAGAAGACATTGCAAGAGTAAATAAAAAAATAGAAGATCTTATGGAAATAAAAGAAAATGTTGGCCAAATTACGTGGTCTACAGAGTCAATGCAATCCAAATCAAAACAAAGTTGAAGAGCTTTGCACATAGTTTATTATTTTATTATAATTTGTTATTATAAGTCTTCATTATAGTGTGTGATCCTGGCCCAAAGAAAAATGGAAAAAAATAGAGTCCATATGTAGACAATTGCAAATATAGTCAGCTGAACATTATCTTTCAACAAATGGTGATTGAACAATTCAATAAATACAGAAAAAATAAAGACATAAACTTTATATCTTATGGAACAATTCATCCAAAATAGTTTACATAGTTATATACTTATGTAAGATGCAAAATTATGAAGTTTCAGAAAACAACCAAAGAAGAAATTTATGTGACCTTAGATTTGCTGATGAATTTTTACATGCAGCATCCAAAGAGTCTGTTCTAGTTTGCTAAAGCTGCCAGAATGCAAAACACCAGAAATAGATTGGCTTTTATAAAGGGGGTTTATTTGGTCACACAGTTGTGGTCTTAAGGACACAAAGTGTCCAAGGTAATGCATCAACAATGAGGTACCTTCACCGGAGGATAGCCAATGGTGTACAGCAAACCTCTGTTAGCTCAGAAGGCATGTGGCTGGCATCTGCTCCAAGTTCTGGTTTCAAAATGGCTTTCTCCCTGAATGATGTTCTTTAGGTTGCAGCTCCTCTTCAAACGTTATTCTCAGTTGCTCTTGTGGTGTTTGTCCTTTCTTAGCTTCTCTGGAGCAAGAGTCTGCTTTCAATGGCCATCTTCAAACTGTCTCTCATCTGCAGCTTCTCTCTCAACTCCTTTGCATTCTTCAAAGTGTCCCTCTTGGCTGTAGCAAGCATGCTCCTTCTGTCTGAGCTTTTATAGGGCTCCAATGAACTAATCATGGCCAATACTGAATGGGAGGGGCCACACCTCCATGCAAACTCCTAAGAGTCATCACCAACAGTTGGGTGAGTCATGTCTCCATGGAAACACTCAAAGAATCACAAACTAATCAAACTGATATGTCTGCTCACACAAGATTACATCAAAGATGATGGCATTTGGGGGGACATAATACATTCAAACTGGCACATTCCACCCCCTGGACCCCAAAATGACATGATCTCTCCTTACACAAAATACATTCCTTCCATCACATTATCATAGAAACTTAAATCATTTCAGTAACAAAGTTAAGTACAAGATCCCATCAAAATCAGTTACAGGCATGGTCTGTCCTAATACAAAATTCCCCTCTTACCTGTGGACCTGTGAAACTTAGAACAAGTTATGTGCTTCCAATATACAAAGGACAGTCATAGGATAAACATTCCCATTGCCATAAGAAGAAACAGTAAGGAAAGCAGGGTTTAGGGGACCAAAACAGTTCCCAAAACCTGCAGGACAAACTCCATTAGATTTCAAAGTCTGAGAGTCAATTACAGAATGATGTTGCATCCTTGGGGCTTGAGAGAGTAGGAGTCTAACCCTTCCTAAGGGCCTCTGAAGCAGCCCTTTCCTCTCCAAATGCTGGGGTGAGTGCTCCAACATATCCACACACAGGGAACACTACCTTCTTGGCCCCACCCTTCTCAAAAATTGGGCAGCACTCAGATTCTCTTCCATCTCTGGGGCACATGATCAACCCCTTCAGAACAGTGGTGTGGTGGCCATGCTCTCCCCAGTCCCCTGGGAATGTGCTCCACTCTCTTTGAGGCCTGAGGTGGCAATATCTTTCCTGAACATTGAGGTAGAAGGCCCACCCTCAACCTCCGGGGCAAACTCACCCTTTCCTTGCATGTGGGCCACTCTGCTTTCCCAGGCTGAGACTTCTTGACTCTAGACCTCAAATTTCATGTGGCTCTGTCTTTGAAGAAATTTTTCCTTCAATATGTTCCTTGTCTGTCTCCTCTAGTCCAGACTGGCAGTGGCTCTGTCTATAAAGATCTCACAAAAATTCTGTTGGCTTCACATGAAGTACACAGGGGTCAAAGCCATCCAACAACAGCCATCCACAATCCTTTCTGGATAACTCCATCTCCAATTTTGGCTTGTACTGGAATGGTGGTTGGGTTCCATGTTTGGTTAAATCCTCCCATTGGGTTGTAGCTTCTAGGATTCCATCTCCTAGAAGCCTGGAATTTTCCAAACCATCAGTTTCTAGTTTCTTTGAACCCAAGAGTTCAGTTCTAAGCTTATCTCTGTCCTCTTGCACTTTACTATAAGCTGCAAGGAGGAGTTATGCTATATCTTCAACTTTTAGTTTAGAAATCTCGTCAGTCAAGTATGCCAGATCGTTGCTCCCAAATTCTTCCTTCCATCTGACACAAGGACTCAGTTTTTCCAAATTTTCTGCCACCATAATACAAGGATCACCTTTCTTCCAGTTGGGAATGACACATTCATCATTTCTGGTCAAGGCCTCATCAGACATATCTTTAGAGTCCATATTTCCACAAACAGTGTTTTCAAAGCAATTTAGGCCTTTTCTATCAAGCTCCTCACAATTCTTCCAGAATCTTCCCCTTATCTATTTAAAAAGTCACTCCAACATGTTTGGAGTTTGCAAACTCAGCAGCAACAGCAGCCAACTTCCAGTACCAAATTCTTTTCTAGTTTGCTAATGCTGCCAGAATGCAAAACACCAGAAATGGATGGGCTTTTATAAAGGAAGTTTATTTCATTACACAGTTAACAGTCTTAAGGCCATAAAGTGTCCAGGGTGATGCATCGACAGTCAGGTACCTTCACTGGAGGATGGCCAATGGTGTCCAGACAATGTCTGTTATCTGGGAAGGCACGTGGCTGGCGTCTGCTCCAAGTTCTGGTTTCAAAATGGCTTTCTCCCAGGACGTTCCTCTCTAGGCCACAGCTCTTCAGAATGTCACTCTCAGTTGCTCTTGGGGTGTCTGTCCTCTCTTAGCTTCTCCAGAGAAAGAGTCTGCTTTCAAGGCCGTCTTCAAACTGTCTCTCATCTGCAGCTTCTCGCTCAACTCCTGTGCATTCTTCAAAGTGTCCCTCTTGACTGTAGCAAGCTTTCTCCTTCTCTCTGAGTTTTTATAGGGATCCGGTGAAGTAATCAAGGTCCACGCTGAATGGGCAATGCCACACCTCCATGGAAACTCTCCAAAGTCATCACCCACAGTTGGGTAGGTCACATCTCCATGGCAACACTCAAAGAATCACAATTTAACTGACACTGATACATCTGCCCACACAAGATTACATCAAAGATAATGGTGTTTTGGGGGACAAAATACATTCAACCTGGCAGAGAGTCATTAAAGGAAAATAAAAAATGGCACTTTAATAAAAAATTTTAAATCTTGCTCTATGCAAGGCACTAGTAACAGAATGAAGAAACCTTAGCACTGCACTGGAAGAAAGAGTGGTAAGACACTGATATCTCAAAACAACTTGTGCAAAATATACAAAAGAACCATAGCTCAACAATAAGAAAGCATACCACAGATTTAAAAAGTGAGTAAGGGACTAAACAGCTGATCAAACTAGGTATACTGTTGGAAATAAACACACAAAAAGATGCTCAACATCTTTTGTCACTGTGGAAAAGAAACTTAGAACAACCAGAGACACTACGTATCCACAGCCAGGCTAACACCCAAAGAAGAGAAAAAAACAATTGCTAGTGATGATATAGAGCCAGAGAAACTCTAACTCATTGCTCAAGAGGATGCATCATGGTACAGACACTGGAAAACATTTTGGCACTTCTTACAAAGTTAAACATCTAGCATGTGACTTACCATCGTCAATCACCAAATTTGTTTGATAACAAATGTCTACTTTTTTAATGAAAACCAGCAGACATATATATATACATATATTTATTTATTTATAGCAAGTTTTAGTTATAATGACCAGGAACTACAAGAAACCAAAATGTGTTTCACTAGGAAAATGGATAAGCAAACTGTGGTACAACCATATCCTGGGATACTGCTCAGCACTAAGATGGAAAGGAGTATCCTGCCACATAAAGACATGAAAGCATCTCAAATTCATATTGCTAACAGAAAGAAGCAGTTGGAAAAGGATACTTACTATGTGGTTTCCTATTGTTTTCTGCAAAAGGAAATATTATAGAAATTGTAAACAGGTAAGTGGTTGCCAAGGATTTATGTTGGAAGAACAGAGGGTTGAACAGGGCAAGTACTCTATATGATATTTAAAGGATATCTGCCACCATGAATTTCCAAAACCCACAGAATTTCACAGCACAAAGAATAATAACATGTGCAAATGTTAAAAATCACTTAGGTAGGTAATTCACATGTGACTTAAGAATTTAACTGTACTACTTAGGTATGAAACAAATTTACTGCAACTGGGATGAAAAATGTGCTGAACTAACTTTGATAGGAGTGAAATCTGTAAGTCTACAGGCAAAAGGAAATGTAAATAAGCAATGGAGTCTAATTTATAAAGTTCTTGTCCATGGAGGTATTGATTTACAATTGTGGAACTACTATACATGTACACTGGAACTGAACAATCAATATTGTAGATGGTGGGAGACAGGTTTCTCACTGATGCAGTGGGAATTTACAGATAACTCAAGGGAGAAAACTAGAATGATCCATTTGGTAATGGATTAGAGTTGGAGACATGGGTATGAATTAATGATTAGCTCAATACAGATTGCTCCATATAGAAATATGTATAGTAGTCAGGTGTACATACATACCTTACTATAATAACATGAATTTCCTGGCACTGTCAGCTGAGAGGGTGGTGATGCAAGAACAATCCTGGTAAGCTCTCATATTAAGGCTTTTGAGGCTATTCTCCAATAAAAGGAGCCATGTGTCCCTCCAGGAATGGCTAATTCTAGGAAATATACAAGGCAGTCCTGGAGAATATTCTAGTGACAAAAGTAAGAAATTAAGAAAGCAATAACAAAGCACATACATATACACTCTCACACACACACATTCACAAGTATGTGTAAAGGAGACACCAACTGTAAGATCTCCCAATGGCCAAAGCTGGAACAAATTGAGCCACAACATAAATCACATGAGGAGGAGTGAGATCATCAACATGGTGACATAAATAGCTACCAAAAGCCTCACTAGAGATTCAACACATTGATTTGGTTTTTGATTTGATTTAACATATTTCTTTGCAAATCTTTAATAGATTGGTTCACTAATGTGAAACAATATCTCAACTGTATCTTGATTGAGGTGTAAATTTGTTCTTTGACTGGGCTGTATGTTCACTTTTCCTAGTGTAGCGTGTAGTTTTCTGTTGTCTAGGCATCTTGTTTCCTTGGTTACCCCAATCAGATTTTCCCAGACCATAATGGGTTCGGATCTCAGGGTGGGGATATATTCAGTTTCAAGTCTCCCTGTGGGTGTGTCTTAGAGAATGACAGATGTTTCTGTGAGGCCTCTAGCTGCTGTGCTTTTCCTAAGCTGCCCAGCTGGTGGCTTCCATCAGCCTGTCACTCCTGACTGGTGTTAAGTGGGTGCAGCCCCTTTAGTTTCCTCTTTTGGCTGTTTTCACCCAGGCCCTGGGGTCTGAGTTCTGAAGGAAGGGTGGGCACTTTATCTGGGCCCCACCTCCTTCCTCTTAGGAAAGATACACCCCCTAGGGAGTTATCTTCTGAATATGAATTGCTTCTTTGTCTCTCTGACTCTGTTATATCCACCTGTCTGGGTCAGACCGTAGTGAACTGAAAATGGCTGATGCCCTCTCCACTGAACTGCTCAGGTTGAGAGAGAGAAAAAGGGACAGAATGCCCCTTTTCAGGGGTGGTCCAAGGCCCCCCAGTTTTGTCTGTCAGCCAGAGAGCACCTGGTCTTCTGGGCAACCCCCTCCTGGGACACAGGAGTCTATTGGCTCCTTAAGGTCAGACATCACTAAAAGTCTCTGCTTATTAAGGAATTGTAGCTTGTATTCAGCAGTCCACATTTGTTAATTAAAACCCTAGTTGGAGCTGGGCTGAGCTATATTTGCTTGCTCCAAGAGTGCTGCTTTCTACCACAGCAAGGTTTTGAAGCTCAGCCTGCCATGGGGGAAGTGGGCTCCTGGTGAAGTCCTGAAGTTTTCACTTACAGATTTTATGCTGTGATCTCAGACATTCCCCCCAATCCAGGTTGGTGTATAATGTGTGGACAGTCACAGTTGCCCCCCAGAAGTTATTCCAGATTATTTACTCATTGTTTTTGGTTGTTTATTACTAGCTCCAGGGGATTAACTAAATTCCACTCCTTTATGCCACCATCTTGTCCCCTCGTCAGTCTCTAGATTTTTGTGTAAAATGCAAAATTATAAAAATTTCAGAAGACAAAAGAAGGGTGAATCTATGTGGCCTTAAGTTTCTGATGATTTTTTATGTGCAACACCTAAAGAGAGTCATGAAAGGAAAAAGTAATAGAAAGTAATCAAAAATTTTTTAAATTCTACTCTATGGAAGACACTGCTAATAGAATGCTAAAGCCTTCAGCCCTACAGTGGGATAAAGTTTTGCCACCCACATGTATCTAAACAGGACTTGTACCAAAATATACAATAGACCCTTAAGTGTATAATAAGAAAAAAATTATTGTATTAGTTAGGGCTCTCTAGGGAAACAGAATCAATGAGCAATATCTATAAATATAAGATTTTAAAAAGCATCTCATGCAACTCTGAATTCCATAGCACAGGCAGTAAACTGGTGTGGGAAACCGAGTCTTCCATGTTGCCTGAGGCATATCTAGGGTGGTAGCTTAGAACGCTAAGCCGCAGGCCTGCATGGAATGCCATGCAGGCCCGCCCTGTAAAGACATGTGTCTCCTGACTATGAGGACAATGTTTACCATTGTCCTAAACCTAGATTTTTCCTTCTCATATGCAACAGGATGTAAACATAGGTATCTGGTGGGCTCTCCCGAGCCTGAGGACATTTAGCATATACTCCCTGATCTTCTGAAATAAATAACTGGAGCAAAGGTGCATTATTGTCCACTTAGCATGAGATGCAGTGGGCCCCCTGCTCCCTTAATTCTTAACTTTGTGTCTGTGTCTCATTCCTGCACTGCCCTGTCAGCAACAAACTGGCAATTCCAAGGAAGATGTTTGATGAACTCCACAGGAAATGAACTGGGAACTTCGATGAACATTTGCGATGAACTCCTCAGGAAACAAACTGGCAACTTTGATGAACTCCTCAGGAAACTCTTTGCTGGGCAGCCAAAGAAGGAGTGAAGGCCCTCTATCTCTCTCACTTAAAGGTCTTCAACTGATCGGATTAAATCCAGCTGACTGCATTCTCTCATTGGGGAAGATACGCCCTTTGTTGACGTCATCAGTCACAGCCGCAGCCAACTGACTGATGATGTAATAAACCAGCCTGTTGGTTTATTAACCAGCCACAAATGTCCTCACAGCAACAGAGAGGCCAGTGCTTGCTTGACCAGACAGCTGGGTACCATGACCTGGCCAAGATGACACATGAACCTAACCATCACAATTACCCAATTGAAAAATGGGTAAAGGACTGAACTGACACCTCAAAAAATTAGGTATACAGTTTGGAAATAAACACATATAAAGATGCTAACACTATTTGTCATTACAGGAAATCAACTTAAAACAGTGAGAGACACTACACACCCACTCTAATGGCTCACACCCCTAGAGCAGTCAAACCAATTGCTGGCAATAAAGTGCAACCACAGGAATTCTCAATCATTGCTGGAGGGGATGCATAATGGTACAGCCACTTTGGGAAACATTGTGGCATTTCTTACAAAGTCAAAGATATCTCAGCCTGTGACTCATAAATCACATTTGTAAAATATTTACCCAACTTTGATAATTAATGACATTTAAAAAAAATCACACACAAATTCATAGTAAGTTTTAATTATAATGACCAGAAACTAGAAGAAACCAAGAAGTCCTTCACTAGGTGAATGGAAAACCCAAGTGTAGTATAATGATGCCCTGGAATACTACTCAGCAATAAAAATGAAAGCACTATCCTGTCACATACAAACATGGATGCACATAAAATTCATATTCCTAAGAGAAAGAAGTCAATCAGAGAGTCTACATACTGCATGATAAGGTTACATTCAGCCTCTTGAATTCTCCAAGAGGCAGAATTACACACATTGTAAACAGATTATTATAAACAGATCAGTGGTTGCCAGGGATTCATGATGGAAGTGTAGAGGATTGAATAAGTGAAGCATACTCTATGAGGTTTAATGGTGGATACCTGACACTATGAATTTCCAAAACCTGTAGAATTTTACAGGACAAAGAGAAATTCTTGATGTATGCAAATTAAAAGAATTCACTTCAGGTAGATTAATTCAAATGCAATTTAAGAATCTAACTGAATTACAAATATATGAAGCAAAAGTACTACAAGTGGGAAGGGAAAATGTGGGGACCTAAGTAACTCTGAAATAAGTAAAATATGTAAGACTATCGGCAAAAGTAACCATGAATAAGCAAAATACTTAGATACAGTTCTTGCCAATGGGGGTTTTGGTTAGCAACTGTGAAGCTATTATATGTGTGTATTGGAATTGAACAGTCTATTCAACAGATAGCAGATGCTGGGAGACAGGCTTCTCACTGTTGGAGTACAAGGATACAGACATATCATGGAAGAAAGCTAGAGCTTTTGCATCAACTGACATCATCAACATGGCAATGTAAACTGGTACCGAAAACTTCTCTTCAGGGATTCAATGGAAAAAAAAGGACAATTCTGCATTGGAAGATCTGAGAACAGAAACATGAATGGACATTTGCACACTGGTGTTCATGGAGGCAGTATTCATGATTTGCAATGGGTGCAGGTGGCCTAGGGGTACACTGACTGAGGAACAGAATGGTGAACTGTGGCGTATGCATACAGTGGAATATTGGGCAACTACGAGAAGGAGTGAAGCTGTGAGACCGCAACGAGGTGAATGGATCCTGTACACAATATTTGAGTGAAGTACGCCAGAAAAAAAGGCAAACACTGTAATGTCTCACCAATATGGACTAACTACAATATGTAAACTCAGAATTGAATCTTAGAACACAGCCTAACAGGGAAATGATCATTGTAATGGTCCCTAGATTGGAAGCTCTTACAGCAGTCAGTGCTATTCCTGAATTGTAATGTCTATCTCCAAATTTGGAGATGCTGATCCCTTACTATATAACCTGATTGGTCTCTGGACAAATGGGTATCCCTGTGACACCTGAAACTCAGAGCTATAGCTCAGCAGATATGAATGTCAGTATTAGCACATACAGCAACTTTAAAAAAAAAGGCTGAAAAAGACTCCAGACTTCAATTAGTGATCTGAATGAAGCAGATCTGGTTAAGACAGGGCAAACTGGGCCAAAGGGTAAAGGTCAAAACTGTGTTTAAAATTTCAACTTCCATGTGAGACCAAGGGAAGATATGTCTATTTGGTGCAGGTTCTATATCTTCTAAACAGTACAACTCTGCAGTTGGTTTGTTCAAACACCACAACTCTGAATAGGAAGTGAGATACAGTAGGATAGTATAGGTTAGAGCAAAATAGTGATACATCCCAAAGTAATTTGGGCAGAGAATAAGAATATATTTACAGACCCCCCCACCCCAAGGAGCTGCGAGAAAGTGTGGAAGTGTTGGACTTCCTCACCTGGGCTGATGTTGAGGTTGTCACAAACATTAGGACTGGTGGTTTGATGGGCTGAGCCCTCTGTCATGGGACTTGCCCTTGTGAAGCTCATTGCTGCAAGGGAGAAGCTAATTTTGCATATAATTGTGCCTGAGAGTCTCCCTGAATATCTCTCTGTTGCTCAGATGTGCCCCCCTCCCCCTAACTGGGCCACCTCAGCAGGTGAACTCACTGCCCTCCCCCCAAAGTGGGACCTGACTCCCACGGGCATAAATCTCCCTGGCAATGCAGGATATCACTCCTGGGGATGATCCTGGAACTGGTTTTGTGGGATTGAGAATATCTTCTTGACCTAAAGGCGGATGCAAAATGAGATGAAATAGTTTCAGTGGCTGAGAGATTTCAAATGGAGTCGAGAGGTCACTCTGGTGGACTTTCTTATGCACTATATAGATAACACCTTTTAGATTTTAAAGCATTGTTATAGCTACAAGTAAATACCTGAAACTATCAAACTGCAACCTCGTAGCCTTGACTCTTGAAGATGATGGTATGGCAATGTAGCTTAAAGGGGTGACAGTGTGATTGTGAAAGCTTGTGGACCACACTCCCTTTAACCACTGAATGGATGGATGAGTAGAAAAATGAGGACAAAACTTGGTGAAAAATAGGTTGTAAGGGGGGAATAATTTGGGTGGTCTTTTTCTTTTTTTATTTTTTATGGTTATTATTGCTTTTTCTGGTATAAGGAAAATGTTCAAACAATAGATCGGGGTGATGCATGCACAAGTATACAATGGTATGGTGAACAGCTAATTGTACACCATGGATGATTGTATGCTATGTGAATATATCTCAATAAAACTGAATTAGGAAAAATAGAATGAGGTGATTTTTAAAGCACTTACTGTGTTTGATAAAATCTAAGCTGCCAGCTAAGCTACATCTTAATTTCAGAGTTGGTAAAATGTGAGAAAAAAATGTGCACTTAGAATTGATGAAATATGGTACATTCTCCAGATAGACTGTTCAGTGAAAAATGCAAGGTTCCAAACAATGTGCACTGTATTAAAAATGTATATTTTAAAAAAGAAAGAACATATTTAACACAAGTGCTTACTGCATCCCTATGCACAGCTCTCTAGATTGATACAGCACTTGCCTCTAAATGGGAACAGGGTGACCAAGAGACAAGTGTAGGGGGCAAATTTATAGTTTATATTACTTGGGGTCATTTGAAATTTGACAGGATTGTATCACCTACTCGAAACAGAAACTTAGTAGAAAATTTCCCAACTCTTATTCAAATCCAAAAGTGCAACATAGGCCAAACAACAAATCTGAACAGACCTCCTGCAAGAAGCTTACTAACCAGACTGTCAAATGCTAAAGACAAAGAGAGAATTCTGAAAGCAGCAAGAGAAGAGATCTGTCACTTACAATGGAAACTCAGTAAGACTAAGTGCTGATTTCTCATCAGAAACCAAGGAGGCAAGAAAGCAGTGGTGTCATATGTTTAGGATAATCAAAGAGAAAAATTGCCAGACTGAAACTCTTTATCTGGCAAAACTATCTCTGAAGAAGAGTTTAAAATATTCACAGATAAACAGCAGTTGAGAGAGTTTGTAAACAAGAGAACTACCCTAAAAGAAAAACTAAAGGGAATGCTGCAGGTGATAGGAAAGAGAGAGAAAAAGATAGATAGATAGATAGATAGATAGAGAGAGAGAGAGAGAGAGAGAGAGAGAGAGAGAGAGAGAGAGGGATGTTTAGAGGAAAGAATAGAAAGGTAGACTATCAGTAAGAGTAATTAAAAGTGTAAAAAAAGAGAAAAATAAGAAATAACATATAATATGTTTGAAGTAAGTATTGGCTTTACAAAACCGCTTGTTAATGGAGTAAACTCCTCCATCAAAAGACAGAATGGCAGAATGGATTAAACAAACAAACAAACAAACAAAAACATGACCCATCTATATGCTTTTTAAAAGAGACTCACTTTAGACTTAAGGACAAAAAGAGGTTGAAATGAAACGGTGGAAAAATCTCTTTGAGGAGTGGATACCTTTGTAAACTTCCTGAAACTTGACACAAGAACAGAAACAATGAAACACACCTGAAGGGTCCAGAAAACAAAAGGTTCCTTCCTGGCAACTTAAAAACACCCCAGGAGGAACCACAGAAAGGCCCTTCCCTGGCATCAGCGCGGTGAACAGGAAGCCTCTGAGGAAGTCCTAACCCAGCTCCGAGTGGGCCCAAAGCCGCAGCTGCCCCACTGCTCGGTCCTGGGGGAGGAAGCTCTTGGCCTCACCATGTCCCAGGGCTGAACAGGAGGGTGCCCGAGGCAGCAGCGGTGGGTGGAAAGGAGGGTTGGGTGCCGGGTCCTCGCAGGGGGTGTGCAGCCCAAGGGGCCTTGGGCTCATGGTTTAGTGGAGCCCTCGTGGCCCTCCAGGGCTTCTCGCCGAATCATGAAATGCAGCATCTCCAAAGTCATAATTTTGGAAGTACAAAGAGAAATGGACCTCACTATCATGATCCCTGAGTGGAATAGAGGGAGGTTACAAGAAACAAAGTACAAGATGAATAAATACAAGACAAATCTTTTTCTATATTTGTATTTTTAAAAAGTATATTGGCGAAAAATAGCCAGACAAATGTAACATCATAGAGAGCCCACAAATATGCATTTATGAGTATATTCAACAGCTTTTTCTCAAAGGCATAAAGGTAATTCAGTGAATAAAACCAAAATATGATGATGGACAAACAGGACGAACATATAGGAAAAAAAAAGAGAGAATAGAGACACAAAATATACATGTTACCAAAAAAAGTCACTCAACATGTTTCACAGTCTTAAAGGAAAATTAGGAAATTATAAAAATTGTTCAGGAAAGCATAGGAGAAAAAATATTTGACCTAGAATCTGGTGATGGCCTCCTCCATCCAATACCACAGGCCTGACTCATGAAAATATTTAGATAGACTTTATTAACATTCACATGTTCTATTCCATGAAAGGCACAGTAAAAAAATAAAAAGACAAGCCACCAATTGGTATGTCTGCAAAACACATATCTAAAAATGAAATTCTGTCTAAAATATAATACCCATAATAAGCAACAAGACCTTTTTCGTAAGCTGGGTAACTATCTCAACAAGAACCCCTTAGCAACGAAAATATAAGATGGCAATCCCCACACTTCACCACCGCTAATAAGGTGATCTAGAATGGCAGGTATCCAGATATAACATCCTGTGGTGGAAATAAATGGAGCCCTAGCGGTCAGGCCATGGGAGGACAAGCCTGGGTGTAGGGCTCGGGTTTCATGGGCTGCAAACATCAGGAACAAGCAGCAGTAACTGGGAAATACAGGAATTGGGGCTTAAGGGAGGAGATATGCAGAACCAGCCCAGATATTCACATGATTTCAGGACTGGGGAAGACACCAGGAGACAGAGGGACTCATCAAGCATGACCTTTTATTGTTGTACTAGAAAGGGTCAGCCAGCCTGGACTGTATGAGCTCTGCCAGGCAAGGAGGAGTGTCAGCAGGGGCCAGATTCCTCCTCCAGAGAATAATTTCAAAGGGGATCAAGCATTACAGGGACAGCAGAAGGAAGCTGCTTTAATTACTGACACTTTTAAATCAAGTTATGCAATCACATAGTTTAAAGGGTGAAATAATCCTAGAATCCATTGTTGAGAATATACAACAACCTAGTCAGTCTCTGGAACTTTTGGTATCTGTGAGACACCTGAAACTCAGAGCTAGAGCTCGGCAGCTATGAATGTCACTTTTTACCTCATAGAGCAACTGGTAAAAAAGCTGAAAAAGAGTTCAGAATTCAGTTAGAGATAGGAATGAAGCAGATCTCATTAGCACTAAGGCAAATCAGGCCAAAGGGTAAAGGGTGATACTGTTTTAAAACTTCCATGTGAGACTGAAGGGAAGAGATGTTTACTTGGTACAAGATATGTATCTTCTACAGCACACTAAAAGTTTATTCAAATACCATAATGATATGGAACTTTGAATAGGATGTGAGTCCTGGTAGGCTTGTAGAGGTTAGTATGAATTAGCAATACATCCCAAAGTACTTTCAGCAAAGAATAAAAATATATTTGCAGGGACCCCATGAGGAGCTGGGGAAAAATGCAGAAATCTTGATGTCCCCAGCTGAGTTATTGCTGATATGCTCACAAACATTGAGGACTCATGATTTGGTATGCCGGGACCTAGAACTTGGGGTTTGCATTTATGAGGCTTGTTACTGCAAAGGAGAGTCTAAGCCTACTTATAATTGTGCCTAAAACTCTCCCCCAGGGAACTTCTTTGTTGTCCATATCTGGCCTTCTCTCTCTAGTTAAGCCAAGTCAGCAGGTGAACTCACTGCCCTCCCCACTGCATGGGACCTTACTCCCAGGGGTGTAAGTCTCCCTGGCAACACAGGATATGACTCCTGGTGATGAGCCTGGACCCAGCATCATGGGATTGAGAATGTCTTATTGACCAAAAGGGGAAGCAAAATGAAATGAAATAAAGTTTCAGTGGCTCAGACACTTCAAAAGGAGATAACAGGTCACTCTGGAGGGCACTGTTATGCACCACATAGATATCCCTTTTTGGTCTTCAGTGTATTGGAATAGCTAGAAGGAAATACCTGAAACTGTCATAATACAACCCAGTAGCCTTGATTCCTGAAGATGATTATATAACTATGTAGCTTATGATGGTGTGATGGTGTGATTGGGAAAACCCTGCAGCTCACCCCTTTATCCAGTGTATGGATGGATTTGTGAAAAAATGAGGACAAAAACTAAATGAAAAATCAAGTGGAATGGTGTGGTGGTGGAATGATTTGAGTGTTCCTTTATACTTTTTTATTTTTTATGCTTTTTGGTGTAAGGAAGATGTTCAAAATTGCTTGGAGTGATGAATGCACCACTATATGATGGTGCTGTGAACAGCTGGTTGTACACCATGGACGATTGCACGATATGTCAATACATCTCAATAAAACTGAATTAAAAAAAGAATATGGCACCTCCACACAGGCATTTTCAGGGTTTAACACTTATTTTTTCTGGGTGCTGCCACTTCCCCTTCAGCTCAATCTGTTTTGTTTTCTCCTGAATCCTGAGTTCTCTATATTTATCTCCTGTATGGAGATGAAAAGACTTCTTTAAGTTTGTAATCTGGGGACAGATTTTTAAATTTTAAAGTATCATTCATTCTGATGCATTATTTTCTCAAATACTCTAAGACGAAACTTTATTTTTTATTTTTCTTTCCTTTTTCTTCTAACTTCTTTGTGTTAGTCTTGTGCTGTTTCTTTTTTTTTTTTAGAAATTTTTCTTTTTATGAGATCAATTATCTTGAAATAAGTTCCTTGCAGTTTGATTTTTTCTCATTTCTTACAAAATGAAACATGAGACACAGAGATGTACTTTCAATGTGATAGACATTAGCTCCTATAATTTACTTATATTTTTACTTTATATTTATTTTACTTCATATAACTATTTTAAATAGAGATACAAGACATATTTAAGCTATAGAGAGTGTTTATTAAAGTCCAGTTAAAATCTGAGAGCCTCTGTCTCACTGGATCATTTTCCTATCATGAGACAACTACTATCCCTAATTCTGTGACTGTCAAATGTTGGTATTCTTCAGCAGTTACACACATTTTTAAATCCCAAAAATATATTTTGAATTTTTTGTAGACTTTCTAAATGTACTCAAATTTATTCAAGGTTCATGTGCCTTTTTTATTGTTCAAGATTAGATTTGCAAGATTCTTTTATTTTGGTGTGAGTGGTTGTCATTTTTGTAATGCTCACTGTTACATAGTATTCAAAGAATTTCTTATACCATATTTTATGAACACCTTGGTTGTTTTTTAGTTTTTAATAGAACAGTGATATTTTTAACATGCTAAACAGGCTCTTCCACATATCCTTGGACATATGTGCAGTATGCTGCAGGCAGCAAACCTAACAGTAGAATTGCTGGGTCAAACTGTAGTACACAAATTTTACAGCAAGGAACACTTTGAGCCTCAGTATAGGAAAGCTCTCTTCATTCTATATCCTGGCAAACACTTCCTAAAATTTATTAGGAATATAAAACATATATTTAGATTTTAGTCTTTAGTTTTCACCAGCCAATAAAGATGATCAGTTTCTCCTTCTTCCTACATCACACTCACATTTCTCTCTTCTAATTGTTTTTTATACTCAGGATAAAAATTAAAAGAATCTCCTATTCCAGGCTGGTCAACAAGTTGATACATGTTTAAGGAAGGGGTTTTAGTGTGAACTCGGGATGTTGCCACTCTCCTCTTGGAAAAATGGACTTGGATGTCATTCTGAGATCCACTTCCTCCTGCATCTTCTTTCCTGCTTTTCCCTTATCTATAACAATTTTCCCCCAATTTATGGACTGCCATTCCAGAATACTTTCAGTTTATGTAAGGAAGGAATGTCCATTTGTTTCCAATGTCCCCGGTAGCTCTTACTGATTTTGGAAGAAGTGGATATGCCAAATTTATACTACCATCTTCAAGCACTAACATCCTGCATAACTTTTAAAAGCCTAGATTCACCCAGTCAATTCTAGGTCTCTTACACTGGAATTTTCAAATATGGCTCCCAAAGATATATATATGTATATATTTTTTCTCAAGTTGTCCAATTCATTCTGACATACAGTCAAGTTTAACTACCACTATACTACTATAGCTGTTTAATACCTAAATCTAATCTCCTGGCTACCTTTAACTGTGAATTGATCCTTTAATAATTAGAAAATGTTATGCTACTTTCAAGTGTTTTTGAGTTCAAAAATTTATTTACATTCACAATATATGTTTCACTGTTTTTGTATTTATGTGAATCTTATTTGATTAATAATTCCTTAGAGTTTTATGTCTCATTCTGTACTTGAACTGTCTGATTTATCATTTATTTTTACCTATTCAAATAACTGTGCTCCTATACTACACTAAATCAGTATAAAATTAATTTTCTTAACTTATACATTGAGTGATATGATGGTTAATTTCATGTGTCAACTTGGCTAGGTATAGAACCCAGTTGTTTGGTCAAGCAAACCCTAATTGTTTACTGTGAGGGTATTTTGCAGATAGATTTTCACCTACATACTGTGGATGGCATCTCTTTTATTACATCTGCAATCGACACCAGAGAATGCCATCAATAATGAGGGAGTCTCTACATCCGATCAGTTTGAAGTCTTAAGCCAGAACTGAGGACTCCAGAAGTCAGAAAGCTTTCCTGCCTCTGCTTCAGCAGGTCAGTTCCATGGGAATTCAACTTCACCTTCCTCAGACTTTCCTGATTAGACCGACCTACAGAATTGAGACTTGCCAATACCCCAGATTATGTGAGCCAATTCCTGTAACTTTTATATATCTCCTGATGGTTCTATCTACAGAACCCTGATGTATAACAGTGTCATCTGCAATTCTTTCCACCAGTCTCTCTATTCACCGGGTGGAGGTTTGGTACTAAGTGATAAAAACATCCCCCATATCCTTCCTTTTTCTGATTTTCTGCCTCCAATTATAACACAATTCTGGTTTCCTAAAAATGAATAATGTTGCTAAGACTGTTGTGGTGAACTCTGGAAATATGTGCATTGTGTCACATGAGTTTACTTATTTGTTTACTGCGTTTGTTTCATGCCAATTACCAATTTAGGTGCTTAACTTGAAGCATCTTATTTAATTTGTCTAATTGACTCCTCACACAAATCTTTATCACATTTGTAATAGTTGAATATATCCACACTCACACATGCTTTTTAACAGCTGTTAATACTGGCCGGACTTGAACTGAATTTCACCTATTTCCAAATGCCGAAACTATGAGAATCCTACAAAAAGATATCTACAAATATTTTCATAAATATAGTGATAAATCACAAAAAAAGTAGGCAAAGGCCAAGTTTACATATAAAGGAGAATAGGTAAACCATTGGTGGAATTCACATAATTGTAAAGTACTAAATATATAAACAGAATAAACTATAGATACATATAACATCCCTATGCTGAGTGAAAGAAGCGTTACCAAATAGAGCACATACTCTATTATTTCATTAATATGAAGTATTATAACAGGTGAAAAATATCCATTAGAGAAAAAAAATCAGGACATGTTTGGGGATTGAGCGAAAATGGGCATGAGGGAACATTCTGGAGTGAAGGTTAATTGTGTATAACTTGAAAGGGATTTGGGTTACTTTTAACATGTTTGTTAAAAGTCATCACTAAGATATGCATTTCATTGTGTGTAAATTTTAAATAAAGCTGAATACAACAGAAGGACTGTGGGAAGATAATGGAGTAGGAAGCTCCAGGAATCAATCCTTCCACCACAACAGCTACCGAACTTGTAGACTGAATCAACTATTCTGAAACTACAGAATTTAGTAGAACACTATGGAGCATCCAGATAAGAGTGGGAGTGGCAGAAAGAGGCTGGTAAATTCCTGAAAATACTGCTCAATTTCACACCCTGTGCAGTGACTCTGATAATTCATCCCCCAGATTCCCTGCAGGGAGCACGGGGGTCCACAGCTTCAGCTCTAGTGAAGACTGCTGGTGCCAGGGTGGGACATAAAGACCTAATACCCAAGACCCATGGGTGTGTGATCACTGCTTTCCTTTAGATCATTCAGATTACTATGGGCCAGCTCTGAGAGTGGCCATCGTTCCATCCTGCCTCAGGCAAAAGAAGCAGAGGAGTCTTTAAGACATTATCCCTCCTCAAAACTACAAAAAACATTTGAGGGCTGCACTAACAGGTGTTAGACCCCAGAAAGAAAGAAACTAACATGGAGAAGGAGTTTCTAACCCAGGAGCCCCTGCAGCTTATCTCACAGAAAACAGGCACCCCATAAACTAAAGGATGAAGGCTGTTCAAGGCTGTTCCAGCCACAGTGGCACCCCAACCCCAAAAGGCGGGTAAAAGCAAGGTCAGATATGTCCATGAGATGAACAACCAAAAAGGCCTGCTCTCCCTAGACAGATAACGCAGCTGCTTTTCTAAGAAGAATAATGGGCCAGAATCCTAACAACCTATCAGCCTAGAAATTGACAGGCACCCACCCAGTCGAGGCACAGGATGCACTCAACAGACACCCTTCTCCCGACACCCTTCCATCCCAACGTGGGTTTTTTCCTTTAAAAAATGCTGCTCTCAGATAGAGAGCTGGAGCCATTTTCTTTCTTTCTCTCCCGTCGGCTCCCACCTGCTTTCTTCCTCTAAATAAACTCTCTACTTTGACTCGCTGCTGTGTGGATTCCTGAATGGCTCTGGCCCTAACAACAGGGATATGAGAATCAACAAAACTCAGCAACAAGAGCCTAGCAGAAGCTCCTGGTACCCTACTGGCACCCCTGCACCCCCAGCACAGCATGGAGTCAGCATGCACTCCCACTGGGAGACCAGGCCTGGCTCCTGCTGGGAGAGACTGACCTGGGAAACTGCTCTTGGGCTTTTTCCCCCAGCCCCCAGCATTGTCCTTCTAGACAAAAGCAGCTTGGGACAGAAAAGGCAGTACAGGAACACTGAAGTCTGAATGCCTGGGCAAATGATTACCCACTTTATGTCCCATGACAGGGTATAATCAATAGGGAGAAAATCTACTTTTTGGAGACCACTGGATGCATCCACATTTCTATATACACAGGGGATCTCCATAGGTCAGCTGCAAGCACAACCACAGACAAGAATAAGGTTCAGGAAAGACAGGAGGACCCTGAACTTTGCAATCGCCTCCAGCTGACCTTCTTGGTAGGAGGCTGAACTCTGAAGAAGAGCAACAGCCAACCCAAAGCAAATCTGCAAAAATTGTAAAAAGCGTTTTCTGCATTGGATTGTGTGGTTTTGCTAGCCCCTGGACCGACAGAAGTCTCTGTGATAATATCAGCTGGATACAAAATGAAGAAACAGACAGCTCCATGACTAAAACCAAGAGTAAACAGTTTAAAAGATTAAATATACAGGGTGCAAAAAATTACAAGACCAAAGAAATTGGGAAATAATGGCCCATCCAAAGGAACAGGATAAAATCCAGTAAACATCAATGGAGAAGACCAAACTATGGACACACCACATGAAAAACTTAAAATAATGATCCTCAATATATTGAAAGAGGTAAAAGAAAATACTGAGAAAACTAAAGGATATCAGGAAAACAATGAATGTGTATGAGAATCTGAATAAAGATGTAGAAATTTTAAAAAGGAACCAAACAGACACACTGGAATTAAAGACAAAAAACAAACAAACAAACAAAAAAACAAAACAAAAAAAACAAAAAAACAAAAAACAGAAAAATTCCGTAGAGGATTGCAAGAACAGGTTGGAGCCGACAGAAGAATGAATCAGGTAACTCAAAGACAAGACAGTTGAAATGAGTCAGACTGAAAGGAGAAATAAAAATAAAGTAATTAGAAAAATCATGTAGCGGCCTCCTAAAAGCTCGTAAGAAATCTGCTTTAACCAAGGACAAAGGTTAGAAAGATAATCTCCCCACGGGGGAAGAGAGTAATTAGATATGAAAATGGCATTGATTGTATCTTACTGTTACATACTAACCTTAATAACCATCACATCTTAGGCCCCTTTCACTACCATGCCAGACACCTGATGTCCTCCTGCTATATGGAATGTCCTTGTTATGAAATCATACATTGCCTCAAAACCTCTCTGTGGAGCACTAACATCTGGCTGGCCATCACTGGAAAACTTCTCCTCTTCGTAAGTCCCAATAAACCCACGTCCGTTTTGGTGCCTGGTGTGCTTTTCAGCCTAGCAGCCGCCCCTCCTGGACTCTGTGCAGGCTTGGTGTCAGGCCAAACACAAATAGCCTGAGAGAGGAGGATCCAAGGTGGCTGATTAGGGAGAGGTTGAGCTCACTTTTCTCCCATAAAAAAAAAAACTGGGAGACAGGAAGACTCTGTCGGGAACAACAGTTCCAGGGCTCTGGAGACTGGGGGAAGGCTGTGAAACACCCAGAAAAGAGCCAGGATGAAGAGGCAGAGAAGCTGCACTGAGAGGTCCTCATGACCCCTTCATCGCTGGCTCCTGCAGCCAAAACCACTCCCAGGGCAGAAAGCGTCAGGGTGTCCGGTCCCTGGTAGGCAGGCCGCTGCAGACTAAGAGTGCCCTGAAGGTCCACTTTCCTAAGACAGGGCTGGCACTGTTCTGGCTTTCAGCTGGCAAATTTGGAGCACTGGGACATGCAGTTTCAACCTACCTGGCCAAGCACTGTTATGGGATTGGAATCAGCAGAGAGTTAACAATAACCACCTTCTGGAGGCATGAGGATAACAGAATGCTAAACAGCACCATCTGCTGCAGGAGAGGACCATGCACATTCAGCAAGATGTCCCAAGGCTTTTCATGGGACCCTGTCTCCCCCGGGGGCTGTGGAACTGGTGTGCACCCCCTTCATGGGCACCATGCCCTGCCCTGTTTGGGTAATACTGACAAAACAAGTGTCAAAGAAGAGCACTGACACAAAGCCATCCAATGACAAATCTAAAAGAGAGAATCTGGCTTTCATAATAAACTCTCCAAGATAATCCGATGTCCAGACATCAGCAAAAAATTACAAGCCATACTAAGAAAGAGGAAGATATGGCCCAGTCAAAAGAGGAAATTAAAAAGTTAAAGGAGACACATAATTTGGAACAACCAATGAAAATGTTCAAACAAATCTAAATCAATTCAAAAAGCTGTTTTCAGATGCAATGATCTATATGTCTGTTAGCTTTAATTCTTTTTCATATTATTTAGGTTCACTATTTCCTTGTTGATCCTCTGTCTAGTTGTTCTATCTATTGAAGAAAATGGTGAGTTGAAGTCCCCACTATTAATGTAGAAATGTCTAGTGCTCCCTTCAGTATCGCCAGTGTTTGCCTCTCATACATTGGAACACTCTGATAGGGTAGACATTTAGAATTGTTATTTCTTCTTGATGGATTATACCTTTTATTAATATATAGTTCCTTCTTTATCTCTTATGACATCTTTGCATTTTAAAGTCTATCTTATCTGACATCTGATATTAATACAGCTACTCCTGTTTTTTTTTGTTTTTTTTTGTTATTGCTTGCGTGGAATATCTTTTTACACCCATTTCAGTGTCCATGAACAAGGTTGTTTTTTAGAACACAGTCACATTCATTTACATATTGTCTGGTGCTTCTGTGCTACCATGGAAGAGTTGAGTAGCTGTGACAAGTTTCATTTGGTATCATCTTCCTTCTCTCTGACCACCTTCCTTTAACATTTCTGAAAGGATAACTCTGCTGTGTTTTGGATTCCTGTATTTTATGCATGATTGTTCCATAAACTCATAACTTCTCTAACAAAAAATCAAACTGACAAACTAAGAAAATAATGTAAAAGTGTTACATCACCAATTAAAAGACAGAGGTTGGCAGAAGTGATGATATATAAAATATTAAATGAAAACTCTAGGAATATAAAAATTTTTTAAATAAATATGATCCAACTCTATGCTGTCTAGATGAGACTTTACTAAAGAGACAGAGCAAAAATAGACTGAGTGTGAAAAAATGGAAAATGTTTATCCTGTCAAATAGGGAACTAAAGTCAGCTGGGGTGGCTACATAAATATCAGAAGACAAAATGAACTTTAAGACCAATACACCTACAAGAGGATAAAAAGGAATTAGGTATTGGTAAAAGATCAAGCCATCAACAATATATAACAAATATGAACATATAAGCACAAAACCAAAGAGTCCAATAATATATGAAGGAATAACTGAAGGAAATGAAAGCAGAAATAGACAGTTACACAGTAATAGTTACTAGCTTCTACATCCAACATTTGATAATGGATGGAGCTACTAGGCAGAAAATCATTAGGGAAACAGAACGTTATAAAAAAACTTGACCTAACATACAAATATGGAATACTTAAACCAAGTACATTAAAATACAAATTATTCTCAAGTACACATGGAGCCTTCTTGAAAAGAGACCATAAGTTAGGGTGCAAAGCATGTCTCAATAAATTTGAAAAGACTGAAATTATAAAGACAATAAATTTGAAAAGACTGGCCACAAATGAATGAGGCTAGAAATCAATGGCAGGTGAAAAGCTGGAAAATTCTCAAATATGTGAAAATTTTAAAACACATTTATTTTACAAAGGAGCCAATTAAAATATTTAAAGGAAATTAGAAAATATTTTGAGGCAAATAAAAATGACAAAAAACAACAAACTTAAGGGAATCAGGGAAAATAATTCTCAGAGAGAAATTTATACATGCAAATGCCTACAGTTATTAAAAAGAATGGTCTCAAATCAATAAACTGTCTTTTCATAACTGAAGGGTCTAGAAAAGAGGAAACTAAACTTAAAGCTAGAACATATAACCTATAATAAATATAGAGTAGCGATAGACAAAATGAGAATATGAAAAAACAACACTGAATCAAAAAAACCAAAATTTGTTTCTTGGAAAAGATCAATAAACTGATCATAATTCACCTAAACAAACCAAGAAAACAAGAGATAAGAATCAAATTGCTAAAATCAGAAATGAAAATGAGGACATTACTACACATTTTAGAGACATAAAAGTATTACAAAAGAATATTATGAATAATTGGCCTTCAACAAATTAGATAACCTGGATGAAACAGACAAGTTCCGAGAAGCACACAGACCAACAAAACTCATTAAGAAGAAATAGAAAATGAGAATGGAACTAGAACAAGAGATTGACTCAGTAATCTAAAACTTCCCAGCAAAGAAAATTCCAGGATCAGATGTTTTCATTGATGAATTGCATTAAATATTTAAAGAAGAATTAACACCAATATTGCTAACTCATTTATCAAGGCCATTATTATCCTGAGAGCAAACCTTCCATAAGAAAACTACAGACCAACAGCTATTCTTAATTTGTATGTAAAATCCTGAACATATTTGCAAACCAAATCCAACAGCATGTTTACATAATTATACAGGATGACCAAGGAGGATATTATCCCAAGAATTCACCAGTGGTTCACTATATAAAATCAAGCAATAAAAACTTACTGTAAAGCCATAGTGATTGAAACAATGTGGTAATGGTGCAGCAATAAGACAGGCAGACACTTGGAAAAGAATAAAAAGAAGTTTTACATACAATACCAAAAGCCATAACTTGTGAAAGAAAAATGAAAGTTGGATCTGATTAAAATAAAATTAAAATAAAAAACTCTCCTGGAAGTTCACTGTTTAAAAAATGAAAATTAAGCTACAGACTAGGGGAAACACATGCAAAACATATGAACTGGTAAATCTGACTTATCATTCTGATACATCCAAGATGCAGAAGGAACATATAAAACTCAACAATTAGAAAAGAAAAAAAACTCAATTTAAAAGTGAGCAAAAGGTCTCAATGGTCACTTCCCCCAAGATGATCTACAGATGACAAACAATCTCATGAGCAAATTTTCCTCATATGTCATTAGGGAAAGGCAAAGTTAAAACATAAAGATAGACTACTACATACCTATTCGAATAGAAATCCCCAAAGCTGACAAATCCAAATGCTGACAAGGATGTGGGGCAACAGGAGCTCTCATTCACTGGTGGGAATGCAAAATGGTGCAGCCACCTGGAAAGACTCTCCTGTTAAACACAGGCTCACCACACTCCCCAACATGTGTGCTCCTAAGTTTGTACCAAACTAAGTTGAAAACCTATGTCCACACACAACTTTTCCAAGAATTTTTGTAGAAGTTTTATCCATAAGTGCCAAAAAAAAAAAAACTGGAAGTAACCAACCAGCCCTTCAATAGGTGCCTGGATAAACAATCTGAGGAACATGCACACAATGGAGTGTTAAACAGAGATCCAAAGATACAAGCTATCCAGGCAGGAACAGACAGGGAGGAAACTTGAATGCACATTGCCAAGTACAAGAAGCCAGTCTAGAAAAGCCTAGGTGCTATTACCAATGATAAGTCATTCCTGAAGAGGTGTACCATAGAATCAGTAAGAAAGAAGTTCAGTGGTCACCAGGGTTTCAGGGAGAGGGAAAGAAGGATGAATTGGTGGAATGCCTGTCATTTTTAGGTGAGTGAAACTATTCTGTACAACACAAAAATGGACACATGTCCTTGGGCATCTGTCAAAACCAAAGAACTATACAACAAAGAGTAGACTCTAGTGTAACTCTAGTTAATAAAAGTGCATCAGTATTGGCTCACCAAATGTAAAAAGTGTATCACAGTAATGCAAATGTTAATAAAAAGAAATCTGTGCACAGGTTACAGAGAGTGATAACCAGAACCAACTGTACTTTCAGCAAAGTTTTTCCATAAACTTAAAAGTGGTCTGAAAAATGAATACTATTGTCAGAAACTAGAACATAGGTTACCAAGTGGCTGTAGGACATGGGGAGTTAATGCTTAATTTGCATGAGGTTTCTGTCTGGGGTGATAGAAAACTTTAGGTAGTGGATGCTAGTGACAACATTGTGAATGTAATTAACACCACTGAATTGTATATTTGACAGTGGATAAAACTGCAAATATTAGGTTGTATACATGTTATCTGAACAAAAATCTTTTAAATTACAGAACTATGCAACACAAACAGTGAACTCCAATGAAAATGATGGACTACTGTTAACAGTATGATTATAATAATACTATAGCACATTAATGCAAAGTATTAATGATAGGGAAAACTGAGTGTGTACAAGGTGTATATGGAAACTCCCCATTTTATGAACAATTTTTCTGTAAACCCTCAATTCTGTAATACATCTTTTAAATTAACAAAGCAAAAGAAACTGCAACATTAATTCAACAAAGGAAGAAAAGTGATTACATCCTTGCTGCAGAAAACCTACTTGACAAAATCTAATATATTTTCATGATCAAACATGAAACAAACAAGTGAACAAAACTAGGAATACACAGCTAGTATCATATTCCATTGTTAAAGGCTGAAAGCTTTCCTCACAGGATCAGGAATAAATAAAAAATGCATACTTTTGCACTTTTATTCATCATTGTCCTAGATGTCCAACCCAGAGCAATTAGCCAAGAAAATGAATGAAAATGCCCCCATACTGGAAAGGAAGAAGTAAAACTCTCTGCATTGCAAGGTGACATGATTTATAAAAAGATTCTCTAAAATTGACAAAAATACTGTGAAAGCTAATAACAATACTAGCAAACTTATACAAAAATCACTTGTATTTCTATATGCTCATGACACACAATTTGAAAAGGTAATGGATAGTACTATAAGAAATGCAGAAGGGAATTGTGCAGGCTGAAAGGAAGGGACACTAAACAATTGACTGAAACCGCATGAAGAACTAAAGATTTCCAGTAAAGATCACACGGTAAATATAGATACCAATACTACTGTATTTTTGATTTGTAACTCCACTGTTCATTTCCTACAGGATCTAAAATACATAAAACGTAATGATAAATCAGTGGCTTTGGGCTCAATGAAAAATATGTTATTTTTGAAAAGAACTACATAAAGGTGGGGGAATGGAGGAATATAGGGACATAGTTTATGTGTCTTATTGAAGTTAAGTTGGTATCAAGGAAAACAAGATTCTTATAGACTTAAGATGTTAAATTTCAGCCCCACAGTAAACACAAAGAAAGTATCAGAAAATATGATCATAGAGATGAAAAGGAGAGTATGGGTTATGAGAAGTGGGGGAAGGGGCAATGGGGAGTTAAGAAATGAATGTAGGGTTTCTATTAGGGCTGAAGGGAAACTTCTGGTAATGGATGGTGGGAAAGTGATGGCATTGCAACATTGTGAATGTGATTAATCCCACTAAATGGAATGCTTGGGAGGGATTGGAGTGGGAAGATTTATGCCCTAGATATATTTCCACAATTGAAAAAAAAGACAGCCTAAATAGATAATGACAATTAAATGCCATAGATGGTCTGGGACGAGATCTAAGAATAGAGGAGAAAAGGCTCAAAAGGACACAATTGGGAGATAAGGATAAAAATGAAATATAGAATGTGAGCTTTATATCAATGTTAAATTTCTAGAACTTCTTAACTACATTTAATGTGATTCCATAAACGAATACTCTTGTTCATAGGAAATGTATATGTGAATTATATTATTTGTTCAAGGATGTGTGCAACTTGCTCTCATATGTTCAGAAGACAGAGCAATAGATGATGGATGATAGTGAGGGAGGGAGGGAGGGAGGGAGAGAGGGAAAAAAAGAAATGGTAAACTGACAAAATATTAAAGTTGGTAGATTGGGGTATCAGTGGAGGGGGTTTGGGGTATGCTGGAGTTCTGTTTATGGGGTTTGTACTATTTTTGCAACTGTTCCTGTAAGTTTGAATTTATTTCAAAATAAAAAAAAAGGCAGCCTATGCAATGGGATACAATATTTGGAAACCACATTATCAGTAAGGGTTTAATATCCAGAATACATAAAAAGATCCTACAAGTCAACAACAGAAAGACCAACAACCCAAGTTAAAAATAGGCAAGACATGGATAGCCACCTTTCCTAAGAGAAAATAAGAAATGGCTCAAAAACACATGAAAAGATGCTCAACTTCACCAGCTATCATGGAAATGCAAATCCATGATTTGCAATGGATGGAGGTGGCCTAAGGGTACATCAACTGATGAACAGAATGGAGAACTGTGGCGTATTTGCTAAAAAAAAAAACACTTTTTCTTAGTAATCAATATGTTCAAGTGCTGACTGTGGTGATAAATGTACAACTATATGATACTGTGAATTGACTGTACACTGTAGATAACTGTATGGTATGTGAATATATCCCTATAAAAGTGTAGGAAAAATATAAATAGGGGTAAAAAGTGCTGGAGAAAACATGGAGTGAGAGATGTACCTAGTTACTATTGATGAGGAGGCAGAATGGTGTAGCCTTTCTGGAGGTCAGTGAGCTGGTTCCACAAGAAGGTAAGTATGTGGGGGCCATAAGGTCCAACAACCTCATTATGGGGTATGTACCTGGAAGATCTGAGAGCAGAGATCATGAATGCACATCTGCACACTGGTGTTTATGGAGGCAATATTCATCATTTGCAATGGGTGGAGATGTCCTGAGGGTCCATCAACTGAGGAACAGAATAGTGAACGGTGGTGTATGCATCCAATGGAATACTGAGCAACTATGAGAAACTGATGCTTTGAGACATGCATCGAGGTGAATGGATCCTGTAGGCAGCATTTTGAGTGATGTATGCCAGAAACAAAGGCAAACACTGTAATGCCTCGCCAATATGGACTAACTACAATGTGTAAACCCAGAATTGAAACTTAAGAGCACAGCCTAACAGGGAAACAATTATTGTAATGGTCCCTAGATTGTAAGCTCTTACAGCAGTCAAATCTATTTCTGAATTGTAATGGCTATCTCCAGACTCTGAGATGCTGATCCCTTGTGTATAACCTGATTGATCTCTGCAACACTGGGTATCTGTGTGGCACCTGAAACTCAGAGCTAGAGCTCGGCAGATATGAATGTATTAGTGCATACAGCAGCTGTTAAAAAAAAAAAAGCTGAAAAAGACGTCAGACTTCAATTAGAGATAAGAATGAAGCAGATCTGGTTAAGAATAGGGCAAATCGAGCCAAAGGGTAAAGGTTGAAACTCACTGTGTTAAAACTTCAATTTCCATGTGAGACCAAGGGAAGAGATGTTTATTTGGTGCAGGAACTATATTTTCTAAACAATATAACTTCTACAGTCAGTTTGTGGCATTTTTTTTTCAGTTTTACTGAGATGTATTCACATACCATACAATCATCCATGGTGTACAATCAACTATTCACAGTACCATCATATAGTTGTGCATTCATCGCCCCATTCTATTTTTGAACATTTTCCTTACACAAGAAAGAAACAGAATAAGAATAAAATAAAAGTAAAAAAGAACACCCAAATCATCCCCCTATCCCACCCTATTTTTCATTTAGTTTTTGTCCCCATTCTTCTACTCATCCACCCATACACTGGATAAAGGGGGTGTGATCCATAAGGTTTTCACTATCACACTGTCACCCCTTGTGATCTACATATAAATGAAGACACATTCTGGTGAAATTTCAAATCAACAGAAAATCTTTCATGCTTCCAGAGAGGGGACAAAATTGTAATATATAAAGTAACAGGAATCAACTGTTGTTTTTTTTTTGAACTGCACTGTTTATTTTGCTGCTTGAAACCTAAGTGACAGTATGCCACTATCATTAAGGGGTTTCATCTAAACCTTTACTACACTACAGGTACAGAAACATACAGACACATTTTTAGAGAATTGACATTTTGCAAAATGCAGCAAATATTTTAGTATATACATGAGAAAAGGAAGTGTTCAAAAGGGTACGCATTTCAAGTTATTGCAGGTTATTTGTGAGAATTTCTGCAGGTAAAACATGTTTAAATCTGGTCATGCTGCCATGACAAATTACTATGATGTTGTATGTTTAGGGCAAGATGTCAATACAGCATAAATCCCATGGCATTTTGATTTTCCTCTGGAGATTAAAGCTGTTTTTCTTGGGATAAGTCATCAGCAAAACACAAACCAGCTGATCAAAAAAGCACTTCTGCCATAACTCCAATAATTTTCAGGACACATCAACCGATAGTAGTTTTGCCATTCCCAGTTCTTTTAAGGATTACATTGCTGCACTTTGCCTTAAGTCCATCTGTAAAAGCTTGTTCTCTGTTAAGCAAGTTTACTGACTACAGCCTGGTTGAGAGAATTTAACTGGGTGGTCCATTTATCTAGAGCAGTATATCATGCACCACCCCTCTTCAGATGATCCAGTTCAAGGAGTTGGTTGACTTGATCAATTCAGCCATGAACAGTGTTATCCAATATGCACTCTACCAGCAAGCTCTCCACATCAGCTACATCTATGTTTAACTCCTTAGAAATAAAAGGAATATGTATTCTTGTGTAAGGCTTAATTAATTTTATGACCACTTGTGTTCTGGTGTTTTGCAAAACCTCTTCAATATGTTCCCTTATGAAAGGATCATCCATGATGTTGCTGTGATTTTTTTCAGAATCTTTTCAAATTCAGTGATGTCATTATTCTGATAGGCACTTACTAAATTCATCATTGCTAGAATTTCTGGATCATTTCTGTACAGCCTGGCCTGTGAGTCAGATGGAGTTATTCCCGATTTCATTAGCATATTTGCTAAGACCAAATATTTTAAGCAAGTGATTCATCTGGGACTCCCCCATTCATCATAATTCTTGAAGACTTCAAAAAAAAATCAGTGTGTGCCTTTTCAAATTCACCTTCTCTAAAGTGCATTTTATCACCACATTCTCTGATGACTCCCATGATCAATGGATGAGGGATGGCAGACTTGATGTGAAGTGACTGTTCATAGAGTGCTTTAAGCTTTTTGTTAGTCTTCTGTGCTGTGTACATCTGAATTTCCAAAGCGCATATTTTTAATTACTGTGTACCTTTTTTCAGGTCATCTTCTTCATCAGTCTTGCAGGATTGATGTAATTGAAGTAAAATTTTTTGAAGCTTTCCATATTCCTCACATTCTAAATATAATTTTCCAAGCTTTGTGTTTGTCTTAAGCCATAGTCTATCAGTCTTAGCATCTTTCAAAGCTTCCAGTGTTGTTTCATAGAATTCCTGCAGTAAATCCAAGTGTTTAGAAGTGGAGATATAATCAAGAATAGAATTAATGGATTTTTCAGAATAATTTCTTGTGTAACTGCACTCCAAATATATATCAATAGCTGTTTATATCCATTCACCATTTCTGGAAATCTCTGTCAACTTAAAGCTAATCTTAATCATTTGTTTCAGTGCTTTAAATCCCCATTCTCCATTCTCACTTTCAAGTTCCAAAACCTTTTGGAAACTGCTTAATGCTGCTTTTGGGTCACTTTCTTTTAACACTTCAGAATTATAGTACTGATTTTCTAAATCCACATTTGGTTCACAGTTACTATCTTCAGAATATTCCAGGTTGTAGTTCTCCTCCTCATGGCACATGAAATCATCCTCCATGTCAGACATCTTGGCTGGGAAGGGGGGAGCGGCTCAACTGGATTTTAACTTCTCAGTGGTAGCATCAGAAACCGAATGGGAAACGGAGCACTATCAAAATTCTGAAGGAAACTACTTTCAATCCTAGAATTCCATATGCAATTAAACTACTAATCAAATATAAGAATAAAATCATGATGTTTTAAGACAAAAATGTCTCAAAAACTTTGCCTACCTTCCTTTCTCAGGAATCTGTTGCAGTATGTGATCCATCAAAATGAGAGAGTCACCCAAACAAAAGAAAGAAATGGATTACAGGAAATAGGAAATTCAACAAAGGACAAAGGTCAAGGAATCTCCAGTATGACAAGGAAAAGATAGGTAGAGACAGCAAACAGTTCAGACTGGAGTAAATTAGAAGGCTCTAGAAGGGTCTTCTTCAGGAAAATGAGATTGATGGAAACCTGATGCAGTTAATTATCCTTAGAAAAGTTTTAGATAACTGGAAAAGGGCATAGGGTTGAATTCATATAAAAACATAACAATAAAAAGCAAAAAACAAAAACAAAAACAAAAAAACCATCCCCACACACAAAAACTAAGAGAGTTCTCAACTGTAGGGAAAACAAAAATGTAGGAAAGAAGATACTAGAATAATGCCTTGGTTTTGGGGGTACGACCTGGGATAGCTGAAGTCCAGGCTAGCTACCTCCAGGAGTGAACAACCTTACCATTCACTCCATTGTATAGTACAAATATTTTAACTATTTGATTTGGAACATTATGTTTAGTAAGTAACAGGGTAGGCATATCTGGAGGCCCATGTTTGTTTGACCCTAAAGCTAAGAATGATTTTTACATATTTAAAGAAGAAGCAGATGTGACAGAAATCATATGTGGCCTGCAAAGCCTAACATTTACAGTCTGTCCCTTTACAGAAAAGCAAATAAACCAACCCCTGAGAGAAAAATATGTGGATCAGAAGATATGCTAACAATAGTAGAAAAATGGCCAAAAAATGTAAACTTGTGTTCTAAACAAAGGAGACACGGATGCTAATATACATATGATAAAGGTACCCAGTCTCATTAATAATTAGAAAATTACAGATTAAGACCACTCTGAGATGCCATTTTAAACTCAACAAATTGGCAAAATTAAGAAATTCAACAACACAAGTGTCAGACAGAATGTGGGTCAACAGGAACTCTTATGCTTTGCTCCTTTGGAAAATAATTTGGCATATTATTCAAAACTGAACCCTATAACCCAACAACTTTATTTCCAAAAGAGATGCTTGCACATGTGCAGCAGGGGAAATGTAAAATACATTACCAGATCCATTGCTCATGATAGCCAGAAACCAGAAACAGCTCTAATGTTCACAGAACAGTGGGGTAAAAAAAGCCTGGTATATTCAATCACTGGAATGGTATAGAGCACACAAATGAATGAATTATGGCCACATGCATCAACATGGCTGAACTACAGAAACTCTGAGTGAAAAAAGAAAGTTACATGAGTATTTATATTGAATGACTTCATTCAAATGTCAAAAAAGGTACATTAAAATAATATAGGAGGCCCAGAAAGAGACAGGAGAATGGAGAAGAGACAGTATCAAGGACCTAATGGTTGACAATTTTCAATTTTTATGAGACGTAAATTACCAGATTTAACTAACCCAGCAAGCTCTGAGAAGGAGGAATAAAAATAATTCCACAACTAGACATGTGGTAGTTAAACTGAATAACCCTGATAATAGCAGTCAGAGAGAAAAGGCAGATTCCCTACGTAGGTCAACAGTAATATCTACAGCTGATTGCTCAGCCACAACAAGGCAGTCATAGACAATGGAATACTATCATCAGTGTCAAGAGAAAACAATGGTCAACTTTGAATTCTGTGCTCAAAGTATTCAAAAGTGAAAGTGATACATCAGTCACATCTAGTCCTAACTTGTTACGGTTATTTCTAAATTCTGAAGTGCTCAGCTCTTTGTGTATATAACCTGGTCATCATTCCCTGGATCTTCAGGTAACGGTGTGGCACCTGAGAGTTCTGCAGATATGAATGTCATCACTACCTGTTCTAGTTTGCTAATGCTGCAGAATGCAAAACACCAGAGATGGATAGGCTTTTATAAAATGAGGGTTTATTTCACTACACAGTTACAGTCTTAAGGCCACAAAACGTCCAAGGTAACACATCGGTAATCGGGTACCTTCACTGGAGATGGCCAATGGCGTCCGGAAAACCTCTGTTAGCTGGGAAGGCACATGGCTGGCGTCTGCTCCAAAGTTCGTCCAGAAAACCTCTGTTAGCTGGGAAGGCACGTGGCTGGCGTCTGCTCCAAAGTTCTGGTTTCAAAATGGCTTTCTCCCAGGAAGTTCCTCTCTATCAAGCTTGCTTCTCTTCAAAACGTCACTCACAGCTGCACTGCCTCAGTCTCTTTGAGTCAGCATGTTTTATATGGCTCCACTGATCAAGGCCCACCCTGAATGGGTGGGGTCACACCTCCGTGGGAGTATCCCACCAAAGTCACCACCCACAGCTGGGTGGGGCACATCTCCATGCAAACAACCTAATTCAAACATTCCAGCTTAATCCCCACTATTCTGTCTGCCCCACAAGGTTGCATCAAAGAATATGGCTTTTTCTGGGGGACATAATACAGTCAAACCAGCACACTACCCCACACAGCAACTGTTGAAAAAGCTGAGAAAGAGATCAGACTTCAATTAGAGATATGAATGAAGCTGATCTGCTTAGGACTAAAGCAAATCAGAATAATGGGTTAAGGATGATAATGACAGTGTTTTACAACTTCAATTTCTGTGTGACACCAAAGGAAGAGATGTTTATTTGGTGCAAAATTTACATTTCTGTAGCACACTATCTAATTTAACTTGTATGGTTAGTTTATTTGAACAACATAATTGCATTGAATTACACTGATTATGGAGTAAGATCTTGTGGGTTTGTACAGGATAGTGTGATATCCCAATACATCACAGAGTAATTTGGGCAATGAATAAAAAATATGTGAAAAACCCCTTGAGGTACTGAAGGGAAATGTGGAAATATTTAATTTCCCTAGTGGGGGAATTCCTGATATTCTCACAAGCACTGGAGACTACCAAATTAATAGGCCAAGCAATTGATCTGGGGGCTAGCCCTTATGAAACCTATTCCTGCCAAGCAGAAGATAAACGTATTTAAGATTATGTCTTTGAGTCAACCCCACAGAATCTCTTCTGTTGCTCAAAGGTGGCCTCTCTCTCTAAGCCAACTCTTCTGGTAAACTCATTGCCCTCTCCCCTACATGGGACATAAAAGCCAGGGATGAGCATCATCCTGTCATCATGGGATTGAGAAAGTCTTCTTGGACCAAATGCAGGAAGAAAAATGAAACAAAATCAATTTCAGTGGCTGAAAGATTTCAAATAGAGTTGAGAGGTCATTCTGGAGGATATTTTTATCAATTATACAGATAACCCTCATTAGTTTTAGTGTACTAGACTAGCTAGAAGGAAATACCTGAAACAGTTGAACTATAATCCAGTAGCCTCGATTTGTGAGGATGATTCTATAACTATTTGGCTTTTATGATGAGACTGTGTAATTTGAAAACCTTATGACTGACTTTATCTTTACACAGTGCATGGACAGATGAGTAAGATAATAAAGACAGAATATAATAGGGGAATAAGGGATATGCAATGTTTTTGATGTCCTTTTATATTTTTATTATTATTTTTGTTTTTTTCAGGTATAATGAAAATGTACAAAAATTGATTGTGGTGACGAACGCACAACTACATAATGGTACCATGAACCACTGATTGTATATTTTGGATGATTATCTGGAATGTGAACATATCTCAATAAAATTGGATTAATAAAGAAAAACAGAAATAAAACTTTCATTATTTTGCAGATGACACAATACTACCTTTAGAAAATGTGAGATATTTATGAGAAAGCTAATTCAGCTAATAAACAAATTCAGCAAAGTGGCTGGATACAAGAATAATGCAAAAAAAAAAAAATCAGTTGTGTTACTATACACAATAATGACCTAACTGAGGAAACAATTTAAAAAAATTCCACTCATAAAAGCTACTAAAAGAATCATGTATCTGGGAAATGTACAGGAAATCTACATAGAAAACTACAAAGCTTTGCTAAAAGAAAGAAAAGATGTAAATAAGTGAAAAGATTTTTCATGTTCCTGGAAAGGAAAGCTAAAGGTCATTAAGCTGTTAATTCATCCAAATTGATCTACAAATTCAATGCAATACCAAAGTTCCAACAACCTATTTGCATACTTGGAAAAGCTGGTTATTAAACTTATTTGGAAAGGTAAAGGGCCTTGAATTGCCAAAAACATCCTGAAAAAGAACAAAGTGGGAGGAGTTACACTTCCTGACTTTAAAGATTATTATAAAGCCACAGTGGTCAAAAGAGCATGGTATTGGCACAAAATAGACATATTGATTAATGAAATTTAATTGAGAGTTTGGAAATAGTTCCCCAGATCTACAGTCAGTTGATTCAACAAGACCCCCTAAGCCACTGAACTGGAACAGAAGTCTTTTCAACAAAAGAGTTGGGAGAACTAGCTATCCATACCAAAAGAATGAAAGAGGACTCCTAGCTCACACCCCCCAAAAAAGTGAACTCAATGTCAATCAAAGACTTGACAGGGACAGTACAATAAAACACCTAGAAGAAAATATAGGGAAAATATAGGGAAACATCTTCAAGACCTAGTAATAGGAGGTACCTTAGATCTTACACCCAAAGCACAATCAAAGAAAAAATAGATAAAAAATAGATACACGAAAGGAAAAATAGATAAATGGCAACCCCTCAAAATAAAATGTTTCTCTGCCTCAAAGGAATTAGTCAAAAAGGTGAACAGGCAGCCAGTATAATGGGAGAAAATATTTGGAAACCATATATTTAATAAGGCTTTGATATCCAGCATCTATAAAGAAAACCTTCAACTCAACAACAAAAGAATAAACAACTCAATTATAAAATGGGCAGAAGATATGGATCGATGTTTTTCCAAAGATGAAATACAAATGGCTAAAAAGCACATGAAAAGATGATCACCTTCATTAACTATTAGGGAAATGCAAATCAAAACCACAATAAGATATCATCTCACACTCATAAGAAGGGCTGCCATTATACAAGCAGGAAACTACAAATGTTGAAGAGGATTGGAGAAATTGGAATACTTAGTCACTGCTGGTGGGAATGTATTATGATACAACCACTGTGGAAGACCTTTTGTTGATTCCTCAGAAAATTAAATATCAAGTTGCCCTATGACCTGACAATTCCACTACTCAGTATATACACAGAAGAACTTAAAAAAGTGACACAAACATGTATTTGCACACCAGTGTTCATAGTGGTATAATTCACAACTACCAAAAGATGGAAACAATCTAAGTGTCCATCAACAGATGAGTGGATAAACAAAATGTGGTATATACATACAATGGAATATTATGCAGCAGTAAGAAGGAATGAGGTCCTGAAGCATGTGAGAACATAGATGAAATCTGAGGACAAAATGTTAAGTGAAATAAGCCAGGCAGAAAAGTAATATGAACCCCTAAAAATGTAGCTTTAAAATGTTAATTCTAAATTGTAAAATACAGCAGTCATATTACACAAAACTCATATGAACTCCCTAAAAAATGTAAACCCAGAGTCTTAAAATGTAGCATATAGGGGACCTAGAGAGAAAAGCTAGATAAGGGGGGGGGAGTTACCTAATAGGTTCAGAGTCATTAATGAGGTTGAAAGCAAATGTATGGGAATGAATAGACGTGATGGTAGTTCTTTAGTCTGATTATAGGTAATAGTGCCATATTGAACGTGAGCATGTTTTGAAAGGGGTTGTTTAAAGTCATATTTCTCACCGATTAGCACTACAAAAATAAATAAGTACTTGCATGAACTACTTCAGAGGTATGACACTTGGTATAAAGAGTTAATAACAGAGTGGTATATGGGAAAAACCATCGACTGCATTCTATGGACCATATTTAACAAGGAGTACCTCACTAGTACCACACTGATACTAGAGTTAAATTGGGCTTTCTCTTTGGTTTGGGTATGTCTATCTGTTCATTCTCTTCAGAATAAAAACTGTCTAAAACTGAGGGTGATGATGATAGTACAACTGAGGATAATGTGACACATTATTTACTTTAGACAGAACACATGCCATGTGAGTAGATCTCAACAAAATCTGCAGTCATAAATAAATAAAGGAAGTTATGAGGCATGCAAAGACGTCAATGAACCTTGAAGACATGATGGTGACCAATATGAGCCAGAAACAGATGGACAAATATCACATGGTCTCATTTAGAAAATACACATAAGAACACTGGAGCCTAGAATGGAAGCTCTTAGAGCAGTTCCATTTATTCCTGAGTTTTTAAGTGTTATTTCTAAATTCTGAGATGCTGTGCTTTATGTGAATAACCTGGTACTTCTGTGAACTTTGGGTATCTGTGTGACAACTAAGACTCAGAGTTAAAGTTCTGCAGCTCTGAAAATCACACTACTCGATACAGCACCTTTAAAGATGCCAAAAAAGAGATCAGACTTCAATTAGATATATGAGCAAGCTCATCTGATCAATCAGACTATAGGATAAAGGATATCAATATCTCTATTTTAAAACTCTATTTTAAAACTTCACCTTCTGTGTGAGAACAAAGGAAGAGATGTTCATTTTGTACAAAATTTAAATAGTCTGAGGCACACAATATAAATTAATCTGTCTGGCCAATTCATTTAAACAACCTAAACACATGGAGCCTAGAATACAGAATGAGAAAGTGGAATTCTGTGTAGATTAAATAAAGTAAAACTCTGATACATTTCACAGTATATTGGGCAGATAATAAGAAAGTGTAAGCAGTGTCCCTCAAGTGACTGTAAATAAAATATGGAACTATTGAAGTTCTGACCTGGGAAATTCCAGATGCTCTCTCAAGCATTAGGGATTCCCAATTTGGTAAGCCAAGTCCTCAATCATGAGCCTTGCACTTATGAAACTTCATACTGTAATGGGGAAGCTAAGCCAACCTATAATTATGCCCAAGAATTTCTGCAGAGAATCTCTTGTTGCTCAGATTTGATTTTTAGAAACTTAAATCCAAATTCAGTATTCCTCAACTTAAATCCTCCAGAGTGTAACTATGTCAGATAAGTCCCAAATCCCAGAGGCAATGGCCTCTTCAAGAACATCAACCAGAAGCATCCCCCTTCCCCATTATGTTGACACCCTTTTACAATATGAACAACTTAGGGTGGTCACTGCCCAAGTATCCCTGAGGATTGAGAAAGTGATCAAATGAGAGGGAAGGGTAGCAACAGATAAGACAGCATTTAACAAAAGACTACAATCACTGAATCTTCATAGAAATATTGCTTTCTAGTTTCTAGGGTATTAGACTAGCTACAAGTAAATAACTGACATGGTGGAACTTTAGCCCAAAACATTATATTATTATATTATTCATATAATGCAATCTTAATATTATTCTTATAAATATCCCAGCTTGGATAATAACGATTATAGTATCTATTTAACACTGATACCTGAAAAAGTCAAAGTAGAGAAATAAACTTGATGATTAATTAGAAATGGACCAAAGTCAGTTCTTTTTTCTCAGATGAGTCATTTCTGATTTTATATACTGAACTACAAGCACACAGATGTGAAAGAAGGTGTGGAAATATATACAGTGATAGCTAGCCCATATTTATTTACAATGACATGAGAATAAATTGCAGCAAACCTTAGTACTTTATTCATTCTTTAAGAATGACTTCATACACTAATAAATCACACTATGTTCTTAAGGTATTTTCCTCCTGATCAGTGGCTTTTATTTTTAAAGCTCCAAAACACAGTAGTAGATTCATTCCAAATATGCAGTCATGGCATCACAATAAATCAGTTCAGGTTGATTCATGGAAGCATTTTTTGAGTATGATAAAGACTGCAATATATAGACCTAACCTTTTCCAAATGCCAGCTGCCTGTTCTTCAATGAACACAATTTGGGACAAATGAATGGCCATGCAGCATTCCTAGGATGAAATCAATAGAAAATAAGATTCATGAGACATGTTAGAAACACCCATTTCATCACATTTAATACAGTATTTTATACCTATAAAATACTTAATGAAAATAAAAAAGTTATAATTTTATTTCTTAAATAAATGTAAAGAAAAATTAAATAAAACAATACTGTGATGGCATATTGCTGGGTGGAAGATCATCGCAAGCTGTAATTACCTTTGTTTGCATAGTGGGTGTACATTAAAAAATATTTACATGAAAACTTTTGCATGCAATAGTATCGTATATGGAAAACAAAAACAACACAGAAATCAAAACAATGTTAAGGAGTATTATATGGGTGATTTTTTTTCATCTTTATAATTGGACTTCACATACACATACACACAATTAATTTTAAAAAGAAAATATAGAGATATCTTCTCTTTATTAGCAAATCTAACTTTAAAAATTATTTTCAAAAGAATATCAAAAAGATAGGAGAAAAAATAAAAACAAAATACCATGCAATTACATCAGGCAACAATACCACCACCAAGAATACCATATCCCTTCCTTATATCCCCCTCTCATAGACATTAGCTTTGGAATATTGCCTTTGTTGCATTTATTTATTTATTTATTTATTTTTAAATCTTCATTTAATTGAGAAATATTCACATACCACGCAGTCATACAAAACAAATCGTACATTGAATTGTTCACAGTACCATTACATAGTTGTACATTCATCACCTAAATCAATCCCTGACACATTCATTAGCACACACACAAAAATAACAATAATAATTAAAGTGAAAAAGAGCAATTAAAGCAAAAAAGAACACTGGGTACCTTTGTCTGTTTGTTTGTTTCCTTTCCCTATTTTTCTACTCATCCATCCATAAACTAGACAAAGGGGAGTGTGGTACTTATGGCTTTCCCAATACCACTGTCACCCCTCATAAGCTACATTTTTATACAATCATCTTTGAGATTCATGGGTTCTGGGTTGTAGTTTGATAGTTTCAGGTATCTACCACCAGCTACCCCAATTCTTTAGAACCTAAAAAGGGTTGTCTAAATTGTGCATAAGAGTGCCCACCAGAGTGACCTCTCGGCTCCTTTTGGAAGCTCTCTGCCACTGAAGCTTATTTCATTTCCTTTCGCATCCCCCTTTTGGTCAAGAAGATGTTCTCCATCCCACGATGCCAGGTCTACATTCCTCCCTGGGAGTCATATTCCACATTGCCAGGGAGATTCACTCCCTTGGGTATATGATCCCACGTAGTGGGGAGGGCAGTGATTTCACCTTTCAAGTTGGCTTAGCTAGAGAGAGAGGGCCACATCTGAGCAACAAAGAGGCATTCGGGAGGAGGCTCTTAGGCACAATTATAGGGAGGCCTAGCCTCTCCTTTGCAGCAACAGTCTTCCCAAGGTTAAATCCTGTGGTAGAGGGCTCAGCCCATCAAACCACCAGTTCCCTATGTCTGTGGTCATGTCAGCAACCATCAAGGTGGGGTAGGACAATACCCCTGCATTCTCCACAGGCTCCTCAAAGGGGGCTCTACATATATTTTTCCCTTTTTTTACCTTTTTTTTTTTTAAATCACTTTGTTGCACTTAATGGAAGCAAATCAGGCCAAAGGGTAAAGGATGATATTGACTGTGTTATACAACTTCAACTTCTGTGTAAGGACCAAGGGAAGAGATTTATATGTAGTGCAGGATCTATATTTTCTGTAGCACACTAAATAATTTAACATGCATCATCAGTTTATTCAAACACCGTAATTATAGGAGACTTTGAATAGGTTTGCACAGGTTAGTGTGAAATCCTCATACATCCCTCAGTAATTTGGGGAGAGAATAAAAAGGTATTTCCAGGGAGAACCTAAGATGGTGGCTAGGTGAGACAGGGCAAAAAAAACACACCTCCATGAAAAATACTAGATGAAAGCCAGAAAGTGACCCAGAACAGCAGTTCCAGCAATGCACCAGCCAGAATAGGTCTGCTAAATCCACAGGGACCGTGCATTTGGTGAAACCAGGAGTCTGAGTCCTGAAACAAGTGAATGAGCCAGCTGAAAGTCCAGTGGCCATGCTGTGGTGTGGGGAAACCGTGGGTTGACATTTGGAGACGGACTAGTACTTTTCTAAAAAAAAAAAAACAACAACCCAGGAGCAGCTGCAGGTATGGCGGCGAGAACAGCACAGTGAAGCACAGCAGGAATGGGCTGTGCCAATGCCTCAATTTCTGGCATGGAAGAAAGCCCTTCCCACACTTGCTGCTGATTGTTTCAGAGCCAGGAGCACAGAGGGGAGCCAAAAGGAGAAAGAAACCATGCCCCTTGCAGCCATCTTCCCGGTGGGCTGGAGACCACAGCCCAGAGCTACACCAAGGGTCCCAGTGTGACAGAACTGTTTCCTGCAGCACCGTGCACATGCCACAGTATTGGCTGTGGACAGTGGACTTTAGTGCACCCACAGCTAATTGTCCTGGAGCTGGGAAGGCGGAGCTGTGCAAAAAGGTGGAAATTAACACACCCCATTCAGCCACCTTTACAACAGGCTGGGAACGCCCCTGCATGGCCCAGCGGCCCAGGGCTTCTCTGGAGGGCTGGCATGCTCCTGTGATGTGGCACAGCCATCCCTCAGCAGAGGTCCTGGAAGAGCACGGCTGAGAAGGGGGGTCTGCTCGGAAATCCCAGGGACCCTACGCCAATACCAAGGACTCGTGGATCTGTGGCAGAGACAATCTGTGGCAAGACTGAAATGAAGGATTCGACTATTGCAACAGCCTTAAATCTCCGGGAACACCTGGGAGGTTTGATTATTAAAGCTGCCCTGCCTCCCAAACCCCTCAGACACACGCCCCTCATTCAGGGTGGACAGCACCAACAACACTCCCAAACTTGGTGCACCAATTGAACCCCACAAGAATCACACCCCCACACACCACAAAGACAAAGTTGGGGAGAACTGACTTGAGGGGAATAGGCGACTCATGGACACCATCTGCTGGGTAGTTACAGAAAGCGTATGCAACCAAGCTGTAGATGTGACAAACTAGAGATTGGTGTTTTTCATATTCTGAAAGAACCCTATCAAATAAAGCAAATGCCAAGAGCCCCAAAACAACAGAAAATTTTAAAGCCTGTGATAAAACCAGATGATATGGAGGACCCAAACCCAAACACCCAAATCAAAAGATCAGAGGAGACACAGTACTTGGAGCAATTAATCAAAGAACTAAAGACAATGAGAACATGGCATGGGATATAAAGGACATGAAGAAGACCCTAGAAGAGTATAAAGAAGAACTTGTAAGAGTAAATTAAAAAAACAGATGATTTTATGGAAATAAAAGAAACTGTTGACCAAATTAAAAAGATTCTGGATACTCATAGTACAAGACCAGAGGAAGCTGAACAACAACTCAGCATCCTCAAGGACTACAGAATGGAAAATGAAAGAACAAAAGAAAGAACGGGGGAAAAACTGAAAAACTCAAAATGGATCTCAGGGATAGGATAGATAAAATAAAATGTACAAATTTAAGACTCATTGGTGTACCAGAAGGAGAAGAGAAGGGTAAAGGTCTAGAAAGAGTATTCAAAGAAATTGTTGGGGAAAACTTCCCCAACCTTCTACACAATACAAATACACAAAGCATAAATGCCCAGCAAACTCCAAATAGAATAAATCCACATAAACTCACTCCAAGACATATTCTGATGAGACTGTCAAATACTGAGGAGAAGGAGCAAGTTCTGAAAGCAGCCAGAGAAAAACAATTCACCATATACAAAAGTAATAAAATAAGACTAAGTAGTGACTACTCAGTAGCCACCATGGAGGCAAGAAGGCAGTGGCATGACATATTTAAAATTCTGAGAGAGAAAAATTTCCAACCAAGAATACTTTATCCAGCAAATCTCTCCTTCAAATTTGAGGGAGACCTTAAATTTTTCACAAACAAATGCTGAGAGATTTTGCTAATGTAAGACTTGCCCTACTTCAGATACTAAAGGGAGCCCTACCAACAGAGAAACAAAGAAAGGAGAGAGATACAGAGAAATTTGACAGACATATATGAACATTGCATCCCAAGTCACCAGGACACACATTCTTCTCTTGTGGTCAGGGATCTTTCTCCAGAATAGACCATATGCTGGGACACGGAGCAAGCCTCAATAAATTAAAAAAAAAAAAAATGAATTTGTTCAAAGCACATTTTCTGACTACAATGGAATACAAATAGAAATCCATAACCATCAGAGACTTGGAAGGTTCATAAACACCTGGATGTTAAAAATGAGGGGGAGATGAAAACATTCCTGGATAATCAAAAGCTGAGGGACTTCGTCCCCAGTAGATCATCCCTACAAGAAATGCTAAAGGGAATTGCGCAGGCCAAAAGGAAGGGACACTAAACACTTGACTGAAACCACTTGAAGAAATAAAGATTCCCAGTAAAGATCACATGGTGAATATAAATACCAATACTACTGTATTTTTGATTTGTAACTGCACTATTTACTTCCTACAGGATCTAAAATACATAAACTGTAATGATAAATCAGTAGTTTTGGACTCAACATAAAATACGTAATTTTTGAAAAGAACTACATAAAGGTGGAGGAATGGAGGAGTATAGGAACATAGTTTATGTGTCCTATTGAAGTTAAGTTGGTATCAAAGAAAAACAAGATTGTTATAGATTTAAGAGGTTTAATTTAAGCCCCGTGGTAAACACAAAGTATCAGAGAATATGACCATAGAGATGAAAAGTAGAGCATGGATTATGAGAAGTAGGGGAAGGAGCAATGGGGAGTTAAGAAATGAGTGCAGGGTTTCTGTTTGGGGTGAAGAGAAATTTCTAGTAATGGATTGTAGGAAGGTGATGGCATTGCAACATTCTAAATGTGATTAATCCCACTAATGGAATGCTAGGGAGGGGTTGGAATGGGAAGATTTAGGCTGTATGTATGTTTCCACAATTGAAAAAAAAGTCTAAATAGATGACAATTAAATGCCAAGGATGATCCTGGATGGGATCTAAGGATGGAGGAGAGGAGAGGAAGCTCAAAGGGACACAGTTGGGACAAAAGGAAATATAGAATGTACACTTTGTACTAATATTGAATTTCTTGAACTTCTTAGCTACGCTTAATGGGATTGCATAAAAGAATGTGCTTGTTCATGGGAAATGTATAGGTGAATTATATTTTTGTTCAAGGATGTGTGCAGCTTGGTCTCAGAAGACAGCAATAGATGATGGATGATAGATAGGGATGGAGGGAGGGAGGGAGGGAAAGAAAGAAATGGTGGTGTGACAGGATGTTAAAGTTGGTGAATCGTATCAGGGAGGGGGGTCAGGATACGCTGGAGTTCTGTATATGGGGTTTGTATTGTTTTTGGAACTGTTCCTCTAAGTTTGAATTTATTTCAAAAACAAACAAAAAAAAATGTATTTCTAGGGCCCCCCTGAGGAAATCAGGAAGAGTGCCAAAATATTAAACTTACCCACCTGGGTTATTTCTGATGTTCTTGCAAGCACTGAGGACTACCAATTTGGTAGGCTGGACCCTCAATCTTGGGGCTTGCCCTTATGAAGCTTGTTATTGCAAAGGAGAGGCTAAGCCCAATTATAACTGTGCCTAAGGGTCTCCCCCAGACAACCTCTTTTGTTGCTCAGATGTGGTCTCTCTCCCGCTAAGCCCACTCAGCAGGTAAACCCACTGCCCTCTCCCATAAGTGGGATATGACTCCCAGGGGTGTAAATCTCCCCAGCAATGTGGGACATAACTCCTGGTGATGAGCCTGGACCCAGCTTCATGGGATTGAGAAAATCTTGACCAAAAGAGGGAAGCAAAATGAAACATAAAGTTTCAGTGGATGAGAGACTTCTAACGGAACTGATAGGTCACTCTGGAGTATGTTCTTATGTGCTATATAGCACTCCCTTTTTAGTCTTTAGTGTACTGGAAAAGCAAGATGGAAATACCTGAAATTGTCAAACTGCAACCGCAAAACCTTGATTCTTGAAGCTGATGGTATAACTCTGTAGCTTACATGGTGTGACTTTGTGATTGCAAAAACCTTCTGGCTCTGTGCCACTGAACCTTAGGCTAGGCCTCCCTATAGTTGTGCCTGAGAGCCTCCTCCTGAATGCCTCTTTGTTGCTCAAATGTGGCCCTCTCTCTCTAGCTAAGCCCGTTTGGTGGGTGAAGTCACTGCCCTCCCCCCTACATGGGATCAGACACCCAGGGGAGTGAATCTCCCTGGCAATGTAGAATATGGCTCCCAGGGAGGAACTGTGGGATGGAGAACATCTTCTTGACCAAAAGGGGGAAGTGAAAGGAAATGAAATAAGCTTCAGTGGCAGAGAGCTTCCAAAAGGAGCCGAGAGGTCACTCTGGTGGGCACTCTTACGCACAATTTAGACAACCCTTTTTAGGTTCTAAAGAATTGGGGTAGCTGGTGGTAGGTACCTGAAACTATCAAACTACAACCCAGAACCCATGAATCTTGAAGACAATTGTATAAAAATGTAGCTTATGAGGGGTGACAATGGGATTGGGAAAGCCATAAGGACCACACTCCCCTTTGTCTAGTTTATGGATGGATAAGTAGAAAAATAGGGGAAGGAAACAAACAAACAAAGGCACCCAGTGTTCTTTTTTACTTTAATTGCTCTTTTTCACTTTAATTATTATTGTTATTTTTGTGTGTGTGCTAATGAATGTGTCAGGGATTGATTTAGGTGATGAATGTACAACTATGTAATGGTACTGTGAACAATCGAATGTACGATTTGTTTTGTATGACTGTGTGGTATGTGAATATATCTCAATAAAATGGAGTTGAAACAAACAAAAAAAAAAACCTTGTGGCTTATATTCCCTTTATCCAATGTATGGAAGAGATGAGCAGAAAAATGGGGATAAAATTTAAATGAAAAATAGAGTGGCATGAGAGATGGAGTTTTTTGGGTGTTTTTATACTTTCATTTTTATTCATATTTTTATCTTTTTGTAGAGCAGTGAAAATGTTTAGAAATTGTAATGAATGCACAGCTCTATGAACAATTGATTGCACACTGTGGATGACTGCAGGGTAGGTGAATATATCTCAATAAGACTGAATATTTAAAAAAAATTATTATGAATGGCATGTAATGGGTCTATGAATTTGTTCATATTTTCCTCTTTATATTGTAATGAAATAATTACACTAAGATAGATTAATGTATAAACACCTGGCTTAAGGATAACCTAAAAAGATTTCTTTCCTGAATGTATATTTCTTTTTGAAGATTTACAGAATATTAACATCCTAAGGCATGCATTCTCAGTAGGGTAGTATCAGCCCCATGGGGGTATAAATGGGTTATATATAGTTTTAAAATTTCATTGAGCGAGAAGCAATTAGGAAAATAAAAATGCAGAATAGATAGCTTATCTCAGTGACAATGAAATACATGTATATATTATTTCAAGTTAAAGCACATTGTAATAAAAATATCAGCTCTATATACATATAACTTGCTCTTCTTTTCTAGAAAATGAAAATGGGCTTTTCTCTTCTTGCTGAGTGACTTAAAGGCAGTTCTCCTCAATATATGGGCCAAAGCATGCACTGGATAGCAGACATATCTACTTGACTCTACCAACAACCTGAGAGAAAGGTTGTTTGAAGATCTATGGGTCATTTTTAATATGGGTCATATTACATAGATCTATGGGTCATTTTTAATATGGGTCATATTACATAGAGAACATTTGGGTAGAATAGGAATTGGCTGGTGTTTAAAAACATGCTTCCAATGTAGTAGCTACAAAGACTTTTCTGGAGCTACCCTATCTTCATTCCATTCAAAGAGATTAAGTGGGACATGCGGCATTCTGAAAATATAAATGCACTGCATCTAATTGGAGTTTGGCCAGAAAGGATTAAAAAAAAGAAAAAAAAAGTAAAAGGAAAAGCTTCAGTGATTTAAAACCTAGAACAGAGGCTAAAAGACTGTATCTTACGTGATTTTTCTGATCTCTCCAGCTTTGTCCGTGTGTATTAAGAAGTGAGCAGCATGAAATTTTATCTAGAAAGACAGGATCATTACAAAATGTTAATAACATATTACTCAGTGCTGTCCAGATTTTCTCTCTGATGAATTACACATTGCTATTAATCATATAAATAAATATTAACTTTATTACAAATTAAAAAGAAGCATATCACAAATTAAAGAGAAGCAATGCAACATGTTTCATAAACACAAGCTACTCCAAAATTGATGGGATTAGGAAAAAACTAGAAACAAACTAGATGTGCGTTAACAGGGAAAGAAGTGGTTAAATGAAGTATGATGCCTCCGTACTATGAAATCCATGCAGCAGTTAAAAAGAATAATGAGATAGAGTTGGATGGACTATCACAGAACTCTAAGACAGCAGTGGGAAAAAAGCAATTTGCGGCATATTGCATATAGTGTGTGTGTGTGTGTGTGTATCCCTAATCTACATGTGTGTGATATGCATACATCCATACATAATTATTAGAAAAAAGGTCTTAAAGGAATCACAGTGATTTGCTAACAATCATTATCCCAAAAAAAGGAATGAGGAAATGGGAGGAGGGAAAGCAAACAGCCCCTTTTTCATTCTATACACTTCACCATTGACTGAACTTTTTACAATGTGGTGGGATTCATGTTCAGCAAATATAATTTTTAAAAACAAGTTTTAAATAATAAGAAAATCCAGAAATAAACACAAACACATGCAGGAATAAGTGCAGATGGACATTCAATAAATGGCACTAGGATGACCGAGTTGCCATTTAGGAAAAAAAAATTTACAAAATAAATTCTAAATGGATTTATCATTTAACACTAGAAAAAGAAAATTAATTATAAAATGATTAGAAAAATATGAGAAAGGAGGTTTTTCAAAGAGAAGCATTAAATCCATTAGAATGTGAAGAAAAGACTGATAGAACCACTCACTCACACACACAAATTCCTCCTGGGAAAAGTCAATAGAGGCAAAGACAATTAAGAGATGGCAGATGGGGAAACCTAATTGTAACTTACATCAAAGACAAAAGGTTAATTTCCTAAGTATTCTTACAAATCCAGGAGAAAACAGCCTGTAATCTACTAGAAAAATGAGGAAGGACTACTCACAGCAAATTCACAAAAAAGAACTACAAATGGCTCTTAAACACATTAATAGGTGTTCAACCTTGCTGATGATAAGAGAAGGGTGAATTAAGAGAACAACATCAAGATAACTCCATGAGCCTGACAGAGAGCCAAACGCTTGACACCACTGTGCTGCTGGGATGTGGGAAAGAGGCATTCTCATACATTCACGGAGGGAATGTTATCCTTCCTTTCGTTTCTTTCTACCTCTCATTTTTTTCCTCTCTTTTTTTTCTTTTTCTTTTGTTTCTCTGCCTTCTTGGACTCTTCCTCCTTCTTTGGGGAAGAAATGGAGATGTCCTTATACAGATAGCGGTGATGGTGCTGAATACATAAATACGTGACTATACAGGGAACCAACAATTTTTTACTTAGGATGGAATTTATGGCATGTGAACAAAACTGTTTTAAAATAAATAGGTTGATGAAGAAACCTTGAGGGCACTATATTGAATGAAATAAGACACACAAGGACAAATATTGCAGGGTCTCACTGATATGAACTAATTATATTATGTAAACTCATGGACATGAAATATAAGTTACCAGGATATAGAATGAGGCTAAAGAATGGGGAATGGTTGCTTATGAGCAGAATGTTCAACTAGGTTGAACTTAAATGTTTGGAAATGGACAGAGGGGATGGTATCACATTGTGAGAATAATTAGCAGTGCTGAATTGTGTGAAGGGGGTGGAAAGGGTAAGCTCAGAGTCACGTATGTTACCAGAAGGAAAGTTGGAGGTTAAAAAGTGGGAATGTATAAAATAATGCGTCTTGTGGTGGACAATGTCCGTGATTAAATGTACAAATATTAGAAGTCTCTCTCACGAACTAGAAAATGTATTACATTATAACTAGAAGTTAATAATAGAGGCACATATAGGAAAAAAATATATACCTACTGCAAAGTATATACTATAGTTAGTAGTATTTTAACATTCTTTCATCAACAGTAGCAAATGTACTATACCAATACTATGAATCACTAATGGAGGGGGGAGGTGGCTAGGGGTATGGGAGGATTTCAGTTTCCTTTTTCTGTCTTGATCTCTTTTCTGGAGTAATGAAAATGTTCTAAAAGTTGAAAAAAAATTAATTGTCGTGATGGATGCACTGCTCTATAATGGTACCATGGGCAATTGATTGTACACTTTGGATCTTTGGATAGTTGTATCATATGTGAACAATCTAAAAAAAAAATAAAACAAGGATTTTCACATCATGCAATGTGAGCACGCACAAGGTGGGGGGTAACACATGGGGCTCTTGCATTGTCACAATGTCTCAGCATCCTAGATCCTCAGTGACCACCCCTGACACCTGCTTAAACAAGACAAACAGCTCCTTCCTCTCCTTGCCACGTCCCACCTGGGTTGAGCCCCTGCAAAAATCAAATGCAAAGTCCCCTGTCCCCACTCTTGCTTGATCAACTGCTGTGACTATAACACTATAAGCACAGGCCCAGGACCACTGTAACTATATGGTCCCCACAAACTTGGTGGAGACCACACTCCTGATGTGTTTCCCTGTACAGTCCTGCAGGGCACACCACTCCTCTGTGTTCTAGGACCTTTGAGGTTTAAAAAACTTTTCTTTCACAAATCTCTGGTGTTGCTCATTCTTGTTCCACCTGACTATCTAGATAAAAAGCTTTACAATGGACATATGTGTAGAAAATTGTAATTAACATCCAAAAATAAAACTTGGCACTAAGCTTCACAAAACATAAAGCTTACTAAAATCTTCTGAAGTAGACAAAGACAAAAAAGACTAAATGATGGCTCCTTCTTTCCCCCACTCTTTTCATTTATGAAAAGAGGCCTGTGCTAAGCTCAGGAGATCTGGTCGAGGACCATGGGGTGCCCAGGCTCCTTCCCATGGCTGCCTGCGATTGCTCCAGGTGGGGAAGGCTGAGCACCTTAGAGATCCTTGAAGACGCCCTTAAATTTGAAAAATTAACAAAACTGTTTCTCAAATTCCTAAGTCATTACCCATTGTGATGACCACAGACAGCACTGGAACATCTGACCCTGGCCCCAGGGTGTCTTGGGAGAGTCCACCATCCTCCTAGCCTTGAAGAGAGAACAAGTCAATCCTGACCTCACCTTGAGTACCAAGAGGGCCTTTGGTCACCTGGCTGGATGGCGTGTCCCCACCCATGGCCAAAACTCAGCCACAGCCGTGTCACCATCCACATCCTCGAGGCCACCAGAGACCTCAACCCCATTCAGATGTGCCCCATCCCCATCTGGTCCCAAGTTCCCATCTACAGTGGTGACCACATTCATAGTCATGTCAGCATCTGGAGACATGTCCTCACCTGATGCTTACTCCCTGATCGGAGCTGCATCCTCTTTAGTCCTTGGTGGTTGGTCCTGCTGACAGCTGCACACCTGGACAACTTCTCACTCCTCTGCTTCTTGCCGATGCTAACATCAACCCCAAACTGTGGGGAATCTGATTACTCTGGACAGCATCCTGACGCTTTGGTGCCAAAGCAATGGGGCTGCCAGAGTTCAGCAAGTTCAACATCTGGGTCTCTCCAGGGCCGAATCCTCAGGCAAGGTCTCCTTGGAGGGCAGCAGCAAGGCCTGCAGGTTGAAGGACCCCAGGGGGCAACACGGAACACCTGGCAGGCAGGGCGGCTGTCCTACTGCAGAACAAAGAAAACACAATAAGACACTACAAGGAAGGTCTTCAGAGGAGGGGCTGTGTCTTTCAAGTGCCCCAGGTCCCTCAGAGCACAGGTGGAGCTTAATCCATTTGTGAGGGGGCCCAGGACATGGCTGGGGTGCACAGAAAAGCTTATCAAGGTGCACCTTGGGATGGCTGCCGTCAATTTGCTGGGGGGAAATTGATGGAGCTGGTTTCTGGATAGAACCCACGGGTTCAGGCAGGGAGCCCCATTCACAGCCAGTTCTCAGATTGCCCCCTCACCGCCAGCAAGGCGACCCTCCTACACAGACCTGATCCATTTTGCTCCAGCTGCCAGAAAGTGTAGAAATTATTTTATTGCTTACACATAGGATATTTTTGGATATTCCTATTGTGAAATATATCTTATATGTAGAAGAATGGATGAAATATTCATTTACAATGACAAAAATAACCAACTGAAAACCCAGCTGATCCCCACCCCCAATATGTAAGAAACCTGAGGCCTCCGTGCTTCCTGGAGGGTCCCTTCCATCTTTGTCCAGGGGTCAGCTTTCTGCCCACCCCCACTCCCTATTCCCTTCCTCTCCTTCCTCACCTGGTGGTAACATCAGGGTATGTGAGAAGCATTCCTTTCCTTTTCCTAACACCTAGTTTACCACGCACACATGCATCCCTAAACCATACATCTAAGTAACAGAACTAGAAAAATGAAAGTAAAGAAAACAAATGTGTCCACACCCATAGGAAAGGACATGATATAAGAACATGACTTTCTTGGGTACAAACAACTTCAAGCCATCACAGTGTGCAGGGATACACATCTCTCCTCACTCTACCATGTATGTTCATGGAAGTGGGGTGTGTGTGTGAATTTTTACATCCCTCCTAGTCTACTGAGTGTGCACACCCACCCAGCGGTCCCATGTGTGTGGTGTGTGTGTGAGAGCATGTGTATACCTCAGTTTGTGTGTGGTGTATGTGTGTGGGGCCTGAGGATGGACTTCCCACTGGAGGAGCCTGCAGGGCAGACACCCCAGATCACTGACCCAAGCCAGACACGCCGGATCACTGACCCAGTGGAGCACTCAGGACAGCAGCTCTGACCACTTGCAGGTGCCGGGAGGGAGACGCAGCCCCACACTATGATGTTCCTGCCAGCGGGACTCACCCCACTGCCCCAGGAAAGGGGGAGGCATGATGCCTGGCATGTGATGGACATTTAATATGGCCACATGAGCTGGAGGATCAGACCCTGCCTGGGGCAGACCAAAAGCTACGCACAGTTCTGAACCAGGCTCTCCTGTGATGAAGCACCTTCCAGGGCAAATGGGAAAACTTCAGTGGGATGTGGAGACTAGCTGGGAGTAAGGCATCAGTGTCTGCCCTCCTGACTTGGATGGCTGTGCTGGGGCTGGGCTGGCAAATGACCTGGCATTTCAAAAATACACAATGAGGTATTTAAAGCTGATGGGGAACTGGTCCTCAACTTACTCTCAAATGATCTGTACCAACAACCTTTCCAAAGTTTGAGACTGTTTTAAAGAGAAGCTGAAAGAAACTTGTCACTGGCTAGAAAACAACATCCCATTTGATAAGCACTTTGGGAGAAATGTCACCTCTTTGAGGGAGGCCCAGCCCACCTTGCTGCCTGGGAGGGAACTTCTCATCCAGTCTGAGATCTCCGTGGCCGCGTCCTCCAGCAGCACGAGCGTGGGCCCCTCAGCAGCCTGTCCCCCAGCTGCAGGCCTTCCCTTCGGGCTCACACACGCAGCTGCAAGGCCGGGAGCACTGGGAGAGCAGCAGCACCCGGGCTCCTCCCCTCCTCCTGCCTCCTCTGTCAGCCTCCACCTGGAAGACACGGAGAGCACTGGAAGGAGAGGCAGAAAGGCGGCCTCCAACCCTCCCCTCCTCAGAGCATCCTTCCTGGTTGTCACATAACAAACAAGACCATTTCATTAAAATGAATAAAGGAAGAGCAAGGGAAAGCCAAGTTGCCATTCCATATTTTTCACATCTCACTTAAAATATTTCAGCCAATTTTAGGAAAAGAAGGTGATAAGAGCCTTGCCAGCTACAACGTCATTAAAGACACGTGTGGATAAAGCCACAAGAATCCTGTGCCAGGGGAAGGGAGCACAACCATGGCAAGGCCGGGCACAGGGCAGACAGGGCTCTCGGGCTAGTGGTGGGAGCAGCTCCATCTGCGGTCACCAAGGAGAAGCAGGACTGGGCTCCCGCAACGGAAGGCTCTCGGTCCCACCAGCTGACAGGCACAGGCCCCACCCTGATGCAGGTGCCACAGCTGACTGCGCCCCAGCCGCACTGACACCCACCTGAGGACCAAAGACCCGCACCTCTCAAGCAGCACCATACAGGACCTTATGGCTGGATCATGAGCAGGCAGAGACAGGGGATCGCCGGGCGGGAAGCTGTGAGTTTTCTGATGTAAACTCTGTGAACAACGAAAAATAAACATCTTATAATGCAGAATACAAGGAGCCTAGATACAGACAGAAGCTAGGGAAGGGGGACTGATGACCTAATATGGACAGGCATGATGATGAGGGTGAACTTAAGGGTATAGGAAGGGACAGGGGTGATGATT